>NW_023270442.1:3787713-3858561 GCF_011800145.1 Mirounga leonina
TCTTTCTTTCTTTCTTTCTTTCTTTCTTTCTTTCTTTCTTTCTTTCTCTCTCTCTCTCTTTTTTACCACCTTCACCCATTTTGCCCACCCACCACTGCCCACCTTTGGCAATCATCGATCTCTTCTCTGTACCTATGAGGGTTTTGTTGTTAAGATTGCACATATAAATCAGATCATAGGTATTTGTCTTTCTCTGTATGACTCTGGTCACTTAGCATAACGCCTTCAGTGCCCATCCATGTTGTTGCAAATTCTGAAGGCAAGATTTCCTTTTTTGCGGATGAATAACATTTCCGTGTGTGTCTGTTGTGTGTGTGTGTAATCATATTTTCTCTATCCATTCATCCATGGATGAACATTTAGGTTGCTGCTATGTCTCAGCTATTGTAAATAATGCCACAGTGAACATAGGGGTACAGATATCTTTTCAGGTTAGTGTTTTCATTTCCTTCAGATAAATACCCAGAAGTGAATTTGCTGGCTCATATGGTACATCTATTTCTAATTTTTTTAGGAAACGCCATCCTGTTTTCCATAGTAGCTGCACCAATTTTCACCAACAGGTCACAGGGTTTGCTTTTCTCCATGGGATCACCACCACTTGTTATCTCTTGTTTTTTTGGTAACAGCCATTCTAACAGGTGTTAGGTGATACCTCATTGTGATTTTGATTTGCATTTCCTTGATGATTAGCAATGTTGAGCACCTTTTCAGTTTCTTGATGATTAGCAATATTGAGCACCTTTTCAGTTTCTTATTGGCCATCTGTATGTCTTCTTTGGGAAAGTGTCTCTATTCAGATCCTTTGCCTACTTTTTAATCCACTTGCTTGTTTTGGTTTGGTTTGGTTTGATTTTGGTTTTGCTATTGAGTTGTATCAGTTCCTTATATATTTTAGATATGAATCCTTTATCAAATATATGGTTTGCAAATTATTTTTTTGCAAATGTTCTCTCCCATTCGGTAGGTTGCCTTTTCATTTTGTTGACGGTTTCCTTCACTGTGAAGAGAATTTTTAGCTTGATATAGTACCACTTGTTCATTTTTGCTTTTGTCACCTTTGTTTGTGATGTGAAATTGAAAAAAAAAAATCATTGCCAAGGCCAGGGTCAAGGAGCTTTCCCTCTATGTCTTCTAGAGGTTTACACTTTCAGGTTCTACATCCAACTCTGTAATACATTTTGAGTTAATTTTTGTGTATGGTGTAAGATAGCGGTTCAATTTATTTCTTTTGCATGTAGCTGTCCAGTTTTCCCAATACCATTTATTGAGATGACTGTCCTTTCCCCATTGTACATTCTTGGCAACTTTGTAGTAATTTAATTGGCCATAAATATGTGAGTGTATTTCAGTTCCAAACAGAAGAGTAGACATTTTAAAGCTTCTCTTCCACGTATTCATCGAGGAGCTTTGTAATTTAATGGTGCATTTTGTTGTTAGATACTGAGAAATCAGACCTCCATGAGTTATCCCAAGAATCCAAATATTATTTTACCTTTTATCCCCAGGAATAACATTTTAATCAGTATATACCCTCTCCTAAACCTAAATCTTTGTAATAAAAAAAAAAAAAAAAAAAACAGAGCAAATTTTCACACATGCTACTTAGGAAAACATGGAAAGTTAAAGAATGCCAATTGTTTTAGTTCTCTATTTGCTGTTGTAACAAATCCCTACAAACCTAACAATACACAAACGTATTATTTTACAGTTCTGGAGATCAGAAGTCCGACATGTTTCTTATAAGCTAAAATCAAGGTGTCTGTAGAATTGTGTTTCTTCTGTTAGCTCTGGAGAAAAATCCATTTCCTTGCCCTTTTCTACTTCTAGAGGTCACCTGCATTCCAGTGTCAAGGTCCTTTTACTCATCTTCAGAGTGCATCACTCCTTACCTTCACTCTCATCACCTCTCCTCCTTCTGACTCAGATATTCTTGCCCGCCTTTTATATAAAGGACCTTTGTGATTATACTCAGGCCAATGAGATAATCCTAGATTATCTCCTCGTCTCAAGATCCTTAATGTAATCATATCATTGAGTCCCTTTTACTAAGTAAGTGAATACATCCACAGGTCACGGGGTTTAGGATCACCTTCGGAGAGTCTTTATTCAGTCTGCTATACTATTACCAATCTTAAAAACAATATAGTATAAAAAAGGGCTGTGCAAAATCATCAAAGAAGTGTCAAAATGCTGTCAACATAATTCCAATTTAAAACTATATAGCATGTCAAATCATTTAGGACAGAATGTCATTAACTACAAAGCAGTTTGTTGGAGAGGTCACTAGCATGGCTGTGGTAAGTATTTGAATAATACAAACAACATGGGACAAAAATAGTTTAAACTAATTACTTATTCATGAAATTTCAGACAGTGGGCGTGGGACATAAAAAGAGTAAATAAAACAAGTGTGGGTAGCTGGAAATACTGATAAAAGAATGAATAAAGAAGTAAATGAGCAGGTAGGTAATGGAATAATGAAATAATGCCAAAAGACATGCAAAATAATGAATGAAAGAGTAATGAATGGAAAAATTATAAAATCTGGAATAAACATTTTTTAAAGATTTTATTTATTTATTTGACAGAGAGATAGAGAGAGAGCACAAGTAGGCAGAGTGGCAGGCAGAGGGAGAGGGAGAAGCAGGCTTCCCGCTGAGCAGGGAGCCCGATGCGGGGCCCGATCCCAGGACTCTGGGATCATGACCTGAACCCAAGGCAGATGTTTAACCAACTGAGCCACCAGGCACCCCTGGAATAAACATATTTTTAAGAGTGAAAATAATTTTTGTTTGTTTATTGGCCTTCAATTTTTAAGACATGTATATATTAAGGTATAATCCAGATAAGTCCAACTGATAAGTAGTAATTGTAACAGATTGGAAGAAAACTATTTGCAAGTTACATGTCAAAAAAAAAAAAAAGACTGAAATGCAAAATATACAAGTAACTCTTACAACAATTTGAAATAACTAAAAAGTAGGCAAAATTCAGAAGAGATACTTAACCAAAAAATTTACAAATATGAGCATATGAAAGGATACTCACATAAGTTTGCATTAGGGAAATGCAAATTAAAACCAGAATGAGATACCAATACATACCTGTTAGAATGATTAAAATCCAAAAACTGACATTGTCAGTTATGGGTAAGGATATGGAACAACATGAACTATTATTCACTGTTGGTGAGAATACAACATTGTATTCTCCTCAGTTTGGCAGATAATTTGACTGGTTCTTGCAAAGATAAACATAGCCCCACCATATGATCCAGCTATTGCACTGCTATGATTTTATTCAACTGATTTGAAAACTTATGTACACATAAAAACCTGAACAAGAATATTTATAGCCGCTTTATTCATAGTTGCCCCAAACTGAAAGCAATCAAGGTATCCTTTAATAGGTAAATTAAAAACAAAAAACAAAAAACACACATACACGCACTGTGGTGCATCCATATAATAGAATACTGGTAAGCAGTGCAAAAAGAGTGAGGTACCAAATCAGGTAAATATATGCACAAAATTTAATGGGATAAAAAGGAAAATGGATTCAAAAAGAAAGAATATTTAAAAATCTGGAGTGAATTTATTTTTAAGAATTAGAAATAATCTGAATTTTTGCCTTCAATATTTAAGATATGCTACCATATTGATAAACAGGGATAAAGCCCAGATGAAAAGACCACTGTTTAATTACATTTATATCAAGTTATAGTAAAATCAAAATGATATAAAGATAATAAATGGATCAGTGATTGCCATCAGTTTAGAAAAGGGACAGGGAGCTTGAGTAGTGTAGCAAACATAGGGGATTACTTAGGGAACTGAAGCTATTCTTACTATACTAAAGCGGTGGTTACATTACAACAAGGTTTTATCAAAGCTCACAGAATTTTACAGTAAAAGGAGGGAATCTTCTTTTCTTTCCTTTTTTTCTTTATTTTAAGTAGGTTCCTTGCCCAATGTGGGGCTCAAACTCAGGACCCTGCGATCAAGAGTAATATATTCTTGGGGCACCTGGGTGACTCAGTCCTTAAGCGTCTGCCTTCGGCTCAGGTCATGATCCCAGGGGCCTGGGGCCGAGCCCCGCATCGGGCTCCCTGCTCGGCGTGAATCCTGCTTCTCCCTCTCCCACTCCCCCTGCTTGTGTTCCCTCTCTCGCTGTGTCTCTCTCTGTCAAAAAAATAAATAAAATCTTAAAAAAAAAAAAAGAGTCATATGTTCTACCAACTGGGTCAGCTGTCCCTATAGCACAAAGAGTGAATCTTGATATATGTAATTCAATAAATATAATTTAGTAGTTTAGGGGATTCTAGGATAAACTATAGTAGCAAAAATCTAACTAAATTACCTGGGTAATATGGAAATGAATTAAGTTTATAAGACTCAAAGCCAAAGAAATTGCACATAAAAATTATAATCTAGTTGATAAAATTGTTTCCCAGAAGGGCATGGGCTAACAATTCTGAAATCATTCTATGAATATACTGTAAATGAACAATTAGCAAATTAATAGTGGATGACGGGAACCAGGTTTCTCACTGTTGGAGTGTGAGATTTCTGACAAGCAAGGGGGCTGATGAGAATGATGTGGAACTGGATTAGAGTAGGATTCATTAGCATGAACTCATGTTAAGCTTAATATAGATGCAGAAATATATCTCTAAACATAATAATTTAGTTATGCCTATATGCACTGGCTAGTAAACATATACATTTCCTTGCTCTGTTAGCTATGAGAGTCTGGAAGCAACAATAGCCTTGGGGCAAGGAGCACACTCAGTGCTCAAATCTTGGTTTCTAACAGTATTCTCCAGTAACCAGGAACCAGGGGTCTGTGGGAAATGGCCACTTCTAGGGCTCATTTAAGGAAAATACAAGATGAACAGGAGCTTCCTCTAGTACCAGAAGCTAAGGAGCCCTCAAAAGAAACCACAATAATACGAGTATTTCAAAGGGACACAAGAGACAACTGAAAGAGCTTCCAGCTAAAGCTTAAATATTTTGATCAAAAAGTAAATTATGTAGTATTGTTTATTACCAAAATTATAAAATATATATGCATATATGAGTCTCCACTGATATAATTAAATAAATAAATGAGAAAGAACAGACAAGCTCCCATGCACAAGAATTTTTAAAAATTTATTTATAAATAAATTATTTATACACACCACTCCATGTATAATATCCCAATGTGGATGTGGATGATAATTCCCAGCCTGTTACGTGTGGTCTGATTTCCTTCACAGGGTACTGTAGGGAAGGGGGTCGGGGTAAATTTATAGGAGAGAAATCTGACACACATTACCTTAGCCAAGTAATCAAGGTTAAAAATATCAGTGATATTATGTCTATAGCACAATATAATGTGATGAGAATGGCATTTTACCTATGTGGTCTTGCATCCAAGAACTCTTAACCCCAGTCTAATAAAGAGAAAATATTAGATGGGCACTAATTGAGAGACATTATACAAAATATCTAACCAGTACTTCTCAAAATTGCCAAGGCCATGTAAAATAAGTAAAGTATGAGAAATTGCCACAATTGAGAGACGTCTAAGAAACATGATGACGAAATGTAATGTGGTAGTCTAGATGGGATCCTGGACAGAAAGAGGACATTACATAAAAACTAAGGAAGTCTAAGTGAAACATAGACTTTAGCAAATAACCATGTAGTGGTATGGGTTCATTTGTTGTAATGAATGTATCATACTAATATAACATGTTAAAAATAGGGGGGACTAGTTTGGGGTATGTGAGAACTGCCTTTGACCATATTTACAACTGTTCCATAAATCTAAAACTGTTCTAAAATAAAAATTAAAGTGAATCAATTAGCTTGGAAAACTACTTGGGTCTTTTGCCAATCACTTTTACACTGAATAAACAGCTTGTGTAGGAAATCTAAATTATTTAATGATAAATTAGTCTTTTTATTGTGTTAAAATGTATCTAACAAACATTTACCATTTTAACAAATTTATCCAAAGCAAATACATAAATAATATTTATTTTATAACTCTCCTAAAGTGTCTCAGTTTGGATAATAAGTCAAATGTTCATCCGAGTCATAAAAGAAAATATCAGGTTGGCCTTACGTTTCTCCAGAGCCATTTTCAGAGCAGCAGACTGTAAAGCTCTTAAAGGATTTCATAAGGACTTTTTCAAACTATAGATGGAAATTAATATTTTTAACTTTGGTTCCCTGATCAATAAGTAGCCAAAATACAGTCTAAAGAGGGCACATGGGTTAACATAGTTTCTTTCTGAATGAATCTACAGCCCAAATTCCTTCAAATAGAAAGAATGCTAAATAATCTCATCTATAGCTCTTTTTAAATTAAATTTTTATGGCAATAAAACATCCACATGACTATTGAAAATTGTGAATGTGAATACATGAGTATATGTATTTAGTTCAATATATGTATTCAATTTTCTTAACTCTTATAACACACTTTTTCCTTTCAATTTTGCTCTGTATGATAGTCGATCTTTCCTGTTTGTATATTATATAATATACTAAGAAATGGGAAATTGCCTCATTCCCATTACTACCTAGCAGTACTCTGCATAAATAGTTGACGTGAATTAATAGTGATCATATTACCTCCAGCCAAAGTAAGATCAAAGAGAAAAACGATATACATTTTCCATCCACCTATCACACTTGATATTTGAAAATAAGTTTGCAGAACATATCAAGACTACTAAAGCCTGAGTATCTAATATGGCCTAGACAATGCAGTTAGATTTTGCAGTATTTTGTACCAAATTTAAAACAGCAAATTGATGGGTATTTTAGTCAGACATAAGAAATTCAGTTGACTTTGATCCCAGACCCACAAATAACTATGAGGATATTGTTAGTACTGACTTCATAAGGTTTTGACTCTTATGTTGTGTGTCAATACACGTAATACTATTGAATTATATATGGAAAATAATGAACACCACAGCAGTTTTAGCTATTATTATTCTATTAGTTACATTCAATGAATATTTATTGACGTTCTTCTGCGGCTGGCTGATTTCAGTATATACCAATGAACAAAACAAAGATTCTTCCCATTGTGGAGTTTTCTAGTGGAATGCGTTAGGGAAAGAGAATACAGACAATAAAACATTAAATGACTACATTATTATTACTTGTTATGTGATAAGTGCTAAGAAAAACCAAATTAAAATTGAGCAAGATATACCGGGATCTCTATATACTATATTTAAAATATTTTTCTGAGTCAATAGTTACTTAGAAACAAAATATTGAAAAAAAAAAAAAAACACAATAATATAATTTAAATTGTATGGCAGGTCTGTAGGGTCAGGAAGACAAAGGTGGGGATGTTTGCACTTTTAATTAGTCAGAATAGATCTCATTGGGTAAATAATATAAGTTAGCCACAAATAGAACAATAGAGAGTTGATGAGTTAATGAACTGGAAAGACCATTTTTGTTCTAAAAGTATTTAAATTTATTTATTTTGGTGTACTTAAGCCAAACAAAACATCTGCAGGCTGTGTTCTGTTTATGTGCCATTGAGTTTGACCTCTACTTTAAAATGGAAAATACCTCACAGCAACTGCATTCTAAATTTAGTATACTAGCTTTGGAAACATTGTTTTGTCAGTGAATAAAGGGCTACATGTAAAAAGAACACTTGAGGCTAATTTTTACCTCCCAGTCAACTCTTGAGTCAATCTAATCGTCTACACACAAGATTTTTCAAGTTAGTATAAATGTGGTTGAAATACATGTTAGTGCATTCCTCAGCTATTGGATAAATCTCTTAACTAATCTCCTTGCCTCCAGGCTTTCTCTTTCTTTCCATCTCTCTATCAGATAAACCTTCTTAGAATAAATATATGATTGTTTTACTCACTTGATAAGGAACCTTCAGTAGTGTCTCTGCTGCCTACTGAATCAAATCCAAATGTTTTTATTTCTACAGTCTGGTCTCTTTTTGTATATTACATTTTGTCCCAGCTACACTTTTAAATGACATATCATTTCTTGTACATCACGTATAATGTTGACATTATATTCGCCCATTTCTCACTTCTGTTATATTTCCTGAAATATTAATCAACTCGATATCTTTCTCTGTTGAAATAATATCCTTTCTTTCAGTATTGAACTTTCAATCTTGTATGATTTCCTCACACTAAATTAATCAACTCTTCTGAAGTCTTATTTTTCCTTGTCAGTACTCTTACTGTAACATACTTTGTCTTGTATTGTAATTCCTCTGATTGGTTTGTATTCCTTGTGTGTTTGAAGAATACTTGCAAATGAAAAATATGTATTTTTTATTTGTTTACTATTCAGAACCAATTTCAAATACAAAGGTGCTAAAGAAAAAGTAGTAACAATATAAATGAATGAGAGTCCCCATTTTCTGTTCATCTTATGATTTGAATTAAACCACAGACAAAACCAATTCTTTAGATAGATACTTTATCTTGACATTGACAAATTTTCATCAGGAAAGTAGCTCTGATTTATGCTGTTGATAAAGAGAGGAAAAGGCAAAATAGGAGAGATATTACTGCAAAAATGATTACTGTCAGTTATAGCTGGAAGGATTCCTGCAGCCCAACATGATAATTAGTTGAGAGAAAGAGAGAAGGGTGAGGGTGAGAGGACATAGAGATGAAAGAGAGAGAGAATAGAAGTACTCAGATATGGGTTGCCCAATATCACACTGCTAAAAAGTGAGAGAATCACAACTTCTGGTTCTGAAACTATTTTTTTCACAGGGATTTTGTCTTCAAAAGACAACTATATATGTTTGATATCTCATATCCAATATTTAATTTTACAAAAATAAAACTAAAGCACTCATACTTATAAAATAACTTACTATATATATATATATAATATCAATAATAGGTTACATAAAATAAAAAATAGATCTTATATTTCAAGTTCTTAATTATCATTATCTTAAATGTCATTATATTTTGAAGTTATATTTAGGGGATAATTGATATTAGATATTTAAAAATAAGATACAGCATTCTCCATTTCATAGAAATTTTCATTCATTTATTTTTTTTATCTCCACATTTGTTTTAGAGAGGATTTTATTTTCTCCAACTGAGCACTGGGGTAATCAACCAATTCAAGAACCCATGAAATCTCAAATTGCATGAATAAAAATAAATGACACCTAGACATTTTATAACGAAACTGCAAAAAAAATCAAAGATGAAGAGAATATCCTAAAAAAAAAAAAACAGAGGTGGGGTAGGACGAAATTCAGATTAGCTTCAATAAGGGAGAATTATTCCAAAGGCTAAATTCTCAACAGAATCAGTGGAAGAAGTCAATGGATCTCAGTTCTGTATACTGAAAAAAAAATAATTCTCTATTCAGCAGTAAAAAATATCTTTCAAGAAGGGCAAATAAAGATGTTTTTGAATGAGCAAACCAAAATAGAGTCACCACCGAAAGATGCATAGCGTAAGAAATTTCAAGACTATCACATAGATAGAAGGAAACTAATACCTGAACATATTTAGGTGGAACATATTAAGAGGTAGAACATATTAAGAAGATTAAATAAGTAAGTGAGCAGGTTTGAAAAACAATTAAATATGTAGATAAGTCTAAGTGAATGCTCCTTACATAAAACAAAAATATTTTATAAGATTTTAAAATACACATTTACAGAATTAAAATACCTGATGTACTTGGCATATAAATTGGACAAGCGTATACGTGGAGTCAATGTCTTCTAAACTACTTGCAGTTCTGGGAAACAAGGTCAAAGTCAGAAAACAAACTAGTTAAGTCAGAGGTTCAGGTTTCAATTTTTTTGAGTAAAGGAGGTCTACAAAAAATCTAGAGAAAATAACTTAATGATGAAACATGGCAAGCTTTTACTTGAAATTTAGGACAAAAGAAATGAATACCTTTCTCTCTGCCTCTATGCAACATGATCTCATTTGACCTAGTCAGAGCAGGACCTCAAGAATACGAAATAAGTTGCAATAATGGAATAGGAAAGCAAAAAGAAGAAAAATAAAACACTATTAATATCATTGGCACTGATTTGCATATTACAGTTAATTTTCCAATCTTAGTGATCAGGTTGTGCTCAACAGGATACTTTTTTTACCAGATTCCTTTTTTAAATAGCGCTGTGAATTGTGTAAGACTGTTGAATCACACACCTGTACCTCTGAAACAAATAATAAATTATATGTTAAAAAAAAAAAGAAGAAGATAGCAGGAAGGGAAGAATAAAGAGGGGGAAATCAGAGGGGGAGATGACCCATGAGAGACGATGGACTCTGAAAAACAAACTGAGGGTTCTAGAGGGGAGAGAGGTGGGGGATGGGTTAGCCTGGTGATGGGTATTAAAGAGGGCACGCTCTGGGGCACCTGGGTGGCTCAGTCGTTAAGCGTCTGCCTTTGGCTCAGGTCATGGTCCCGGGGTCCTGGGATCCAGCCCCGCATCTGGCTCCCTGCTCCGCGGGAAGCCTGCTTCTCCCTCTCCCACTCCCCCGGCTTGTGTTCCCTCTCTGGCTATCTCTCTCTCTGTCAAATAAATAAATAAAATCTTAAAAAAAAAAAAAAAAGAGGGCACGTTCTGTATGGAGCACTGGGTGTTATACACAAACAATGAATCATCGAACATTACATCAAAAACTAATGATGTAATGTATAGTGATCAACATAATATAATAAAAATAAATAAATAAATAAATAAATTAGTTACAGATATCTCCGACTAGTAAAAGTGGGCATGAAGGCTGATGCCTGTGATCTTTGAGGGGTTAAAATCAAGAATTCGGTTCATTTTCATTGATCTCTGTCCAAAATAGGAAAGCTGTTCTTTTTGTAAAGTTCTCCCCTAGCAAACTTTGCTGCCATGTCACTCACTGTCAGAGGTAGTTACACTGTGACCAATGCCTAGAATTCCTTTATAGAAGGAAAAAAAAAAAGAAAAGAAAAGAAAGAAAAAAAATAATAAAAGGAAAAACATGAAATAAAGAAAATAGAAGCCAAATTTCCAAAAAATCTCTTACCCTTTGTTATGGAAACACCTGACATAGTTAAAGAGGACTAAAAAAAAAAAAATACCAAGCACTCAGAAACCTTATTTATGTTGCAAACTATTTTTATAAGAACTATATGTCAATAGAATAGATAAACTGCAGCTAAAACTTCCACAAGCAAAGCACACTGAAATAGAGAGCATTATTGTTTTGAATAAATATTCCTTATAAGGAAAGTCACAGTTCTGTAAATAAGGTTATACTGTTAAAGATAAAGGAAGTACTTTCTACTCAGATAACCCACACTGCCTGAACTAAGGTTTGTTTGGCTATAATATGTAATGCAAAAACATTAGTTACGCTCTTTTTTTTTTTTTTTTAAGATTTGTTTATTTATTTGAGACAGAGAGAATGAGAGACAGAGAGCGAGGAGGGTCAGAGGGAGAAGCAGACTCCCCGCCGAGCAGGGAGCCCGATGTGGGACTCGATCCCAGGACTCCAGGATCATGACCTGAGCTGAAGGCAGTCGCTTAACCAACTGAGCCACCCAGGCGCCCTAGTTACGCTCTTTTTAAAAAAGGCCCTTTCTGTAAACTTCAGTTTCATTAAAAACGAAAATTAGAACTGAAATAATTTGGGATGGTGTAAGAAGACCCAGCTTGTGACCTAATTCCCCTGCTTACCAAGCACTATTCACATAACTTCTAAGTCTCGGGCCCTTCTCTAAGTTTAGGGATAACTGTTGTTCAACTGCCTATTTCTGCAATGATTATCACAGGGAGAACAAAATAAAAGGGAAGGTATTTTACAAATTGTAATATTGTAGAATCACTAAAATTCTATAAAATAATGAAACTTTTGAACAGGCAAAAATAAATATAGCATCACTATGTACAAAATGTTACATCATTATTTGTAAAGTTCATTGGTTCCCTGTACAAAAATATTTTAAAAGTGTGAACTGTTATTACCATCTGTAATTATAGGTTTTATAGTAAAACCTAAATGATACAATAATGCCAAATCAAAAATTTATTGCAGATTCATTTTTTCTCTTACAGTGATATAGCAGTAGTCTTAACATGATTATAACAATAAATTAACACACTTCAATATTCTTACGCAGCATTAATAGTGGGACGAAAATTGTGATTATCAACAGATCACTCTAATGTCTGATGCTTTAACGTAAACACACTCCCCCTATACACACATATATATAAGTATATATTATATTATATATAATATTGCATAGCCTATATATAATATAATATTATAATATATTATATAATTATATAAAATATATTTATAATATATAATTAATATATATAACTAATATATAATAATACATAATTAACATGCATTAAAATTAAATTAGTTTAATTTGAGAAATGTATTTGATCAGCAATACATGATCCATATAAGTGTTATTTCAAATTTATCAGTAATCAAAAGACAAAATTCCCTTCAGGAGAAATTTAAATGAGGAAAATAAGGAAACTTTTAAACAAAGAAAATGACTTCATTTTACATTATGGCAAGTTATTCTAAAAGAAAATTCTTCTTAAAAATATTTAACATGGGGTCGCCTGGGTGGCTCAGTTGGTTAAGCAACTGCCTTCGGCTCAGGTCATGATCCTGGAGTCCTGTGATGGAGCCCCACGTTGTGCTCCTTGCTCAGCAGGGAGCCTGTTTCTCCCTCTAACCTTCTCCCTGCTTGTGCTCTCTTTCTCTCTCTCTCATTCTCTCTCTCTCATATAAATAAATAAAATCTTCAAAAAAAATTTAGCATGCTGTACAAAAAGCAACAAATAACCTATTAAATATATAGTTAGCCTAAGCTTATAGAAATAAATTACCATAACTAAAAACAAGGAGAGTACAAAAAGAAGGTCCTATACATGGCCTAAAACCAGTCAAAACCCAAGGGATTTGTCAATCCTGGAGTTTACGGGGACCTAGGATATAAGAAACTGCATTCCCGTTACTTAAGGGAGTGAAACTAAAACACGTTATGAAGGAGGATCACAGACTCTAAAACCCTGCGCACATAGCTTAAAAATTCTATTTTCTAAAGAAAGTAATCGAGGAAATGTGCCTTTTTTGCTCTTTACCTCAAGGTTGAAAATATCTCACATGAGAATCTGTAAAAATAGTTGTACCTCTATGTGCACTTGGGGATTTGGATTTACACTATCTATAGATTCTGGGCAACTCCAACCCATGTACTTAAGTTAAAGTGATCTCTAGTAAGAAGCAATCAGCAGAAGCAAATTACAAATGAAGATCAACCAAATATAAATTCAAACTTAAAAATGGAGCAAAAGACCCAGAATAGTCAGACTTTGTGACAGAAAGCAAGATCATCATTCTCTGTCTCTTTTTTATAAGCGCACTAATCCCATCATGAGTACTACATCCTCATGTCCTCACCACCTCCCAAAAGCCCCACACCTTCTAACACCATCACATTGGAGATTAGGGTCTCAAAATACAAATTTTGGGAAAACAAACATTCAGTCTAGAATACATGTTATCCCAGACTATCACAATCATAAACATGTTCTTAATGTCCTTATAACAAAAATGGAAAAACAACAAATTATTAGTAAAAAGAAGATAAAATGTGAGTGTCTTTTATACATAATTTTGTAACAAATGTATTTTAAACAATAAATCAATATCAAAAAAATTTGAGGGAAAAATATGAATAGGTTTGGCTAAAATAAAAATAATCAAGTAATTTAGTAAATCATGTGTATTTTTTAAAAAAGAATATTAACTAATTGTAAGGCAAAGGTAGTACCAGAAAATAATCTGAAAACGTATATATCATAGTAAGATTAAAGCGATACAGTACATAAGAAAAAAATATATTTTAAATATCCAAGACAATTAGACAAAAAAGAAAAAGAAGACAATATTATTTAAAAAGTGCCAAATTTCGAATACTCGAAAATATCCAACAATAGAGTAGTAGTTAGAAAATTAAGCTTAACCATGCTAGAGATGTTATGTGACCCCCTAAATGATGCTAGCGGTATGTTCATTCATTAACAGGGACATTTCTCAATGATAGTCTTTTACATACGTTTAAACAGAATATAGAACAGCATGTATGTATGATATGCATACATATATAATACATTTTTAAAGATCTGTACATGTGTCTTCATGGCTATATATGACAGCAGACCCAAACATGTATATACAATAAATTTCCTTAATAAAAAAACAAATCAGAAGGATAAACCTGCAGTAATAGCAGTTCTGGGTGTGCAGGGCAGACAAGTAATGGGAAAGTGGCAGAGCTGTTTCAATTTTTTTTTTTAAAGATTTTATTTATTTATTTGAGAGAGAGAGAATGAGAGACAGAGAGCAGGAGAGGGAGGAGGGTCAGAGGGAGAAGCAGACTCCCCGCCGAGCAGGGAGCCCGATGCGGGACTCGATCCAGGGACTCCAGGGTCATGACCTGAGCCGAAGGCAGTCGCTTAACCAACTGAGCCACCCAGGCGCCCAGAGCTGTTTCAATTTCAACCTGAAAAAAAAATAAAGAGACTTTGACTTGGAAAATAATTCTGCAAACTAATAATAACAGAGCATTTACCGTATTCAGGGCAGTATGCTCATTTACTTAAATTCTTGTTCTTTCTTTAAGTCAATTGAGCAATGCTGCCAGTTGAATAATACTGCATGGGAAGAAAGAAACACAAACAGATATTGTGTAACTGACCCAAAGGTACAACAGAGTAGTGGAACTGTGCTTCCCAACCAGTTCTATTGTTGTTGTTCTAACATCTATTAACCACTATTCTTAGCAATAGCAGGAAGTAAAGCAAGTCTATAACATAGGTCTGTAACCTAATACATAAAATATTAACATCACAAAATTCCTAAAATAAGACAGAGTTGTTTTCTTATTTTTTAGAGTAGTAGTGGCTTACAAAAGAAATAGAGAAATAAAACAAAAATGAGAACCAAAACCAAAATTGTCTTCGGAGTTACAGTTACCAATATTTACAACTACCCTTTATCAGCAATTTACCATATTTGTGATGCAAATTTTCCTGTATGCCATATGTGCATTGGCCAGATGAATAGTGATTAAGATTTAGAAAAGAATTTAACAATATTTATGCTAACCACTCAACAATGTAATTGGAAAAGTCTTGATTAATTATAGAGCTTTGGAAAGTAAAACATCCATCTGTGCCATCACATTTGTAGTTTTTGAAGTAAATTTCATGCTTTCTAACTATAACCACAAAGGGTCAGGTAAATCAGGTCATATAATGCAAGGCAATTTTAAAAATGAAATGTATAGAAATATTTACATGGAAAACGTCATGTATATCAGATAATATACTTAACCTTTGAAAGATGTAAATTCATAATTACACAAATAAAATAGGCTATATTGTGTAAAATCAATTTATGTCTCCTATGAAAGTTACTCCATGTATTAACATTGCAGTAGCTTATTTCATCAATACTCTTATTAACAAATGAGTGCACTGAATATTCTCTGATTTTTAAATCAAAAAATATTAAATTATTCAGTGATTATGTACATTAAAAAGTGATTTAAAGCAAAAACAGTATGTCTAGCCTCATGGGGAAATTTGCAATAGTAAAGGTGTATTTCACTTATTAGGATAAATCATATGTATATCAAATTCCTGAAAATATTTATATGCCATGAGGGAATATACACTACGGATGAGTCTGAACTATTTTCCAAAGTAAAAAATTATTTCATCATACACGAACATCACAGTGTGTATTTCTTTAATTAATACGTATTTCATTATTTTGGATTTCTTAATGTCCTGGGCATAGGAACATTCTTCTTTGAATGAGTGTTGTCTTATCAAACAATTTTCCAGTCTTAAACATGTAACACACATAACTGCGGATACATGCTGATGTGCCAGCCGATGCTTATAACATTTTATTGTAACGCTTTCTTGAAGTCTAAGATTTTCTTGGGACATTTATACAATGACACAATATCATGACCAACAGATTTAAATGATAATGTTTACTATGTAGTCACTAAATCAACATAGTCTGTATCAACTCTGTCCACTGAGGCAGATGTCTCAATAATAGTTCATAATTAAAGAGAGATGCTACTAGTCCTGTAGAAGCTTGGACATTTACCATGGAGAGAACATGACGTCATTTTAAGTTGCTATCCCCCAGAGAAAACAAATGAATAAAATATAAATTCTTATGCTTCAACTGATTTTAATTAATCCTGACAAGTGAAAGGAGTTGACAAATCACCTGATACAAGTCTGTCATTTTGCAATTCAGGAAGTTGATATCAAATATAACAAGTAGTGACTAAGATTACTCAGATAATAATGGAGAAGGTTCTAGAACTTATTCCTGCTACTATACTCTCTACCACAACCTACCTTTATGGACTAAGTTGTAACTCTCCCCATCTAAATTCATATACTGAAGTCTTATGCAACAATGTGACAGAATTTGGAGATAGTGTCTGTAAAGAAGTAAAACAAAAAAGTAGGAAGGGAAGAATGAAGGGAGGGAAATCAGAGAGGGAGACAAACCATGAGAGACTATGGATTCTGAGAAACAAACTGAGGGTTCTAGAGGGGAGGGGGGTGGGGGGATGTGTTAGCCTGATGATGGGTATTAAAGACGGCACATATTGAATAGAGCACTGGGTGTTATACACAAACAATGAATCATGGAACACTTCATCTAAAACTAATGATGTAATGTATGGTGATTAACATAACATAATAAAACAGAATTAAAAAAAAGAAGTAAGTAAGGTTAAATGAGGTCACAGGGGTGGGGTCCTAATCCAACAGAGTTGTTGTCCTTATACGAAGAGGAAAAGACACAGGGGATGCATGCACACAAAGAAAAGGGCGTGTGAGGACACAGCAAGAAGACAGCCATCTGCAAGTCAAGGAGAGAGGCTTCAGGAGAAAACCACCCTGCCAGAATTTGGATTTTTAGCCTTCAGAACTATGAGAAATAAAATTCCATTGAAACCACATGGTGTGTGGTATTTTGTCATGGCAGCCCCAGCACACTACTAAACCTGATGATATATTTGCTATATCTCCTGCATATAATAACTGATTTCCTTGGCTTTGTTTCTTTCTCCATTCTGTTATTGGGCTGGCCTGACCCCATGCTCCTATCAGGATATCTTATTTTTTTAAATACTGTTCTGTCTCTTGTGACATTCGATCTGCACTCATGGATGCTTCCTATCCATTTGGATTCATGGTTCTTCCAATATCGATATTCCAGGGAAAGAACAATGTATAATCAACTATTTTCTATGGAAATTAAGGGGAAATGGGACAGAAGTTTATAATCAGGGGCAAAAAAAATGCTAAGCATAGTTTTTTCAAAGGAAAATTTTAGCTAAGTATTTCCTTTAAATTTCTTTATTCATATTCTATATGAATATATCAGAGGACTCTCAATTCCTTACAGTAAATAAGAAACATGATAACAAATTATTGATATGGATAGAATCCCAAGTAAACCTGAGAACCTGATGGAAGATAATGCTATCAAATCAGGTGCAGGGTGAAATACGAAGTGAAGGTCCTTGTGAAATAGATAAAGGATTTTGGACTTTCGATCTTAATATAATAAGATGCTAGTTTCAGATGATGTCAATGAAATGAGAAGACCTTAGGTGCACTTTAGAATTTCTTTGGACAGCAATGTGGATGACACAAAGAGTAGTGTCCAGAAGAGTTGAGTTTCTCCTGCAGCCATCTGGGACAAAGTGATGAGTGGTTAGTACCAAGGCAATGGCAGTAGAACTCAAAAGAGACTTTGGATTTTTTAGTTATTAAAAAGATGGAATCAGCAAGATTTGGTAACCAATTTGATGCTAGGAACAAATGAGAAGAAAGAGCTAAAACTAATCTTCAGGTTCTTGTCAAGGACCATTTGGTGGAGCCATTGATAAAGAAAAGGGAAGAGAAGTTCTAAATATCTTTCACCACATGAAATAAGAATGTTCAATTCTGTTTTATATTCCGTCTCTAGACAGTTTGATTATATTTAGCAAGTTGCAATAAAATGTTCTGAGAAACTAATTAATATTCTCAAAGCCTGTACAAATTCAGAACATACTGAGTGGCTTGGATTTGAGAAAAGAGAAAATATTTAAATCAACAAAACTGCATTTAACACTAGGGAGCTACTTCTTGACAAAACTTGTGATTGTAAAAGTAGCTATTGTTCTTTTAGTCATCCCATCTTTTGTTTTCTTAATGTGCTTTGATTTTTAAAGCTAGGCACACTGATTGTCATATGGCTGTCTCTTTGATATATCTCAGTAGTTTTAACAGATCACAAAAATCTGAAAATTGTATTGTTTATATTTTGGCTAGTTAGTTAAGAAAGACACACATTTTATTTAGTGATATATATTCAATCTAATAGTATGTTATGCCAGTTAATGTCTGATATGTAAATAATTTATTTTCTTGGTAATAATAATTGCATCCTTTTGGACTGCATCCCTATGTACTCAATTTATTTACTATTAATTCCTATTAATATCCAACATGGCTGTATAAGTATGTTATATAAAATTTAAATCACTGATAGGTATAAGATAAACATGCCATTTTGCCATTTTATCTTTTAAGGAGTGTATAATACAAAACTTAGCTATTTCCAAGATATATGTCAAAGTTTAGATTTGTAAGCTTAATAAGTATTTATTTGATTTTTAGAAGCTGTGATTCATAGAGAGAGATTCATGTCATACAATTATTGGTACTATTACAACTAATTCTTTAATTATTGGTTACCACTTTCACAATATAACCTTTTAAAGAGCACACTGAATATTCATTCACTATTTTTAATGTAATTGTCACTCAAATAGCATGTCCCTATTTATCTTGGTCTTATTTAAAGGAACAGTACGGAGCCCTAGATCAAATCAGTCGCACAGCCGTAGCTTACACACCAACCTGCGTACATGTCCTGGAACACACCCTTTCCTCTGATGGTAATTGCTAAAAACTGAACAATCAGGTGCCTGGGTGGCTCAGTTGGTTAAGCGACTGCCTTCAGCTCAGCTCATGATCCTCTAGTCCCAGGACCCAGTCCTGCATCCAGCTCCCTGCTCAGTGGGGAGTCTGCTTCTCCCTCTGACCCTCCCCTCTGTCGTGCTCTCTCTCTCACTCTACCTCTCTCAAATAAATAAATAAAATCTTTAAAAAAATAAAATAAAAATAAAAACTGAAAAATGATCCTTCAGATTTCTGTCACTATGGATGGTCCAGTTAAAATAGAGGCAATATGGATGCATTGCATGGCAGTGATTTCTATATACTTTTTGTCTTAAAAGTAAAAAAATAGGAAAGAAAAGTAAAACATTGAGAGTTAACAAAGCAAAGATAAAATTGAATCTTTGGCAAAAAACGATAAAATGGGAAACCTCTGGCAACACCACAATGGGGGAAAAAAAGCAAAAAAGAGAAAAAACAATTCTCCGAACTAAAGGATTTCTGCATATCTTGGGTAAAAAAAATACTGAAAATGAGTATTATGTGTGTGTGTGTGTGTGTGTGAGTTAATGAATGCTTATATATGGTGAGACATCCAGCCTTCTCTTCAGACTATTTCCACAGCTGTTAACAGCCAGTTTTATGTATTCCACTGGCAAAGGATAAGAAGAAAACACTCTTGGGAATCTATCAAGTTCAACAGGAAATAACTAAAGATAGTAACATCTGGCATCCTCCAATGAAATGCCACTGACTGATGAATTAAAATAAATAATACAGCCAGCATGACAAAAACGTGGGTACAGAGCCTTCTATTAACATTTTAAAAACCCACCCTTATATACATGCAAACTACAAGCATCAGCAGACATCTTTAGAATGCTACAAGCAAATAAGAGATCAAAAAATGGAACAGAAAAGCATCTTGAAGGAAAAGAAGTTCTGTTTGAAGACTTCCACAGTATATTATTTACGTCATCAGAGAAATGAGAAAAAATGTATAATCAATGAAAATAATAATAAAAACCAGTATGCTAGAAAATGGACAGGAGAACAAGTTCTTGGATGTTATGAACTTGACAGGCTACCGCTCTTGGGCATTTATCCCAGACAAATACAAACTTACATTCAAGCAAAAATGTGTATGCACATGTTCATAGCAGCTCTCTCCTTCAGAAGTGAACACTGGAGAAGATCAATGTCCTTCGAAGGCTGAGTGGTCAAACAGTTGCGCATGCACGCCCTGGGGTATTTCTCAGCAACTTAAAAGGAATAATCTATTAATACATATAACAAATTGGGTAATCTCAAGAGAATCATGCTGAGTGAGAAAATCGTTTCTCTGAAGTTTACATACTGTATGACTCCATTTATATAACATTCATGAAATAACACTATAGAGACCGAAACTTATTAGTGGATGTCAGGGGTTAGTGATGGGAGGGATAGTGATGGGTGTTGTTATAAAGGGATAGAGCAGAGAATTCCTGTGGTAATGGAACAGTTCTGTATCTTGTCTGTGATGAGTTACACAAAGCCATGCATGTGATAAAATTGCATAGAACTACATACTTGCACTTGGGCATGCATACACACACACACACGAATGCTTGCAAAACTGGTGACAATGGAAAAAACTGTGGATTACGCATATGACAACTGACTGGTTTTGATAGTGTTCTATAATTATGCAAGAGGTTACAACTGGGAGAAGCTAGGTAAAAGGTGATTGAAACATCTCTGTCCCTTTTGTTTTTTTTGAAAATTCCCATGAATTTATAAGTACTTCAAAATAAAAGTTTAAAAATATGGTAGACTACGGAAAAATCAATACAAGTTTTGGGAAAATGCAGTTAAGTGTGTTTCCCATAAATTAGAGGAAAAAAGCACAAAAGATATGGAAAATAGAAGAGTGAAAATTTAAAACCTATCTCAGAGGTTCAATAACTGACTAAAAAGATATTATAATTGGAGAAAAAAGAAAAAGAAGAGGAAGGTTATCAGAGGCACGTTTTCTGATCCCTAAAAATGTATATTTCACTTCCCTTCAAAATGGATTCCAAACTTAATACATAATGGATACCCATAAATGGCTCACTCTCATCTAAGGGGTGTTCAGCAAATGATGGCTCAGTGGCCAAATCTGTAGCAATATCTGTTTTTGTACAGTCTACAGAAATAAAAGCACTTTTTCAAAAGTATTTTTAAATGCTTACAATATAAATGGCTATATAAGTACCTACATAATATATTGAATTTTTCCTCTAGGCTAAGAAGCCTAAACACTACCTGGCTCCTTAAGAAAACCTTTGCGGAAGACAAATGTATTTTCTAGAGGAATCAAGACAATGAATTTTCCACAGAGGTCATGTTTGGATACCAAAGAGTAACCTGCTTTTCAAAATTGAGAATTATGTCAGGTGTGAAATTTGTTCCCCATTATAGAAATTGACAACTGTTTGACATTAATAAACAAATCCAACAAATTAAGAAACATTCAGGAAATTCAGTGTAACTTCAAAACTAAATGCATACCAGTACACAGTTGAATTTAACTAACCCAGAACACAGCCACTAATAAGTCTCAGTCTCTATAAAGTTATTCCATGAATGTTAGATAAATGGAGTCATATTATATGTAAACTTTTGAGATTCTTGGATTGGAAAGCAGTATATAGTAGTTTGAAATTACTCAATTCCACCAAATCTCCATAAAAATGGTTAATGTCTATATTAATTTGTTTCATGGACTCACAGTAAATTTGGTATCATCCAAAAAATTCTATGGGGTCCTTAAAAACTGCTTTTTGAGTATGTTTTAGCATAAAAAAGAATCCAAAGGAGAAAAAAAATGTATATTAGCTTATTTTTTATAAGAGAAAATATTTTAAACATGTACAAATTTATTAAAGGTGACAAAAGTTTTGCAGAGCTAACAAATTCTTTAGAGTCAAATAAAGAGATTTCCTAGCATTAATTAAATGGACAAATGAGCTTTCAGACAGCAGCTAACCACACTGGTATGTTAGCAGGCGATACATGTACTTGTGATATACACTAAAAATGGAAATAAATATTTGCCGAGATAGAAAATCTCTGAGATGTTACTTTTGTAGGATAATTTCATAGATCAGATTATCCAGACACAGATGGTAAACAGATTTGGGGGTATAGAATGTTTATATGGGTCAAGACCTAAAAAAGTGGAAGGTGAAGGCAGGACTGGGCAAAGGAAGTTTAACTGCAATGAAGATGAAAAACATCTCTTGGCTAATTGTATTATGGTTTCAAAGAAAATTAGATACAAAATAAAAAATTCATAGTGGCTCTCAGAAACATTTCTTTTTTCTGAGTATGCTTTTAAATTCCAAGGAGAGATACAACTCTATATTGAAAAAAGAATATTTTGGTATAAGAAAAATATTTTGAATACTAAATACATCATCAACACAGTTTAAGATTCCATGAGCTAGGTCACAGAATCATTTTGGAAGACAATTTTTCTCATAGAATAAACAGAATAAGTTCTATGTATAAACAATGTTTTGGACAGCTGAACAAAACTCATTGTTATTTCACCAAACTCTTCTGATTATAAACCTTCCAATATGGTACTTTTCCAGTACCAAAGATAAAGGAGTCTGCCTATTTTATCCAAATATACAATAATTATTATTCAAAAAGTATTCTAAATGTTCTTTAAATAATTTTCGTTGAATTTAGTAAAATGAGCCTGAGAAAACCATAAAAATCATGTACTCTTTAATATTTTACCTCAAAAATGTCAAATACTATACATGCAATTAGAGTTTTCATTCACTAGCCAGAATTGAGGGCTATAATGCTATACTTCATTTTTACATGCAATATCATCCCAACATTTTACTTAAGAAACGTTTGCTTAAGAACTTCGGTATTTCGTTTTGAAATATAAATATGTTTACTTTGAAATTACCAATTTAATTTATTCAGTTGACAAAAGGGTCAAACTAACACTTTCAACACTTTCTTATTTTAAGATCTTATTTTTTTAATTTAATTTCATTTTTTTCATATTTATGCCAGAAAATTATTTGAAGAGTCAAATGACTCAACAAGGTTTGTTACGAAAACAACATGCTCCCTTCCTCATTTCATCCATTCTCTTGTCAGAGAGAGAGAGAGTACAAGCAGGGGGAGCAGCAAGCTCCTCGCTGAGCAAGGAGACCGATGCAGGACTCGATCCCAGGACCCTGGAGCATGACCTGAGCCAAAGGCAGATGCTTAAAGGACTGAGCCACCCAGGCATCCTGGGACTTTTAACTTTTAACAAAAACATTGACTTTCTTTAAAGCTATTTTGTATCAAATCTATCAACTTCAAATAAATACATGAAGAAGCATCTCTATCAGGTCTAACCTGAGCTGGTAGTTCACTGGGTCTTGTACATCACTGTCATTTTGGTGATTTCATTCACCCCTCTCCTGAATAGAATGGTCTGTTTCTTTTTTCCTTTATCCCATGCCTTCCTCATTTTGGTGGAACACTTCCATTACTCTTGTGTAAGCGTGCATGAGTGATAATATTTTTTAGGTTGTGCAATCTTAACTTCTTATATTTGATTGTTGTCTCAGGTATTTAATTTTAACCCAAGCATTATTTCTTTTATTTATTTATTTATTTATTTATTTATTTATTTATTTATTTATTTATTTAATTCTGAAGGTTTTGATCCATTATTTTCTGGCCTTCAGAGTTTCTCATAAAGAGCCTGAAGTCATTCTGTTTTAATCCACTTTGTATGTGTCTTCTCACTCTCCCTTTCCTTCTATCTTTCTCTCTCTCTCTTATGCCCTCTTCCCACATCTCTTCTATCCCCAGCCCCAGTCCCAGTCATATAGGGCCATAGTCTCCCATGCTGTGAAATGTCATGATAATTTTCTATGTATAGGTCTATTTTTATCCATTTCCTTTAATAATCAATGATTTTTTTAATCTAGAAATTCAAAACTTTTTAGTATAAAATTTCAGTTTCCATAGGTCTTTCCACTATACTATGACAAGTTACATCCCCCTAGGCTTCACTATTTTTAATTTTAAAAAGAGTGTTCTTATTTTTTAAAAAGGAAACTACATAAAATAATTAAAAATCTATACTGATGGGAACAAAAGATAGAAGATATCTCATTTGTGATAAAAAATAGCATAAAGGAGGAGTGAACAGAACTATATACGAGTAAATGTTGAAGTATTATTAAAATTACATTGCTATTAATCTGAACTAGATTGTTATAAATTATGATGTTAGTGGACATAACATATCCCTATAGGTTTAGAAAATCCCAAAGGGGAGGGGCATCTGGGTGGTTCAGTCAGTTAAGGGTCATACTCTTGGTTTTGCTCAGGTCCTGATCTCAGGGAGCCCCACAATGGGTTCCGTGCTCAGCGAGTCTGCTTAAGATTCTTTCTCTCTCTCTCCCTCCGTCCCTCCTTCTGTTCTCTCTCACTCTCTCAAATAAATATTTTTTTTTTAAAGAAAAGAAAACATTCTTTTGAAAGGTAATCTCTTTTGATTATTTGAAAGTTTAGTACCGAAATTACAACACACCGTAAAATGCCCTGTGAGACATCATGAGTCCTAAAAACCTGTAAGCATGTTACCTGATAATGCCAAATGTACTCTGCAGATGTGATTAAGGTTAAAGACGTTGAGAAGGGAAGATGATCTTAGATTAACTTGGTCAACTCAATCTAATCACTTAAGTCCTTGAAACTGGTCATCTTTCCTGGGGAAGTTAGAAAGACAAGATTGAAGAAGAAGAAGCAATCTGTGTGAGAGAAACTGGATCCACAGTTGCTGGCTTTCAAGATGGAGGATGGAAGAAAGAAGACAAGAACCAAGGAATGTGGGTAGCCTCTAGAAGCTGGAAACTGTCCTGAGCTGGCAGCCAGCAAGGAAAGGGGAATTTAAGTACTCTAACAGCAAGGAACTGAATTCTGTCAATGACCTGAATGGACAAGGAAACAGTTCCTACCCTAGAGTCTCCAGAAAGAAGCACAGCCATGAAGACACCTTGATTTTAGCTCCGTGAGACCTGTGTCAGACTTCTGAGCTATGACACTGTGAGATAATGCATTTGTGCTCTTTAAAGCCACTAAATGTGTGGTAGTTTGCTGAGGCATCAATAGGAAATTCATACATACATTATTAAATTTCCCTTACAATACATGGTAAATATGTGAATGGATTAACTGCCATAAACGGTGTGAGGGGGATGATGGTGTCACAACATTTTTCCTGAATAAGTGACATTTAGACTCAAAATTTAAACGTAGATTACCTTTTAAATAGGTGAAGCATGGTTATAGAGAATGCACTCCAGAAATAATTTGAAAGCCCTGAGGTAAATGAGTGAACATTATACTTCCCCAGAACTAAAAAGCAACCAGTATGTCTGGACCCACTGATTACATTCAATGAATAATGGACTCAATACTTAATCATATGTACTCAAGTCTTAAAAAACTCTGTACCTGCTGTCATAACTTCCTCATACACTGCATCACTACTACTTTCCATTAAAATCAAAAGAGAAAAATAGTGAGATAGAGAATATTATGTTTAAGTATGTTTTCTGATTTCAGTCAGCTGTGTATACAGCTTTTTTTTTTTTTTTTTTTTTCCTACTAGGAACTACTTTAATCATTTTTCTTAGGAAAAAAAAAAAAAATCCAGACACTAACAGTTCACAGCATTTCAACAACAACAAAGTACTGTTTGAGAGAGGTTTCCAGGAACTGGGTTCCCTGAAGTCTTAGGAAGAAAAGCTTCATTATAGATGGATGGCATAGGTCATAAATCGGAGACTTCTGGCTACTGAGCCCATCAGAACCCAGTGGAATGACACTTCCTTCTATAGAGTTTATTTTCTCTGTCTCTCCTATCCCTCAGAAATGCCCTCTGGGAAATGCCTTCCAAGGGGAAGACTGGGCTGCAGTCTTCCCCTTGGAAAAGAAAGGGGGTGAAGAGAAAGGAAGGTCACTCCTGAGTCTCCATGCTTTCCTCTTCCTCTCCTTGAGGTGGTTCTTCTGTATTCTCCTCCTCTTCCTCCCCTTCCTTCTTCTCTGGTGGCTTCTCATAAGCCTTTTCTGAAGGTGTCACTATCACTCCATCCCAGGTAGAGATTTCAGAAGCAAGATCTGTTGTTCCAGATCATGACTGTGTGTACTCTGAAGTTGCCCCTCTCACAGGGGTCAGTGACACCCACCGACCCTGGCAGGAACAGTCCTGCAACGAGAATCTGTAAGCAATGCCTGTATGCCACATTTAGGGCCAAAGTCTTCTTTTACTTCCTTTTAGCACACATTTATCTCTTATACACACATCTCCAGGTAACTCTCATTTCTACTGTTAAAAATTACGCACAAAATGTTTAACAGTCTCTACAACAGTGTTTCTTTGATCTTTTCTGATAACTTGGGGGATGAAGGTATACATTTGGTCGATCGCCCCTATGAAGTCAATGATTTGGTGGTGCAGTTATAGAACAGAATGAATGCTGCTCTAAACGGTGACTTGGCTGAAAAAAACTAATCTTTGTAATTAAACTGAATTTTTTTCAAAGAGTTCTCTTCCTTAGACCAAGGCTTCCTACTGCTAAAAAGTAAATTACTTTGGAGACATTCTGGGGATCTGAAGCCTACTCTCAGACTCACTGGGACACATGGTTTTCCAGCACATGGCCCCAGGGACAGCTTCACTTCTGAACAGATGCTAATGTTTCATGCAATTTAGTGGTGGATATGGTAATGAAACAATCTTATTTAACTTCTGTCTAGAAGGGAGACACAACTTGCATGACTCTATAATGTTCAAATTGAAACTGCCTTGAGGCTATGGAAATTGACACCATCTAAAGTTGTTTAAAATTTACAAAGTACTTAAAATGTCTTTTTGTGAATAAAAATGTTCCTCACTTTTATCTGCATTTGCAGTGACGTTTTAATCATTCTAATCATATTGTAATTGGTGTGGCAAAGACTAGAAATACTGTTTCATTGACCTTCTGTCTGTCTATATCAGATTTTTTTTTCATAGTAGTGATGTCTGCTAAAAAGAATGCATATTTTTAAATGATAAGATATCATAACTGAGGAACTACAAAGTATCACATGAAGTGACCATTTCTATACAATTCTTTCTAAACTGGTTAAAAAAAAAAAAAACTATCTTGATGCATTTCTTGTTTTAAATGACTGATGTTCATATTTCCTGGACCACGATATGCTTAATAAAACACTCATATTTATAACCAGGCATATCATTATGTTCTGCTAAATATTCAAATCTCTATTGTGTTTCTTAGTCATGGTGATGTCTAAATTTTTCACTGTTATATGAATAATAAGAGTATTTTGAGAGGACCTGGATGTTAGGATTTGATTATATTATAATGTAGACAACTGGGAACACACTGCCATTTTAATATAGTAACTGACCCCACCTCCCCCAAGCACTCTAACAGGCAATCTTGGAAAGTTTAAAGAAGTGATTATCTACCTGAGTGGTCAGGGTTAGAGCAAACTATGAGAGATGTTATTACCTATAGGAAAGAAGGGTCCAAGCGTTTTAAAATATGATTTAATGCAGAGAAAGAACTGGAGCCAGGACATTAGAAAGGGCAACAGGTAAGTGTTTAGACTTCTGTAGAGAAATGAAGCCCCTGGTCACCCTCACCTTATACCTGCCCTCCTATCTCCACCAGTGTTTCCCATCAGCCCCACACACTGAGTCCAGTGCTCTAGAAATCTTGTTGATTGAGTCCATAAATTAAGCCTCCTGGAATTTTCATCAGGATGGAGAAAAAATATAGAATGGATCTGGTGGGGGAAATAAAAATTATTCCCCACAAGAGGAACGATATTTTACCACTATCACTGTTTCCTTCAACCTTCCTTTTTATCTATTCTGTCCCTTGTATGGTGGAAAGAAATATGTGATTTGGAAATTTGGAATGAATAACAGGTTTTTGTTTTTTTTTTTTTTTTTTCTCCCCTATGGATTGAACTTGCCCATGGAGAGTGTGTGTTTTCTGTTTTCTCTGCTGGTTTCTAAGCCTCACTGATCTGTACCAGTACTAACTTTCACAACCTGGTTATCTCCCTAGTTCTGCATTAGAGGGCCCATTTTGTTTTTATGCTAATCTGTGTCCTCCTACCTGGTTCTATCTATTATAAACACAATATTTTGACCTTGATATTTACTCCTTATTGCATATCTCAACTTGTTCAGGACTTGGGGAGAAAACAGATATGTTCTGTATTGGGGCACCCTTAGGAATCCTCAGCACTCAGCAGTTAGTCCATGTGGTACTTCACTGTCAGGAACAGAAAATAATATGGGACAACTCCTAACATATTTTTTAAAAAGTAAGAGAACGTATTCAGAAACATCTGGAAAATGCTATGGAGCCAGGTGATTTTTACTAATAAAGCAAGTGAAGGCTTATATATTCCTAATTTGCCTCATACAATGATTTCTCTATTGGGTTGAGATCACTATATCCTCAAGCCCAGTCCTCACCTTGCCCATCATAAAATCATCACTTTTAAAAATCACAATTATTTGTCTTAGTTAATCTTCAATATTGGGGATAGTCCTACTCTTGTCATTTATTGAGGTTTTTGTACAATACAGTGCACCCATTTTAAGGGTATATGTCAATGAATTTTGTCAAACGTATATAATACCACTACGATTAGAACACAGCATTTTCCATGACCCCAAATATGTCCTCACTCTTATTTCTAGTCAATACTCCCTACTCTCGGGCTTAGCAACCAGTGAGCACCTTTCCATCACTATAGATTGGTTTTGCCTGTTTTATAATTTCATATAAATAAAATTGTATGATTTTTTTGTCATCATCAGCAAAATACTTTTGATACTCATTCATATTGATGTATCAGTAGTTCGCATCACGTTATTGCTAAGAAGTATTTCCTTTAAAGAAACTCATTACAATTTATCTATTCTCTTACTGATGGACACTTGTGTTATTTCCAGTTTTTGATCATTATGGATAACATTTTTACGAACTTTCATGTACAAATCATTTTGTAGACATATATTTTCCTTTCATTGTGGTAAATGCCTATAAGTGGAATTGCATTATCATACAATAAGGGTAGATTTAAGTTTATAGAAACTGACAGGCAGTTTGCCAATGTGATTGCATCGTTTCACTATCCCGCCAGCAGTGTGTGAGTTCTGGTGGATTCACAAACTCTCCGACACTTGATATTGGCAATGGTTATAATTACGGTCCTCTTAATTGGTGATTACTGGTATCTCATTGACTCCCATTTATTTTAGTAACATTTAAGAAACTGTTCTAACATATTTATGCAAAACACTTTCTAAATTAATTTTTATTTGCTACCAATGAGTTCATGGTATCTTGATGATTTATGCAAATGTATTACTGTGTGTGAATTAATGTTTCATTTTAATTATGGTAATTTTCAAAATTAAGCCCACCTTCTCATATTTCTTGATGTTAAACAATTGCTATCCCTGCTAAATTAGACTTACCACTTATTTAGCACTTACTATATCTCAGACACTCTTCTAAGTGAACACATATTAACTAATTATGAAAACACACTGAGTCATGAAGAAGTTAAGAAAATTGGCTAAAATTTTTCAGCCGGAAGTGTTAGAGCTGAGATTCTCAGTCAGTCTGGTTTAAAAACCCATTCCTACACACATATGGTCTTCTTATTTTTAGGGTTCTTTTCTTTTTTCTTTTTTTTAAGTCCTCTTTATGCGTATGCCAAACTTTAAGTTGCATAAGTGAGGACAAGGAGAGGAAGGGTAAAAATGGAAGGAAGAGGCAAGGAGGAATACATACAAATGATGAAAAATAAAATTTAAGTGAGAAGCAGCTGATTTCCTTTTTACCATGTATACATTTATAATATCTGAAGGAATAAATCTTACATCAATTCATGCGTAGTTTGAATTACAATGGACTTTCTTATTGGGGAAATACAAATGGCTCAATGGACTATTTTAAACCACCAGAGACATAGAAATAACAAATCTGTAATATAAAAAAATAAGCAAATAAAAATTTATAGATAAGATCAAATTTATAATATTTTCCCAGTGTACTCTCAAATTAAAAAAAATGATATTTAAACACAAAGTATAGTGAAGGACACAAGTTGTGTCTTTAAATATTCAATATTTCTGCTTATCAATAAACTTTTTAAAAAAGATTTTATCTATTTATTTAACGGAGAGAGAGAGCAAGTGAGCACAAGCAGGGTGAACTGCAAAGGGAGAGGGAAAAGCAGGCTCCCCACTGAGCAGGAAGTCTGATGTGGGGCTCAAACGCAGTACCCTGTGATCATGACCTGAACCTAAGACAGATGCTTAACCAACTGAGTCACCTAGGTACCCCTAAACTTTTTTTTTTTAACTAGGCAATTTATAAAGAAACAGATTTGATGAGCATTCTTGACAATTCAGAAAAATTATATGAGAGTAAAGAGCTATCTAAAGAAATTTTCTCCATATGGAAACATGAACTGTGATGAATATGTTCCCTTAACATTTATGATTTTATAATAATTACAAATTTGTGTATACCTTGTTATTATTGTCTCATAGTCAGAAGGGCCATCTAGAGTTTAAGCAAAATAGAAAATGTATTGGCACTTTAAATAAAAAGACAAAGGGGGAAGCTTCAGGTATCTATGGATAAAGACTTAAAGGTTTTTGGGATATAAGCCCAAGTTCCTCTCTGGAGAGTGAAAGAAATTTTGCTTTACTTAACCTTTTGCTTTGTGCTCCCTTAGCATCACAGCATCACCTGTGTTCAGCAGGAGCAGGTAGTTTAAGTGAATGTTGTCACTTCTTGGACACTAGAAACTCTTTCGAGACAACAGAGCACACAAGCTATTTAAATTTCCATTTCTACAATGGCTTCTGCTACTAAGCTTGGATAAAGGGACCTACTCTGACATGAAATTGTCCTTTACAAAATTTAGCTCTCTGGGTCTACCAAGAATGATCTGAACCGTAATTGACCAAACTTCTACAAAGTTATGAGAGCAGCTTTATGCGATCAGCATCAGTGTTCATGGTAGTATTTTCCCATTACTCCAATCCTGAGACAAATCCCTCCCACTAAGGTTTGTCTCCTCATTTCTCTCCTCTGACTTCAGACACACACATGACCAGGAAAAGAAGAAGGTAATCCTGTTAGCAGCAATGCCTTATCTGGAAACGGGAAATTAAAATGATTAAAAACATTTAGCCTACATTTGCTAACCACTTACTAAAAATCTCAGACATTCTGCAGAATACTTTATGCACCTTATTTGCTCTTCCCAATAACCACTTCCACGGAGAAGAAACTGATTCTAAGAAAGCAAGTTCATCTTTGACGATCACACAGATGACAAGTAGCAGAGGTAGAATCAGAATCCAAGTTTCCCTGACTTTAAAGCTTGTAATCTCCAAGTTCTGCTTTCAAGGTGTCAGAGGATCCTTACTTTATGCCTCAGTTGGGTTTATCTATAAGATGTAAATAAGGACACATTTGATCATACACTCTTTTTATCAAATGATCACAGTAAAGCAATGTGCATATAATATCTTAGAATTTGTGTAAAAACGCATATATATCACTGTTGCATATGTGTATATAAGATCTGTGATTTAATAACCCACCCTGACTTCTAGAGTGGAGTGTCTTATTAGTTCATGAGAACTTTTTTAATAAAACTAGGACATATCAAGTATATTCCATAGTTCTCTTGCATCAAATAATATAAGACCACTTATTAAAAATATAGTCCCTTATGCCCTATCCCCAATCCATAGAATAAGTATCTCTGAGTAAACATAAGGAATCCATTTATATGAGATCAGTGTCCCCAGTAGTAACTACATGTAGGCAACAACATAGGTAAATCTCAAGGCATTAACTATCTTAAGTGAAAAAAGCTCAACTCAAAAGGCCATGTCCTGTATGATTCCATTTACATGACATGTAGGAAAAGACAAAATTATAGACAGAAAACAGATCAGTGTTTGCTAGGGACTGGGGTTTTAGGGGAGAGAGTGAATACAAGGGAGCATAAGGGAATGTTGGAGGAATAAGGGAGCTTAGGAACTATTCTGAATCTTGATTGAGCTGGTGGTTACATGACTATATGCATCTGTGAAAATTCACAGAACTATAAACACAAAAAGTCAATTTCACAGCATGTAAAATACATCTCAGTTTCAAAAATAAATTTAACTACTAGAATGTTTTTATTTTCTCCTATAACTTTTGAAATTAATGTTGCTTTTGTGTTCTATGACTCAGAGATAATATAAATTATTGTATTTTATTTAAGTTATTTCTGTTAACTTTACAAAGTGGCTTTCTTTTTTATGTTTAATGATTTGTCTTATTTCATGCTTTCACCTTACCTGATAACAAAATTATGATTCATATTTTAGTTCTGCTTAGACTTGCCTCCTATCACTGTGTCTATGACTTTATATACAACTTTACAGAATTACTTTTTTTTTTTATGCAAGTCTCTTGTATTTGACATTGAGTTGGGAATATTTACATACCCAACATGCAATTCTTATTCTTTTCACAGGTAAGCTTAATATCTTTCCCACACTGATTGTTACAAGATAAAACATATGGAATCATATTTCTTCTTTGTGGCATATTGAAGTGGGAAAATGATGGACATAGCACTTTAGGGCTTTCTCCACTACTAAAATAGCCTACAGTTTTTTTTTTTTTTTTTTGGTTTTGTTTTTTTCTAGCAGTTAAAAATATAGACAAAACTCTTTATGTTGCAGAAATCGCCTGTGCCCATTTGACTGTCTTTCTAAATGCATTTGACAGTGTTGATGATCTGTGAGAGACGTAGCTGCAGCTGTAGCTTCAGAGATTTCTGAAAATAATACCCTGATAGTAAGGAAAGGCCCATATTTAGCTATGTAGTCCCCAAACATGCATTTCATTTTGTGCATGTGGAAGGAGCCATATGCTTCACTGAATGTAATGATGAATTATAAACCACCCATGAAAACAAGCACCAGTGAGGAGGCATGAGGAACAGGGAAGTTAATACAAATCAAAGTGCAAGGCAGAAATAAATTGAACCAACTGTGCTTTTGTTTAATTTTCTATGGGAGTCTATAGTTAAGGAACTCGTTGTTTTGTGTGTATGTGTTCTGTTTTTGACTTGGTTTTTAGAAGAGCATAGATGGTTTGTGCCCTTATTCTAAGTATTCTAATTAATCTTATATTGTGCTGTTCCTAGAATTTATATATTTCATACTACTTAAAAGCTACTGGTTTTTAAATGTGTGACAAATAATTATTTTCATTGCATTGTGAAATTTTTATCTGACGTGAAGTTACAAAGAAATTAAGGCTAGAAAGACTGACATTTTGGGTCTGCTATAATGAATTAGCTAATATTGTTCTCCTGAAGCTATGGTTAGGATATAGTAATTTTGCCAATTCACTGTATATACATGTTGTTTTACAAATAGTTAATAAGCAAAGTTTACATGACATTTGCATGGATTTCAGATCTATTTACTTAATAGTGGTAAAATTCCTAAAGTACAAGGACCAGAGCAAGAAGAAGTTAAGGAGCAGAGCACAGGAAATCTGTCACCAAAAAAAAAAAAAAAAAAAAAAAAAAAAAGATGTATTGACCTATCCCATTTTATTTTACTATTTATGCCTTCTTCTTTTTAGTACTCTGGGTACATTGTAGCTCATAATACCTCTTATAAATATTGTCTAGAATAAATTCAGTGATTAAATTGACAGTGGTAAAAATTCCATTTGAAAAAAACATGCTACTCTTATGAATATCCTGTAACCCACTATCAACTTTATAAATCATCACTGCATCTAACACTAATAAACTGTTCTAAACATTTCTAGTCCAAATATATCAAATATTTGCCATTATTGAATACAATCAGTTAAAAAAGAAAAGGGACATTAATGGCAAAATATGATATTTATAAAATATTAAGATCTGGGAAAACAAAAAACAGATTGGAAGGGGTTTAGTGGATCTGTATAGTAAAGGGAAACATCTAGAGGGCTGACTCTGCCTTGTGTAACCTCTTAGTAACTGCTCCTACATTGTATCTTACAAATGATAGTGCTAAAGTTAGTTTTTCTCACTGTTGGATGTTGACTGAAACCTGTGTATATAGGTAAAGCAATATAACGTTAAAATAGCATAAGCAGGGCACCTGGGTGTCTCAGTCAGTTAAGCAGCTGACTCTTGATTTCGGCTCAGGTCATGATCTCAGGGTTGTGGGATCGAGCCCCTGTCCAACTCTGCTCACAGCAGGGAGTCTGCTTGAGATTCTCTCCCTCTGCCCCTCCCCCTGTTCTCTTTCTCTAAAAATAAATAAATAAATCTTTAAAAAAAAGACAGCATAAGCAAAATATCCAGTCATATAAAATATTGTTAGCAATAGCTGTAATGGAATAGGGCGAGCTACTCAGAAGGCAGAGAAGTTAATTTAGATTTTTTCTTCCTTTTTCTTTCTTTCTTTCTTTTTTTTTTTTTTTTTAACATGGGTTGCTGTAGTGAGAAGATAATCTAAATTATTGGAGATGTTTTATGAAGAAATCTAATATTTATGATATGTATGAACACTTTCAGAGAAACTCCCTGCTCCTTAACTCCAGTTTGAGGTAGCATGTATCTTACTCCCATTAGGCCAGTAGACAATAGGAGTTTTTCACAAAAGTCTGAAGTTTTCGTGATTCAGAGTGATGAAAGCTCTGATTTCACTACTACTCCAAGACGCTGTGGCCTTTTGCCACCAATAAGAGAGTCCTGGAACGCAGTCCATGGCAGGCTCGGAGGCATATAAGCACACTTTTGCAGACTTATTCCTGTAAAAAGCAGAGCTGGCCAAGAGGCCTGGCTTATCCCTTGGAAATCACTGCAACGTCTGTGCGAAGGCCACAGCTCCCATACTGGAGTGCGGTGGAGATCCTTGAAGAATACCCACTCTGGGAGACTAAAGACTATGTTGTTAAATCAAATTTCTCTCAAGGATTTCCTAACTTTGAAGAATCTCTCCTAGAATAAAAGATATTCCACAACACATTTAAAAAATATTTATTTATTTGAGAGAAAGAGAGAGAGAGAGCATGAGTGGTAGTAGGCACTGTATATCAACCTTTAAGTAACTTGTCTTGGGTCTCACATTAGGAACTATCAGATTCTGTTAATTCACATTTCACAGCCTAAGGCTTGAACAGAGTCTTTGTGTGATGGTCTTGCCCCCTCTCTAAGAGCCTCATTTAACTTTTTTCTTTTTTAGATAATGCTCTTAAAACTCTTCATATCAAATGTACAGCCATTTTCCATCACTATTTGACTGGTCGTATCAACTTTCATTTAAATATATGTGGAAGTATAGATTGGTCCTTCAAATAAATTGTGTCCCTTCTTTGCTGAACTTGACCATGACATCAGCATGTTTATTAAGCAGCAAGCGCCGTTGTCATGCTTAAGTGAAAGCATGCATAAAGTGATTACAAAATAATGATCTATTTATCTTCCATTCTTGGAAACTCTTGAAATACACAGACAATATACTAATTCCTAAGATATCAATGTGTTTGTAAAGGTAAAAGTCATTTAGTGTTATACAATTCCCATTTTGAAAAAGTGTTAATATGACCTATAGCATTACTATAACTCAATAAGATAAAACTTACTTTTTTTTTTTTTAAATGGTATGGGCAAACATGCCTTCACTTGGCTGTCAAAACACACTGTGAATATAACAGCTTGTCATTTTTTGAGTACTCTACTTTTTAATCAAATCATTTTCATTTTAATCTTGCTGTATATGGTGTTACTTAGACAGGAGACAGCAGCTGGGATCAGAAAGGTCCTTAATGACTACATGAATTCTTAGTCCACAGTTTAGTCTTTCCCAAACCCTATCATTTAATGTATTCGCTGGCCTATCTTAAAACCATGGACAGAAAAAAAAACCCAAAAAACAAAAAACTCTTTAAAGTGTGGATATCATGGACAGCCATAGAAGAACTGTTTATTCACAGTATCGATCCTCAATTTTTAGACCTGTAGGTCACTCAACAAATGTTATACAACTAGACCACACATGGTATAAATAAAGCTTCCCAGGACTCTACAATGAATCTGCAAAGACTGATAAAATATAACAGGTAAAACCTAAACAGAACTCTGTGAGGCAGAAAATCCCCTTGCAGCTTTTGTTCAGTGGAAAGAGAGTTGGAAGAAAGATGTGTGGGAGTGTATGTGCATTGGGCAAAATTTCCAGAATAGAATTAATATGAGGCTTGTCACTGTGTGTGGTCTTTGACATGATGGGAAGTATGAACCCAACAAGCTCTGTGTGCCTTACTCCTGCCCATGAATCTTATGATTCATCAATGTTCTTATTGTGTAATCATTCAGACACAGGAGAACGTGCCATTTTATCTTTTTACCACATCTTAGAACCACTATATATAAATGGTTGCTTGGTTTTTATCTTCAAGCTATCCTCCCAGGTATAGATAGATAAATCATTTAAAAATAATAACATGGTGTGCCTGGGTGGTTCAGTCCATTAAGCATCTGACTCTTGGTTTTGGCTCAGGTCATGATCTCACTGGTCATGAGATTGAGCCCTAGTCTGGCTGTGTGCTCAGCGGGGAGTCTGCTTGAGGATTCTCTCCATCTGTCCTCAATTAGTGCATGTGTGTGCTCTCTCTCAAATAAATAAATAAATAAATCTTAAAAAAAGATAACATGAAGAAAAATACAAAATGAACAAAAAAGGAATTCTGCTAAGCTCTTTACAGACACCATCATATTCATTTCTTTATAACAAATTTATCAGGTAATTACATTAGCCCCATTTCACAGGCTCAGAACCTAAGACTGACGATACTTAGATAATTTCACTATAGATAGATATTAGTGAATGGTGAACCTAGAAATTATGGGATTCAAGAAAACATAACATAGGGAACATAGAATATTTATCATTCTTACTTTGATGTAAAATTAATGACATCAACAGACATGTTGTGATAACTTTAAGAAGCAGGTTTAGAATTGCAAAATCTTTCTTATGCAAGTTAGTCTAGATTTCCTCTTATCTCACATATTTCAAGACCTTCTCACTCTTTGGGCATAAATAATAATGCAATAATCATATTGATATATTCAAGATTCTCCTTATGTCTCCATTAGAAGCTCCTTTTATCACAAAGTCCACTATTTCTAGAAAATGCTACAGAAAATGCTTTTTGTTTTTGTATATGCTCTCTCTCATGTTATACCACCATATATTGCCTTTTTGCTTAAAATTCCTTAAAGTTTCAATGCCTAAGAAATCATATACTCAAAGCTAATAAGAGCCAACGTCCACACCAAAGGTATCAATCTCCCGAGAGTTTCATTCTTTAAATATCAACGCATTTCTCAATTCTATTTAGAATGTACTCTCTTCTCCTTAAAATGAAATTCAACCTGTATAGCATTTGCCCATGGTTTCATGACTCTTCCTTATTGTATGATAAATTGCAAATACACACAATGATATCCCATTGGCAAGCTGAAATAATAATTTCTAATGTAGTATCATCAAAATCTGTGTGTATATATATGTATATATGTATATGTTTATATATCAATATGTATCTATTCCAAAAATGAATCATAATTTCAAGAGACGTGTCTCACATTTCAGCATGAAAAATTATCTTCAATCTCATGAAAGCAGTTTTTACTCCTACAGGCCTTAGCTTTATACAATAACTCCATTTCAGAAGAGAACATTTGCTTTATATTTGCATAGATAAAAAGCACATTTAGTGGCTTTACAAAGAGAAAAATTATCAAAGGTGATTTCAAGCCTTCACATCTTGAAAACAGAAAAAGGCTTACAGCCTTAACAGCAATGTTAAACATTTTCTCTGTCTCCTTTAGGTAAAGGAGTGAATTGTGCTAATGCTGATATTTATCAGAAAATAATGGGTCTCTACTTTTCTGAAGGATGAAAGTTAAGGAAACACAAATATGTATTAGAATCAAAGTGTCAAGTAGAATAGCAAGCACTTTGATCCTAAATATACATTTGTATTTCCCCCAGCGTAGATAAACTTGCAGTTGACAAAGTAAGTCTTCCAGTATTCTTAAAATGTTATTGATTTTTGTCTCATAGATTAGGAAAAAAACAAAAACAAAACTCTATTTTGATGCCTGTGGGAAAGCACTCTGTTTTGTCGTCTTCCTTGGATAAATAGAAATAAATGAGAGGTTATGTTGCTCTCTATGCAGCAGTATCTGGTTTTCCTTCCCTAATCTTCCAATTAAAATATTTCTAAAGAAGTGCACAAAATACTTAAGCAAACCTTTCTTGCATTTAGTTAAATTCAAAAATTAATGAATTGTGGGTGCCTGGGTGGCTCAGTTGGTTAAGCGACTGCCTTCGGCTCAGGTCATGATCCTGGAGTCACGGGATCGAGTCCCACGTCGGGCTCCCTGCTTGGCGGGGAGTCTGCCTCTCTCTCTGACCCTCCCCCCTCTCATGCTCTCTATCTCATTCTCTCTCTCAAATAAATAAATAAAATCTTAAAAAAATAATAATAATGAATTGTACTTAATGACATGCAAAACTAATGAATGAACTACAAGCCCACCATCCTGAACCAGTCATGGCAAGAGTAAGCAATCAGTCCCAACCTTGGAGCTTATTTCAATTCCTCAAAATGTGCTGTTGCATATATATATATATATATATCCTTATTTATATAAGGATAGATATTGGGGGAATCAATCATTAAATCTACTACATTGTTTTTATTGAATTTCAATAAACTTGAAATTATGCATTAGATTATAAAATATTTGACTCTTAGGAAACAGATTGAGATGAAGGCGTCGTCTGAATATCAGAGGCATGTTTTGTAATTTAAAATGAGCTCTAAACAATCTTCTACCCTGTTTCTACATAACTATTGTGCATCTTAATTTTTGGGGTTGGTGTTTATGAATGTCCCAGATAATCCCTCCATATTCTAACTTGATGGAAGTCATCAGACACCATTAGTTTTTTACACTCTTTACCTTGTAATAAAAGTCTACTGGCCTTGTTTTAGGACAAGATTAGTTGCAGATAAATTGATGCAATCCTCTGCCAACTTCGTTTTAAGATGACACATAACCTTGATGGTCTCTAGCATTGTGCAATCTTTGCTGCTCACTAAATAGATGCAGCCTTCTTATCAAGGAAATTTAAATCCACTGAAATTCAATTACAAATCCCCTTCACACATTTCTTTTTTTTTTTTAATTTTAATTCCTTCATACATTTCTATCCATTATTTTAATATTTTAAATACTGGCTTGGAATTCATGCCTGCTTAGCTTTCCATACACCAAATAGACTTATTGGACATTTCATAAAAAAAATTTGACATTATCTTATTTATTTATGGGTCCTATCATGTGACTAAAATAAATTACTAGGTGGGTTATACCATAATATGTCTCAATTTATCTGTGTAGTAAGACCTGATATCAGACTTGTAACTTATTCCATTCAGAAGAGATTGTCAAAAATCTGAAGATAAATACACTGGGGATAAATTTGGGGAAGGGAATAAAGATTTTGGGATGCTGTGAAAACAAGGAATCTCTTCACTTCGGCAGGAATCCCAAATAAAAATATCCAAAAGACTTAAGAACTCTAAAGTACACTAACATTTCCTAAGGAGATAACTATTATGAAGAAAAACCCCCATGGTATGTGTGGGACACGGAAGGAGAGGTAACAGAGAATATGGTAATGCCCTACTTGAATGTTATGTCAAAAAAGCAACTCTCACTAAAACCCTGGCCCCTGGGCTACCCCAAACTGCATATTCTGAGGATTCAAAGAGGCCATGGAAAGCCATCAGTAAGTTCCAGAATATGAAAAAATAAAGTGGCAATATCTGGATATAAATTACCAAAGAATAATCTCTAACAATCTCAAGGTGGCCATATGATGGCACTAGAGGATCTCAGATTGAAATCTTTACCCACACATGAATTTATCCATCACAGCAAGGTTGAACTGACCACTCTACTCAGTCAACTCTGGTGGGAAATTCTTAACAAAGTTGGTGAAGGTGTCTCTGGAGCATGCCTCATCTGTCATCAACACAATGCTGGTAAAACTATCAAGGCAATATCTGGACAAGAGCCCAAACAAGCCTCAAGGTTTTTTGAAGACTTTAAAGAGATTTTATACAAGTACAGTCCACAATGGTTTTAAATATGGCATTGTTAATACTTTTATCTCATTATGGGTTGAACCTCTTTCTTGCTAGAAGACTCTGGCATGGATAGTTTGAGAAATTTCTTGATTTTTATATGAGAAACTCTAACCTAACCATCCATCAACAGGAGCACACACTGTAGAGCTTCACTAGGACTTGAGATTCACTCAGAAACTTCTCCATCTTTATGTCCCCCAATCTGGGAAAGGCAACAAAAAACAAAACAAACAAAAAATAGAAATCTAAACTAAAATAAGTGAAATATCAGATAACTTCAAACCTCTTCTGGAATACAAAACATGTGAGAAAGACTGCCCTCAGATCTCACCGCAGGAGTCCTACCAGGTGGTATTAATAACTATCAAAACAGTGAATTCACAAGGTGCTGATTCTCAGCTCCATGTCTTTTAATTAAAGAGGTATAGGTCATCCTTAGGTCACAGGATACTCCCTCAGCCAATAAATTCAAGCTCATATTCTTAGAAATCTCCGAGAATGTTATTTTGTGTGTATGTGTTTATGAAAGGGGACAGGCTTTCCTCAAGACCTTACGATCAAATATACAACTTTGTGAACTGTGGATCTGTCCAAGACCCAAAAAACAAGTTGCATGAGACTGAAACTATAGATGATCATGCTTTAATCTGCCTGTCCTTATTTTTTTGTATTCTTAGATATTTTATTTTCTGTGTGATTAAGATTCCAGATTGTTATTAAATTGCTACCTCTTTACTATCATACACATAATGTCCATATTCTAATTATTGATATTTACTTCTTTGGTCACACCAAATATATGGTTAAATTATCCATTTATCTGTTCAAAATGTATAGTTAAGCCGACTTTTAGGTTTGTATGCTTTCCCTGGTGGTGTCACACTACTCCCATTATTACCATTTGCTTGTAATGAAACAGTTTCATGGGTAAATGCTGTAAACTGCTTAGTTGTTTTTAAATGGAAAATATTGTGATAGATAACACAATCAAAAATCTAAAATTTCTCATCATATCACATGCAGAAATGGATGTTACTATGATCATAAATGCAACCAGTGTGAGCCTTTTACAGGAGTTAGCAAGTGTTATCATTTGGAAGCATTATCATTTTTACAAACCTCCCAGTGAAATCTCAGTGTGGATTTTTAGATTCAGAACTATTACTACAAGATGATCTCTCTACTCACAACTATCACTGCCTCACATCTAACTACACTTGCAAATTGGTGCCATACAATAAGACACAACAACTTCGGGGGCGCCTGGGTGGCTCAGTCATTAAGCGTCTGCCTTCGGCTCAGGTCATGGTCCCAGGGTCCTGGGATCGAGCCCTATATCGGGCTCCCTGCTCCGCGGGAAGCCTGCTTCTCCCTCTCCCACTCCCCCTGCTTGTGTTCTCTCTCTCGCTGTGTCTCTCTCTGTCAAATAAATTAAAAAAAAAAAAAAAAAGACACAACAACTTCGGAGCAGTATTTTGCCTAAAATTATTGGGTGGCCACCAAAGATTGTTTTTGGATTCGAGACACAAGTCCCTTTGGCAATATCTGGTTCTGAAAAGCTACCTCAAACTCAGAATATCTGGAGACTTACTGATGCATGGGACTGACCTAAACTGCCATAGCAAAGCCATAAAGAAGTAAGCTGAGATTTGAACAACTTGTCATAAAAGCTAAGGCAAAATTTGCACTTTGAACTTAACTAGAAAGATCATCTGCTAAATTAAACAAAACAAAACAAAAAAACTCAATAATCCCCAGAGGATTATAACAAGATTTAGTGGTACATGAAATAACACTAATGTTTTTCTAGGATGAAATGCAAAATTATTCAACATCAAAAAACAGACAAACAGAAACTGTAACCAAGTTGCAAGAGAAAATACAATCAGGTGCCAACCCTGAGATGATGCAGATACTCAAATTATCAAAGACTTTAAAGATGTTCTTTACGATAACTCTGAGATAAAGTCAAATATACTTGAGATAAATATAAGGAGTTAAATTCAGAGAAATACAAACTATAAAAAGAAACACATGAGTATTTTGAAACTGAATACTATAATATCTGAAGTAAAATTTCACTGGATGAGCTCAGTAGTGGGATAGATGTGATAGAATAGTCAATGATATTAAAGACAGATCAATAAATATTGCCCAATATAAAGAATAGACAAGAAATTAAAAGGAAAAAGGACAAAGTTTCAAAGACATGTGAGAAAACATCAGAAAGTTTCACTGAACAGGTCATAGGAGTTTGGCAAAAAGAGGAGAAAGACTGAAGAAGAAAAAAATATTTAAAGCAATAATACGGCAATGATTTGTTGAAAGACATAAATTTATAGATTGAAGTTGCTCAATGACCACTAAATTGATAAATTCAAATGGTATTATACCTAGGGACATCATAGCCAAGCTAATGAAATCAAAAGTTAAGAAAATATCTTAGAGGGGCGCCTGGGTAGCTCAGTCGTTAGGCGTCTGCCTTCAGCTCAGGTCATGATCCCAGAGTCCTGGGAACCAGCCTCGCATCGGGCTCCCTGCTCAGCGGGAGGTCTGCTTCTCCCTCTCCCACTCCCCCTGCTTGTGTTCCCTCTCTTGCTCTGTCTCTCTCTGTCAAATAAATAAATAAAATATTTAAAAAAAAAGAAAATATCTTAGAAGAAGCAAGTAAAAAGGCATGTTACATACAAGGGAACAACAATTTTAATTACCACAAATTCATTTTCAAAACCATGGAGGACAGAAAATAATGGAACGATATCTTAAAAGTGTAGACAGAAATGAACTGTATAAAAAATAAAAAAAAAAAAAAGAAATGAACTATATGTCAAGAACTTTATATCCAGTGGCATATTATTTAGGAATTAAAGTGAAATAAAAAATATTCTCAAAGGAGGTATCTAAAGAGAAAAAATGATCAATAGAACTGCGCTACAAGAAATGTTAAAAGTGAATCTGCAGATTGAAAGGAGAGGACACAAGAAGGGAACTTGGATGATGAAGAATGGGAAAACATCAATAGAAATAGCAGAGATCTGTGTTACTGCAAAATGTATTACATTATTGTAGATCTTCTGGCTTTTATGTAAAGTGGTAAAATGTAAACTCAAAGTAGACTGTGAAAAGTTAGGATTGTATATTATAATCCCTAATGCAACTCCAAAAAAAAATAATAAATGGCATGGCTGAAAGTCAACTGGTAAACTCAGATTGGTATGTGTGGGTGTATGCACATATATGCACATATATGTATATATACAACATATGTTAATATATATTCAAATAATTTTTAAAAAGCAGGAAAGGGGAACAGAGGAACAAAAAACAACAGCAACAACAGCAACAAAACAGAGGTGAAAACAAAAACAAAATGATATACTCAAATCTAACCAATTAGTTTATATTGGTTAGTAAATCTAACCAAATAAGCCTATTAGGCTATTAAATGTAATAGCTTAGTTAGTCCAATTAAAATGCAGATGTCTACTGATGTGATTTTTTTTTAAAGATTTATTTATTTATTTATTTGAGACTGAGAGAATGAGAGAGAGAGAGCACATGAGAGGGGGGAGGGTCAGAGGGAGAAGCAGGCTCCCTGCCGAGCAGGGAGCCCGATGCGGGACTCGATCCAGGGACTCCAGGATCATGACCTGAGCCGAAGGTAGTGGCTTAACCAACTGAGCCACCCAGGCGCCCTAGAAGGAACTTTTGATACATGAATTACCACGGATGGATGTCAAAATCATGCTGAGTCAAATAATTAATACATCTGTATAACATATTATATTATAATGCATACATATATTATACACATGTGTATACGTATTGTATTCCATTTCTTATAAAGTTATAAAGAATGCAAACTACTTAGAAGAAGGCTGGTGAGTACCTGTGTTGCCTGGAGATTGGGCATAAATAGAGCCTCAGAGTAAAAGCCACATAAAGACAGTGCTAGTGGGACGCCTGGGTGGCTCAGTCGTTAAGCGTCTGCCTTCGGCTCAGGTCATGATCCCAGGGTCCTGGGATCGAGCCCTGCATCGGGCTCCCTGCTCCGCAAGAGGTCTGCTTCTCCAGCTCCCACTCCCCCTGCTTGTGTTCCTGCTCTCACTTCTCTCTCTCTGTCAAATAAATAAAATCTTAAAAAAAAAAAAAAAAGACAGTGCTACTGATTATCTTGATTATGGTGAAAATTTCAGGGATTTATATATACATATATAAATAAAAATATATATTTAAATACAGATATAAATATATAATTTATATATATATATAAACTGATAAATTCTTCACTTTATGTGCAATTAATTGCAATTCAATTATTTCTCAATAGAGTTTAAAAAATCAAATTATTGTTTGATAGTTATATATATTATATACTGTTTGATAGGATATTTTCTCTTGCCAGAAAAAATGAATGAGAATTTATTATCTTGCTAAAGTGATGCTTAAGTTCAATATAACCCCTCATAGCACACAGGGTTACATTTGGCCTATTAATTCTCCCTTTTGGAAGAAGTGATCACTTTAGATAAGTTAATTCAAATGAAGAATAAAACAAAATAGCTAGGTCTTGATTTAATTTTTTTTATTAAGATTTATTTATTTTTAGAGAGAGTGAAAGAAGGCGGGGAGAGGCAGAGGGAGAGAATCTCAAGCAGACTTCTCTACTGAGCATGGAGCACAATACTGGGCTTGATCTCACAATCCAGATTTAATAGGGAGCTCATGACCTGAGCCAAAACCAAGGGTCAGCCACTCAATCGACTGAGCCACCCAGGTGCCCCAGCTAGGCCTTGATATAAAGTACACCACCTTAATGATTGAAGGGGAATTCTGCACTAAATTTCCCTTTTTGTCCCCCCCCTGCTCAAGCCTCTTTATTTCACAATGTACAAGAGACTCTGAAAGGTGGGAAAACCCTACAGGCTATGGTTCAGAGAAAAACAGGGGAGGTATCAATAGCCCCAAAGCCATAAATGCCCTTGATGATAAACTTCACTGGCATTGATAGGGTTAAAAATAGAGAAGCCCTGGATATTGTCCTCTCTAGATTGAATAAGCATCTGTGGGAAAATTCTCTCCCTTAATCATCATAGGCATTTTTGTGGTTTTTAATATTACAAAAACCACCAAGAACACAAATAAGCAAATCATAAAAATTTGGCAATTTGGCAAATATCCCCATTTGGGGTTTTGTGTTCTTTTTGGATTAGGGATGGACCCTGTTCTCTTGGTTTAATTTGGGCACTCTGGACTAAAAATTCTGGTCACCATCATTCTCTAAGTATTAGTCTGTGTCAGGGTGTTCAAATGTACGATTTCCTGTCTTAAATGCTACTTTGTAATCTCTGTCTAAAAGGATCTTGCAACAAAAGAATGAGAAAACCAGACACAGAGAATGAATTACCACCAGCGGGGCATTGATATGCAGTCTCTACACCTCAGCTCACTACCCCAGATGGCAGTGTTTATTCTCCAAATTCTGATGATAAGGTACCCAAGAGGGGATGGATAAGAGGGACCACCTGAGTCAGCATAACTTAGCTATTTGCACCAGGATATTTTTGTCTAGCAAGTCACAACTGTGAAAGAATAAATATCTCATTTGCTTCAGAAAACTTATACAAACCGATTTTTCTGGGTAAATGATCTTCTCATTCGGGGATATGTTGTCTTCTAAGGACAATAGTTTACTTACCCAGACAAATAGCTAATCCATGAGGACAATTATTTGTTCCTGAAACTTGGCTTCAGTAAGTGTTGAGTTTCTCTCTACTTTGTTAAATGCAATATTTATAAAAGAAAAACTGCATTGCTCCAATTATTTCATTTGGTAATCTATTTAAAGTCTATTTGCCTCTTACCCCTTCAAAGCCACTGGATGAAAACTTGGGCAAGCTTTTTGATCAATTTTAGGTGATAGAATATACTTACAGTTAATTTAAGTTTCAAAATACACTCTCCAATAAATGAAAACGTCTCTCCAATGAGTTCATTATACGTTGGTTACTTTGATCAAAGGTGAGATTTCTCACTTATTCCACCTCCAGAAGCTTGAGGTTTCCAACTGCACTCAATATAGGGAATGGGGACCTTCTCTTTTTCTTGTCCATCTCCTCCTCTATTCACTAAAGTTGCTTCGTACCATGAGAGAGTTTAACGATGGTGGTGGTGGATGGGAAGAGAAAACATCTGGCCAAGTCTACATTTCACCTCTACTCTTTCTATCGGGCACTTCAGTGGCTCCTCACTCTGAAGTAGTGCCTCTCCTTCTCTGGCTTCTCCTGCTCCCCTCCCAGTGAGTCATTTTCTTACAGTCTACCTCACTCAGACCTGCTTTATGGTCCTGCCATCTTAGTCTAGCAGACAGTCTGAGGCAAGATCCCTTGTAAAATGATGCTGGTCCAACATAGTGAGATGAAGTTTCATAAACTAATCCTTAGGTTTCATGGTGCACTTACTAGTTACAGTTGTTAGAAGGAAGTGTGTCTAATTACCAAGTCATCAACACCCCCCAAAGCCTGCATTCTTTATTCTTCCTCATTTCTCTACCCAATATGCTGCCAAAGTCAGGCAACCACAGGTCGGTATCTTTAGATTCTCTGGGCAAGTGTCCAACATCATCATGGGTAAGCCCATTGATTGCAAGAGCACCCAGTTCCAATTTTCTCTGATCTCCTGGAAGGCCCTGTCATCCAGCTTGGGTCAGAAGTCACCTTCATCCTTTCTTCTTGGTGGGGTGGGGGACAATTGATTTGGAGCTTGGAGGGACTTTCGGAGTATGGCGATAATTTTCTCTCTCTGAGTCCATATCTTCAGAAACCCTCAGTTTTAAAATCCCTTCTTGATCCTTTTTTATAACTTTGATCTAAGTGAGAAAAACAAAATACTTAGCTGTTTCCTTGGAAATTTGCATTTTGGCCAGTCTCCCAACTCACTTTGGAATCTGATACCGATGCTATTTTAGACATTCACAGGAAATTTCCAAATTAACATCTTGTCACAAACGTCTCAATGGTATGTTCCAGAGAGAAGTGCAGGGAGAGGAGCTTAATGTCATTTTTTAGAAAATAATAATAATAATAAAAGGAAGTAGAAAATTTTTCCCCTGCACTCAAAGAAAAAAAGCATTTGATTTTTTTTAATTGCTGCACTGTAGAAATATGGATTTTATAGTTTAGAAACCTATGTTTATTTTCTTACTCATAATCAGGAGGCAAAATGGATTTTTAAGAAAAGGAACTTAAAAGTAGAAAGCAGCATCCTGAATAAACAGTTTCAGGGCTTCTGCCTGTGTTTCTTCCACTTTCTGCTGGGTTATCACCTCAATTCTCACAAATCCCGCCAACCAGAGACTGGGGTGCATGCATGTATCATATGAGAAATTGCTACAATATTAAGTCTCTTTTGAAGTATGTTGACCCGAATCTAAAGTTAGAAATGCATATTTTGGTGTCACACTCTGCACTCTTTGGTCCTGTCACGAAAGTTTTAATGCCCTCAGAAGATAGCGATAGTTTTCTCTTTTTCTTCTTAACCTCATTTCACTTTCTGAAAGTCTAAATATGCCTAACTAACTACATTGGCTAAGGTTGGCATTTTAAAATGTCATCAAATCTTCACAGTGTAAAGGATCTTTCACAGTTTAAGAAAACCCACACACAGGATAGATTTGTTTATGACCAATTAGTAAGCTTAGATATCTTACAAAACACAGGATCCCTTCAAGGCAGCACACATCTAGTTAAGATTCATTCACAGTGACAGGGAAATGCCAGGCTGCTAATTTTATATATATATTATACATATAATATATATAATATATATATATATAAAATATATATATATATATAATATGGTACGCAAGCATCTTCAGAGATATTTATTTTAAAAATCAAATATTAGCATTATTTTAGTAATGTCCATGATTGACAATCACCTCGAGATATTTAATGACTAAACTTCTGCTGATTTCTCATCAGAAGGACTCCCATTGAGAAAGGAGTGGAAAATCAGTGTAATTTACTTGATGCAACATTGAGCAAACAGTATGAGAACAGCTTGCAAACTTATGACATTGGCTTGAATTTAACTGATAAAAGAATGAAGAAAAACGCTATAGTTCTCCTATTTTATTATTTTTCCTCATAAATAAAATATTTTTTTATTGAACCTCTAAGTAGACTTCTGAACTCATTCCAAATGTCAGCTCCGTTGTTATATTTTGAAACACATGTCACTAATCCCAACAGTTGTTAAATTTTCTCTTTCTGGGCGCCTGGGTGGCTCAGTCGGTTAAGTGGCTGCCTTCGGCTCAGGTCATGATCCCAGGGTCCTGGGATCGAGTCCCGCATCGGGCTCCCCACTCTGCGGGGAGCCTGCTTCTCCCTCTCCCTCTGCCTACTTGTGTTCTCTCTCTATCTCTCTGTCAAATAAATAAATAAAATCTTTTAAAAAAAAATTTCTCTTTCTTTTTATACATTTAAAAATATATATACAGGGGCCCCTGGGTGGCTCAGTCGTTAAGCGTCTGCCTTCAGCTCAGGTCATGATCCCAGAGTCCTGGGATCAAGCCCCACATCAGGCTCCCTGCTCGGCGGGAGGCCTGCTTCTCCTCTCCCACTCGCCCCTGCTTGTGTTCCCTCTCTCGCTGTGTCTCTCTCTGTCAAATAAATAAATAAAATCTTAAAAAATATATATATATATATATACAAACATTTACTTGTTATTTGTACATTGGTCTTATCCTTTTTACTAGACTATCTCATTGGTGATATTCAAATTTATATCACATTCAGATTTCCCATACTCCTTTGCATTCAATTATTCTTTTTCAAAAATTTTTTTTTCATTTTGTTTTTTTTCATTGTCCATTTTGAAAATCAGAGTCTTAAAAGCAATATTTAAATTTGGTTAAAATTTTATCCTTAAGAATAATTGAATTTTGAATTTTGTGGGGTTTTTATTTTATTTTTTTTAAGATTTTATTTCTTTATCAGAGAGAGAGAGACAGAGGCAGGCAGAGGGAGAAGCAGGCTCCTTGCTCAGAAAGGAGCCCGATGTGGGACTCGATCCCAGGACCCGGGGATCATGACCTGAGCTGAAGGCAGACGCTTAACCGACTGAGCCACCCAGGCGTTCAAATTGTGGGGTTTTTATTTAAATTCCAGTTAGTTAACATACATTGAATATTAGTTTCAGGTGTAGAATATAGTGATTCAACACTTCCATACACCACCCAGTGCTCATCACAACAGATACACTCCTTAATCCCTATCACCTCTTTAACCCCTCCTTCCATCCTCCTCCCCTCTGGTAACCATCAATTTGTTCTCTGTAAATAAGAGTCTGTTTCTTGGTTTGCCTCCCTCTCTCTTTTTTTTATACTCAGTCTTCATGAAGATAAATAAGTTATTTGTTGGGACGCCTGGGTGGCTCAGTTGGTTAAGTGACTGCCTTCGGCTCAGGTCATGATCCTGGAGTCCCGGGATCGAGTCCCGCATCGGGCTCCCTGCTCGGCAGGGAGTCTGCTTCTCCCTCTGACCCTCCTCCCTCTCATGCTCTCTGTCTCTCATTCTCTCTGTCTCAAATAAATAAATAAAATCTTTAAAAAAAATAATAAGTTATTTGTTAATGTAAAAAAAAATCTATGTTGACTATTTATATTTGGAATAAGAATATGTGAATATGTAGTTATATAAACCTGGGGTTAGCAACTTTTTCCCTAAAAGGCTAGGCAGTAAAGATTTTAGGCTTTGTGGCCATACAGTCTTTGTTGTATCAATTTAATTCTGCCATTTTAACATGAACATCCAATGGGCATGGCTGTCTTCCAATAAAATATTAACAAAAGGCAAATAAGTTGTTTGGGCCCCTGGGTTATAGTTTCCTGACTATTAATCAAACACATTGCTTTAGAAAGAGACAAATTCTATTATTCAGTTTCTAATGTTAATTGTCCATTTCCTTTATATGATTAAATTGGTGAAAAGTCCTTAGCTGAAAGCAACAAGTCTTTTCTAGTCTGTTTTGAATTCTTCATTTGTTGTCTATTCCTATTTTTTTCATATTTAGTCTTATGAATGTATGGAATTCCTCACTGGGATGAGTTTGTCTTTATAATGTCATTTGAAAATCCTTGAATATTTTCTTGAGTTAAGTTTCTCAAGTATATCAATTGAATATCAGTGCTGTATCTAAAAGGAACCTTCCACACAATATTTTCTACAGAGTTCTTTTGACAGATTTGCTTCTCTGGAAAGTCTATATAATTCTGTGGTTATATGGCTTTTGTTATCTCTAAACTATAAATCTCTCTATGTTTGAATCGTTTTTCTATGTACTTGGCTCAGGTCATTGACAAAAAAATTAACAAGAAAGAAGAGAGAGGGGGAAAAAAAGGAAGGACAAGGATAGGAAAAATGGGTGGGAACAAGGTAAGGAAGGATAAAAACATGCAATTTTGTTGTTTGGCAGAAAAAAAATGGCTTCCTAAATGAAAGTTGAGTTGGAAATATTCACTATGTATTGTTTTACTGAGAATTCACAGAAGACTGAAAGTATGTCCAGCAGTGGCACCTTCAATGGATGTCTGCTAGCTGATTATGTTATTGTTCCCAGTTATTGGCTGCCCTCCCTATAAGATAGTTACATCTCTCCACTAAATTTTATGTGGCCTGCATGGATCCTCTAGGGCATAAACTTGTCCCCTTGACATCAAGTCTGATCTTATACCTTGCTTTGGCCAAAGAAATGCAAGAGTAATGGATGTATGTTACTCTGAAGGGAACTTTAAAATTCTTTTTATGATTCTACCATAATTTTATCCACTCCATTACAGTAACAGTGTGGCATCATATGGGGCTTTTCTTTCGGGTCTAAATTAAAGGAGACAGATTGAGCAGAACTGAACAGGGCAAAGTTATTCTTCATGGAAGTGGAGCTTGGGTGAGCACTAAATAATCTGTGGTAAACCACTGAGATTTTAAGGTTATTCATTACTATAGCATCACCTAGTAAGAGTTTCAAAGTATGACAATCATATAAGGAGTAGAGTGCTGCAGTCACTAAAACCTAGAACAAGTGACACTGGTTTCAGGACTAGGCAGCAGATAGCAAGAAAGTTGGTACTGGAACTGGACAGAGTGAATCTGGACTTTGTATGCATAAGTACAAAGCATCCAGTAAAACTTTTGTGATAACTAGGGAGTCACATAGGGGCGACTAGGTGGCTCAATCTGTTAAGCATCTGCTTTTGGCTTGGGTCATGAACCCAAGGTCCTGAGATCGAGCCCCACTTCAGGCTCCGTGCTCAGCAGGGTGTCTGCTTCTCCCTCCCCTTCTCCCTCTGGGCTCTCATTCACTCAAATAAATAAATAAAATCTTAAAACAAAACAAAACAAAAAACTAGGGAGTCTTATAATTGAGCCTGTAGTTTATTAAAGAGGTTTAGGAACAGATTGTTTCAAGTATGCTTTAGTGTCCACAGGTTGGGTTTACTAAGAACCTAAAAGAAAAATGTTAGCTCAAATAAGATTTGGTTGCAGGGCAATAAAGGATAAAAGAGATATTCTCTAAATTATAGAATTTCCAGATTGAAAAGATTTGGCCATTTTTTTATCAGCTATCAAACGCAGATAAAATGAACAATACAAAACAAAAGCAAATATTACCACACCTTAAAAGTCATGCATGAAATATATGTTAAGGAAAAAAAAAGAAGAAGAAGAAGAAGAAGAAGAAGGTAGCAGGAGGGGAAGAATGAAGGGGGGGACATCGGAGGGGTAGACGAACCATGAGAGACGATGGACTCTGAAAAACAAACTGAGGGTTCTGGGAGGGGGGAGGATGGGTTAGCCTGGTGATGCGTATTGAGGAGGGCACATTCTGCATGGAGCACTGCATGGAGCACTTTGTTATGCACAAACAATGAATCATGGAACACTACATCTAAAACTAATGATGTAATGTATGGGGATTAACATAAGAATAAAAAAAATAAAAAAAAAGTCATGCATGAGTTCAGGCATGCACATTACATCTTTTAGGTGGAAAAATAAAATGGTTCAAAGAAAATTTTAAGTGTTAGCTGATAGCTAAGTTTAAGTATGAGCAGCGAAGTCTAAATAAGGTCTTGTGTATTGAAAATAATTGTGAGTATACACATTAGTGAATGGAGTAAACTGAAATCAAATTTACTAAAAAGCTGATATATTTTTCAGAAAATTCACTGCCTAAAGGGTGACCACTTTGGATTTAAACAGCACTTTTAGCCAGCTTGCTTTGGTTGATAAAATGGGAACAGAAGTTACATATATTATGCCTGAGCAGCAGTTTAAAAGCAACTGTGCAGTTCTATTATTATTCTTTGCTTTTGCCAATGTGAATTATATACCTGAAAATAGGCTGTTTTTTAAACATGGATTTTCAAATGAAGAAGTTACTGGAATATTGTCACTCATTCCCCACAGCTAACGTAGGTAAAATGTAACCTAGGTGAGAGATACATACTTGTGGTCATAAATCCATTGACAATTTGCAAATGTGTGTTACTGCAGCATAACTTAGCAAATTTTAACTAAAATACCACAGAAGCTTTAAATTGAGTGAAAAATAGTCATTGTGTGTCAGGCGTTACAATTGACATATTGAGAACATCATTTCATGCAATTCTCATCAAATCTATAAAATAAATGCTTTCCTCATTAAGTAAAATTTAATAATGGGGAAATAAACAAAAATTTGGAAACAGATGACATTAAATTTCTTCATAGAAATGCAAAAAGTAAAGAGACAATAGAATAGTAAAGATAAAACATACAAATTCATAAGAAATAAGACTGGGAAATTTACCATGTACACAAAGGAATTTAGAACAGAATAAAAGATTTTTTGCTAAAATATTTACAAAATAATAGCAAATTCCAAATGAAAATTTTAAAGTATGTATCATTAGAATTAACTTCATAAGAGATAAGTCGGGTGGCTTAATAATCAGGCCCTACTGATGACGACCTCTGGGAGACAGTATAGAACCTGTCTCCAAGCTGTCCCTCTTGTAAACTGGAATGGCCATTTATTATATCCTCCTATTCTTGTCTGAAGGCCACTCTCAAGCATACATACTTTCTAGCACCTAGTCTGTGCCCAGCAAGGGGACAGAGTCTTCATCAGTCCAGGGAATGTCCTTTGGCAGAATGTGGCCAGTGCTTGTTGCAGAAGCCATTGGCCTTTAAGGGAATGATGAGTGCCAGGAGGGAATGGGCAAAGGCTCTGCCTCTAACAGTCTCTTCTATAGGCAGTAAAATAATATCAAAACATAAAGAAAAAAATAAAAAGTTACATGTACACAGACATAGCAAAACTCTCCCACCTACAGATAAATTTCATTTATGATGATCATTATAAAAGCCAGTAGTAAGTTAAGAAGAAAATATACCATATTTAATTGAGTTTTATGTCAGCAAGGGTGGCTAATATATTTCACTGTTTTATTGGCTAAAGTGAAAGAGAAGTGTATGATTATTTTAATACTTTCATAAAGTGATAAATTTCAGCATAATACATGCAGGAATGTCAAGGATATAATTATTATTGAGCCATAAGAAGTCTTCTTAAAGTTAGAAAGAAGAAAATAATATCTACAAACATAAGTAATTTACACTACTGTGAGCATGACAGGTCAATGATTAGAATAGCCTTGTTAATGCTTGAAATTATTAAATTCCCACACTTGGACAACCCCAGGAATGACCATGATTTTGAATTTTTTGAAAATCCAGTAGATTTGGATATATATATTTAAAAAATAAATATACTGATATTCATTGCATATTTGTCTTTGTCAATTAATACATTAAATTCTTAACAGACAAAATAACAGGAATTACAAGAGAAAATTACTTTTAAGCATAAAAGTGCTTAAAAGCAAACAATGTTGCAGGGTTACAGGGTTCTTGTTTCAGGGAGTTGAAGAATGAATCTCTCAGACAAAAAGGGTTAAGTGAAAGTTTATTAAATGAAGGCAAGAACAGAAAGGAAAGAAAAGGAGCCATCTAGAATGAGAGGGGTCCCAAATGGGTTGCCACTGAGGGCTTTTATGGTCAGTCTTTTATAGAAAACTGACAGGGGAACTTGGTAAATATCTTGTCTATAACATTTAAGACAAACAAGGTGGATTTGTAAATATTATGAAAATATCTCAACTATATTTAGAATAAACAAGGTGGATTTGTTACGTTTGCTTCTCTCTGGTTGATACCTTATCTATAACATTTCTCTACATCTGGGATTTCTGTGAGCCTGGTTGTGCAGCCCCCTCCACGAGCCTAGTCACATAACCGCTTACCTCTCTCTCCCTACCTAGCTTCACCTGTTCCTTACTTAATAATATGGCTTTGTTGAAAGTGAGTGGTTAAATTATGAGAGGGAAAAGATGATGAACCTTGAGGATCATGGGGAAGCAAGGGAGGATGGGATCATGTTCTACATTACAAACACAATAACTATTCTTAAAGCTAATCATTACTTCTTATAAGGGGTGTAGTAGGGCTCACTTCTTTCAAGTAAGATCTTCTACTTCTTTTCTGATCTTTTTTAAAGTATAAATAACCTTCACTGTAGTCTGCATGTCACAAGACATTTTGTGTCATCAAAGGATTTCAAGATTCTCCTTTCCTTCTAACCATAAAGCAGTTTTTGGAGGAAAATCTTAGATCAAAACAATATACAGAATTGCATTTCATATTTAATTTTGAATTGATAAGGAGCTATGGTCAGATAACTAAATGACTATGAAACATTTCATTTCCTTTCTGTCTGCAGATTCTCAGCAAAGAACAAAGCCTTATAAAGTGAAGAGATTGAAAAACACAATTGAAGAAAAAGGGACATTGACTCTCCCTTTACCAAAAGAGGAATTTTGAAGCTAACCTCACAGGTACAGTCATTTTTCACCCTAGCTTTAGCCCTCTCAGCATGGAAAGCATTATATTAGCAGTCTCAATGACATCCCAGGATCACAAACTTGGTCTTGAATCACCAACCCAAGGATATTTTGGGGGTTATTCTTAGTAAATCTTAATTTATATGGATATGTGAATCTGCCTTTGTCTAAAAATATTTTTAAAAATCTAAACCTAAAAATAATTACAGATGAGGAGGGGAAGAGGGCAACAGAGTAGGAGGACTCTAAGCTCCTCTCATTTCACAAACACAACTAGATAACTATCCAAGCATCCTGTACACCCCAAAAATAGGCCTAAAGACTGACAGAACAATCTCCACAACTAAAGGCAAAAAAGAGGCCACATCCAAGAAGGTAAGTAGTGCAGGGACATGGTTTGGGGAGAAGTGGATCATGAGTGTGTGGAGGGGAAGGAGCTGCGGTCATGGGGGAGGGCAAGAGAGACAGGAACACACAGGGGAATGCACAGAATTTTTCCCAAAGCCATTGGCTTGGAAAATGAGGGGGGCTGAATTTTGTGAGTTCTTGCAAACAGTGGGGCTTAAAGCCTGAAGTTTTAAAGGTCAGCATACTTGGCTGGGATAGAGCTATGCCTGGAGAGAAGGCAGGCAAACAACCCAGGGGCAGAGGACTTGAAAACAGGATCTAAAAACTGCCTGGGTCACACTGGGGGAAGAGTATTAACTATCCTAGAAGGGCTTCTGTGAGAGGCAGTGTTCACTGCCCAGCCTCTCTTGGAACAAAGGAACTAACTGGCTGGTGCCATTTCCCTCTCCCACCCCTCAGCATAAACACAAAGCCACCTGTGGGAAACAGCTCCGTGGGAACACTGGCTGCCTAATTTGCTTATTCCAAGCCCCACCTGCCTGCACTCTGGTGGGACTGCCCTTCTCAGTCCTGCTTGCCTCAGTCCCAGTGTGGCAGGCCCCTCCCCTAGGAAACCAGCATGAATGTTCACCCACACCACCTCTCCCAGCCAGAGTTCTGCAGAGCCTCAGCTCTGGTGGAATTGGTGTCAGGCCTCATTTCACAAGCAGACCAGAGCACACCAAGTTAAAATTCACCACATTCAGGCTAAGACCAAACACTGTCTATAGCAAACCAGGAGAACCTCTGCAGATGACTGGCCTAAAGGCCTGAGCAGCTAAAACACAATAGCAGAGTGCACGCAGCACATATCAGAGACACTGCATGAAGTTCTAGGCCCTGGTCACTACATGACCTCTTCTTCATGAGGTCATTTTTTCAGAGCAGGAAACATACCTGGCTTTTCCAAGACAGAGAAGAAAGCAGAGACTCAGACAAAACGCCAACGTGGAGAAATTTATCCCAAATGAAAGAAAACAACAAAGCCATGGCTGCAGATCTAAGAGAAACAGATTTAAGTAACATACCTGATGAGGAATTTAAACAACAATCATAAAGATACTCCCTGAGCTTAAGAAAAAGAATAGAAGACATCAGGGAGACACTTACCACAGATAAAAGAGTTAAAAAAGAATCAATCAGAAATGAAGAATACAATAAATGAGATTGGAAACAGGTTTGATGCAAGATCAGCCAACTAGAAGAAGCAAAGGAGTGAATTAGTGACCTAGAAGACAAAGTGATAGAAAATAATGAAGCTAAACAAAAAAGAGAAAGAAGCATTATACAACACAAGAAGAGACTGAGAATTTAGTGACTCCTTCAAACATAATAATATTAGTATTATAGGAGTCCCAGAAGAAGAAAAGAGAGAAAAGGGGCAGAACATTTATTTCAAGAAATAAATCTGGGGAAGGAAAGAGACATCCAGATCAGCAGGCACAGAGAATTCCCATCAAAATCAACAAAAGAAGAGTGACACCAAGACATATTGTAAACAAATTAGCAAAATATAGTGGTAAAGGAAAAATCTTAAAAGCAGCAAGGCAAAAGAGGTCCTTAACTTACAAGGGAAAATCCATAAGGCTAGCTGGGGATTACTCAACAGAAACTTGGCAAGCCAGAAGGGAGTGTCATAATGTATTTAAAGTACTGAATGGAAAAAAAATCTGCAGCCAAAAATACTCTATCCAACAGAGCTGTCATTTAGAATTGAAGGGGAGATAAAGAGTTTCCCAGACAAACACAAGATCAAGGAGTTTGTTATCACAAAACCAGCCCTGTAAGAAATATTAAAAGGGACTCTAAATGCAAAGGAGAGACAAAAGTGAAAAGACAAGAAAGGATCAGAGAAAATATCCAGAAACAATGACAAAACAAGTAATAAAATGGCAATACACACACACATAATAATTACTCTGAATGTAAATGGACTAAACACACCAATCCAAAGACATAGGGTGTCAGAATGGATAAAATGACAAGACCCATCTGTATGTTGCCTAAAGAGACTCATTTTAGAACTAAGGACACCTGCAGATTGAAAGTGAAGGTGGTGAAGAAACATTTATCATGTTAATGGATGTCAAAGTCTGAGTAGCAATATTTATATATGACAAACTAGACTTTTTTGTTCTTGTATTGTTTGTATCCTGTTTCAGAATTAGTGTACTGCCCTCATAGAATGGTTTTGAATGTGTTGCCTGTATTCCATTATTTGTAAGATTTTTTTATAAAGATTGACATTATTATTATTATTATTTTTAATGTTTGGTTGAATTCACCAGTGAGCCAAGTAGTCTTGGGTTTTACTGTGCTGAAAGATTTTTGATTCCTAATTCAACTTTCATTCTTGTTATTAAGCTAAGAAAATTTCCTATTTCTTGGATTCAAGATTCATGATTCAATCTTGCTAACTTGTGTGTTTTTAGGAATTACATTTTTTCCTTTTGAGTTATCAGATTTGTTATTATATAATTATTTACGGTAATGTTACACACTATGCATTTCTCTTGTTATCTGTTGTATTGTTTTCTCTTCCATTTCTCATTTTGGTTTAAGTCTTCTCACCTTTTATTCTCAATTAATATAATTAAAGCATTGCCAATTTTTTTTTGTTTTTGTTTCTGTTTTGAAAAACTAGTCATCACTTTCAGTGTTATGTTATTTCTTATTCTGGTCTTGATTTTATTTACTTATGATTTTTTTTTAATATTTCCTTCCTTGATAAAACTTTAGATAAGTTTCTTGTTTTTCTAGTTTCTTGTGGTGTCATGTTGCTTGCTTGAACTTTTTCTCTTAATACAAGCATTTATAACATAAATTTCACTCTAACATCTCCTTTTGCTGCATCCCATAGGTTTTGGAATATTGTAATTTTTTTTCTTTTTTTAAAGCTATATTTTGATTTGCCATTTGATTTCTTATTTGGCTCATTGCTTGTGTAGTAGTGTGTTGTTTAATATTTATATATTAAATATTTAATATTTAAAAAAGGAATGTTGAGAATGAAACTAAAAGTAATACCTATGACCTATGCAAAGGAAAATTCAAAAGCTTTTAGATCAACACTTTTCAAAAATAAAAAAATATATATAAATACAGCTACATAAAATTTTAGAAATCGGTATTTACACCATAATGCATTATCTTCAAAGTTAGAGCCTATCCGTTTATCTTAATGCTCAAAGCAATGAAAAGATATCATGCTACTGTGTTTTGCCCAGCCCATCTCTTCATTCTACCATCTCAGTGTCTGGGGAAAGAAGAATATCACTGACAACTTATTATACTCAGTTACGGGGTCAGGATCTCATGTCTCCCTGACCACATTTCTTCCCTATACTTCCAAAACAAGGATGAGCAAAATGGATGTAATAGCATATTTTTTTCTTAAAGAAAAGTTCTTTTACATCACAATCAAAACCAAGGGTGAGAACTTTTGCTTTGCTGAGTTCCAAAGTCCCACTTGAAACCACTTACTATATGGAGCTAAACAACTGTCTTTCCATGATATCCTTCTATGGTGTCCCACAACGGTATTTTAAGTTAATATATTCTTATGCCTTTTTCTGGACCTGCCTCCTGTAGAAAAATTTTACCATGAAATGGGGAATAAGTCGAATGAATTGTAACTAATCTGTTTCCTATCATATAGTTCAACCATTAGTAATTCTGCAGTACATTTATTTAATTAACAATATTTAAAGCTAGCTTATTTGGGGCTACACATGGATGGAGGTTAGAAACTATCTTAATACCGCTCAGGGGGGAGGAGCAGGATGGCAGAGGAGTAGGAGACCTAAATTTCATCTGGTCCCAGGAATTCAGCTAGATAGGGATCAAACCATTCTGAACACCTACGAATTCAACAGGAGATTGAAGAAAAGAATAGCAGCAACACTCTGAACAGAAAAGCAACCACTTTCTGGAACATGGGACCTGTAGAGAAGTGAATCCGAGGCAATATTCGGGAAGATAGATGGCGGGGGAAGGGGCCTCTGTCAACTGCTACTGGCAAGTGATAAAGCAGCAGAGCACAAAATTGGAAATTTTAGAAGTCGGCTCTGCTGAGGGACGTTGCTCCAGTGGCTAAGTTGGTGGTGGAATGCTCACTGGGACAGTGTGGTCTCGGGACCCTCAGGGTCACAGAAAGACCAGGGGTCCTGGAGTGCAGCAGAGCTCCCAGGTATCAGAGCGGAGAAGCTGTGTGCAGAGATGGAGACAAGGAGCGGGCTCTCAGCTTGGGGTTGCCATAAACTGTGATCCGCAGCACAGTTGGGCCACTGCTCTTCCAGCAGGGACCCAATAAGCAGCAGATCCAGGGAGACTCCCCTTCCTCCCCCAAGGAGGAGCAGCATGGAAGTGCACCACAGGAATCTGCTGGGTTGGAGATTCCATATGAGGTCATGTGGAAGAGATAGAAATGCTCAGTCACAGGCTGGTGAGTGCGGAGTGCAGCAGGGGACCAGTGAGACGGGAGTGATTGATTGTTTTCTCTGGGGGCTCACGGAGGAGTGGGGCCCCGAGTTCTAGGCTCCTCCAGGGCAGAGATTGGGAGGCGCCATTGGCTCTCTCATCCTCCAAAGCTGTATGGAAAGCTTGCAGGGAACAAAAGCTCCTGAAAGCAAACCCGAGCAGATTACTTAGCCTGGCCCCAGCAAGGGCGGAGCAATTCTGCCCCCAGCAAAGACATTTGAGAACCATGGAAACAGACCCCTCCCCCAGAAGATCAGCAAGAACAGCCAGCCAAGACCAAGTTTACCAATCACTGAGAATGGCAGAACTCCAGCACTAGGGGAATACAGCACATAGAATTCATGGCTTATTTCCCATGATTCTTTAGTCTTTCAAAGTTATTTTTTTTAATTTTCTTTTTCCACCAACATCTTATCAATCTCTTTTTTAAAAACATTTTTTATCTTTCATTTTTAGAGTCATATTCTATCCCTTCATAGTAGTTAACCTTATTTTTGGTATATATATATATAAAAGTTGTTCTCTCTTTAAAATTTTGGGATACAGTTTCTTCTAACAGACCAAAATATACCCTAAATCTCTAGTGTATGGCTTTGTTCTAGTGTCCTGCCTGACCACATTCTCACGTTTTTTTTTTTTTTTAAATCCTCTTCTTTCTTTTATCAACCAACTTCTTATCAATTCATTTTATAAAATCTTCTATAATTTTCATCTTTACAGTCACATTTCATCCCTTCAGCATATTTACCCTAATTTTTGTAAATATATAAGCTTTATGTTCTTTAAAATTTTGGGAGGCACTTTCTTCTAACAGACCAAAATATGCCCAGAATCTAGTGTGTGGCACTGATCTATTCACCAGCCTGATCAGATTTGATCATATTCCGCTTTTTTGTTTGTTTGTTTTTTATTTTTTATTTTATTTTTTATTTTTTCGTTCATTCCCTTTCTTTCCCCCCAGTTTCAGATCTCTTCTGATTTGTTTCGGGTATATTTTTCTGGGATTGTTGTTACCCTGTTAACATTTTGTTCTCTCATTCATATATTCTTCTCTGGACAAAATGACAAGACAGAAAAAATCACCTCAAAAAAAAAGAACAAGAGACAGAACCAACTGCCAGGGACCTAATCAATGTGGACATTAGTAAGATGTCAGAACTAGAGTTCAGAATGACAATTATAAAGATAGTAGCTGGACTTGAAAAAAGCATGGATGATATATTCAAGAAACCCTTTCTGGAAAAATAGAAGAACTAAAATCTAACCAACTCAAAATCAAAAAGGCTATTAATGAGGTGCAATAAAAAATGGAGGCTCTAACTGCTAGGATAAATGAGGTAGAAGAGAGAATTAGTGATATAGAAGACCAAATGATGGAAAATAAAGAAGCTAAGAAAAGGAGAAACAACTACTAGATCACATGGGCATAATTTGAGAGATAAGTGATACCATAAGATGAAACAACATTAGAATAATTAGGATCCCAGAAGAAGAAAGAGAGAAAAGAAGAAAGAAAGAAGGTATATTGGAGCAAATTATAGCAGGGAACTTCCCTAATTTGGGGAAGGAAACAGGCATCAAAATCCAGAGGGCACAGAGAACTCCCCTCAAAATCAATAAAAATAGGTCAACACACCGACATCTTCTAGTAAAACTTACGAGTCTTAGAGACAAAGAGAAAATCCTGAAAGCAGCTCAGGATAAGAGATCTGTAAACTACAATGGTAGAAACATTAGATTGGCAACAGACCTATCCACAGAGACCTGGTAGACCAGAAAGGACTGGCATGATATATTCAGAGCACTAAATGAGAAAAAATATGTAGCCAAGAATACTATATCCAGCTAGGCTACCATTGAAAATAGAAGGAGAGATAAAAAACGCCCAGGACAAACAAAAACTAAAGGAATTTACAAACACTAAACCAGCCCTACAAGAAATCTTGAAAGGGGTCCTCTAAGCAAAGAGAGAGCCTAAAAGTAACATAGACCTGAAAGGAACAGAGACAATATAAGTAACAGTCACCTTACAGGCAATACAATGGCACTAAATTCATATCTTTCAATAGTTACTCTGAATGTAAATGGGCTAAATGCCCCAATCAAAAGACACAGGCTATCAGATTGGATTGAAAAACAAGACCCATCGATATGCTATCTGCAAGAGACTCATTTTAGACCCAAAGACACCCCCCAGATTGAAAGTGAGGGGTTGGACAACCATTTACCATGCTAATGGACACCAAAAGAAAGCTGGAATGGCAATCCTTATATCAGACAAATTAGATTTTAAACCAAAGACTGTAATAAGAGATGAGGAAGGACACTATATCCTACTTAAAGGGTCTATCCAACAAGATCTAACAACTGTATAAGTACCGCCGCTAACCGATTGCACCACTGGAGCTCCTAGATCTAACAACTGTAAATATCTATGCCCCTAACATGGGAGCAGCCAATTATATAAGCCAATTAATAACAAAAGAAAAGAAACACATTGACAACAATACAGTAATAGTGGGGGACTTTAACACCCCCCTCATTGAAATGGACAGATCATCTTAAGCAAAAGATCAACAAGGAAATAAAGGCTTTAAATGACACACTGGACCAAATGGACTTCACAGATATATTCAGAAATTCCAGCCCAAAGCAACAGAATACACATTCTTCTCTAGTGCCCATGGAACATTCCCCAGAATCAATCACATCCTAGGTCATAAATAAGGTCTCAACTGGTACCAAAAGATTGGGATCATCCCCTGCATATTTTCAGACCACAATGCTTTGGAACTAGAACTCAATCACAAGAGGAAAGTTAGAAAGAACTCAAATACATGGAGGCTAAAGAGCATCCTACTGAAGAATGAATGGGTCAACCAGGAAATTAAAGAAGAATTAGAAAAAATTCATGGAAACCAATGAAAATGAAAACACATCTATTCAAAATCTTTGGGATGCAGCAAAGGCAGGCTTAAGAGGAAAGTATATAGCAATATAAGCCTTTCTCAAGAAATAAGAAAGGACTCAAATACACAACCTAACCCTACACCTAAAGGATCTGGAGAAAGAACAGCAATTAAAGCCTAAACCCAGAAGGAGAAGAGAAATAATAAAGATCAAAACAGAAATCAATGAAATAGAAGCCAAAAGAACAATAGAACAGATCAATGAAATTAGGAGCTGGTTCTTTGAAAAAATTCACAAGATTGATAAACCCCTGGCCAGACTTCTCAAAAAGAAAAATGACCCAAATAAATAAAATTATGAATGAAAGAGGAGACATCACAACCAACACCAAAGAAATACAAAAAGTATAAGAACATAGTATGAGTAAGTGTATGCCAGGAAATTAGATAATCTGGAAGAAATGGATGCATTCCTAGAGATGTATAAACTACCAAAACTGAACCAGGAAGAAATAGAAAACCTGAACAGACCTATAACCACTAAGGAAATTGAAGCAATAATTAAAAATCTCCCAACAAACAAGAGTCCAGAGCCAGATGGCTTCTCAGGGGAATTCTACCAAACATTTCAAGAAGAATTAATACCTATTCTTCTGAAACTGTTGCAAAAAATAGAAATGGAAGGAAAACTTCCAAACTTGTTTTATGAGGCCACCATTACCTTGATCCCAAAACCAGACAAAGACCTCATCAAAAAGGAGAATTACAGACCAATATCCTTGATGAACACAGATGCAAAAATTCTCACCAAAATACTAGCCAAGAGGATCCAACAGTACTTTAAAAGGATTATTCACCACGACCAAGTGGGATTTATCCTTGGGCTGCAAGTTTGGTTCAACATCCGCAAATTAATCAATGTGATACAATACATTAATAAAAGAAAGAACAAGAACCATATGACCCTCTCAATAGATGCAGAAAAAACATTTGACAAAGTACAGCATCCTTTCTTGATCAAAATTCTTCAGAGTATAGAGAAAGAGGACACATACCTCAATATCATAAAAGCCATCTATGAAAAACCCACAGCGAATATCATTCTCAATGGGGAAAAACTGAGAGCTTTCCCCCTAGTGTCAAGAACATGGCAGGGATGTCCACTATCACCACTGCTATTCAGCAGAGTATTAGACGTCCTAGCCACAGCAATCAGACAACAAACAGAAATAAAAGGCATCCGAATTGGCCAAGAAGTCACAATCTCACTCCTTGCACATGACATGATACTTTATGTGGAAATCCCAAAAGACTCCATCCAAAAACTGTTAGAACTCATACAGGAATTCAATAAAGTGTCAGGATATAAAATCAATGCACAGAAATTAGTGGCATTCCTATACACCAACAACAAGACAGAAGAAAGAGAAATTAAGGAGTCAATCCCATATACAATTGCACCCAAAACCATAAGATAGCTAAGAATAAATCTAACCAAAGAAGCAAAGAATCTCTACTCAGAAAACTATAAAATACTCATGAAAGAAATTGAGGAAGACACAAAGAAATGGAAAAACGTTCCATGCTCATGGATTGGAATAACAAATATTGTGAAGATGTCAAGGCTACCTAGAGCAATCTACACATTCAATACAATCTCTATCAAAATACCATCAACTTTTTTCAAATAAATGGAACAAATAATCCTAAAATTTGTATGGAACAAGAAAATACCTCAAATAGCCAGAGGAATGTTGAAAAAGAACAGCAAAGCTGGCGCAGCACAATTCCAGACTTCAAGCTCTATTACAACACTGCCATCATCAAGACAGTATAGTACTGGCACAAAAACAGATACATAGATCAGTGGAACAGAATAGAGAGCCCAGAAATGGACCCTCAACTCTATGGTCAACTCATCTTCGACAAAGCAGAAAAGAATGTCCAATGGAAAAAAGACAGTCTCTTCAACAAATGGTGTTGGGAAAATTGGACAGCCACATGCAGAAGAATGAAACTGGACCATTTCTTTACAGCACACACAAAAATAGACTCAAAATGGTTGAAAGACCTAAATGTGAGACAGGGGTCCATCAAAATCCTAAAGGAGAACACAGGCAGCAACCTCTTCCACCTCAGCTGCAGCAACTTCTTCCTAGAAACATCGCCAAAGCAAGGGAAGCAAGGGCAAAAGTGAACTATTGGGACTTCATCAAGATAAAAAGCTTTTTCACAACAAAAGAAGCAGTCAACAAAACCAAAAGACAGCAGAGAGAATGGGAGAAGATATTTGCAAATGACATATCAGATAAAGGGCTAGTATCCAAAATCTATAAAGAACTTCTTAAACTCAACACCCAAAGAACAAATAATCCAATCAAGAAATGGGCAGAAGACATGAACAAACATTTTTGTGAAGAAGACATCCAAATGGCCAACAGACACATGAAAAAGTGCTCAACATCGCTCGGCATCAGGGAAATCCAAATCAAAACCTCAATGAGATACCACCTCACACCAGTCAGAATGGCTAAAATTAACAAGTCAGGAAATGACAGATGTTGGTGAGGATGCGGAGAAAGGGGAATCCTCCTACACTGTTGGTGGGAATGCAAGCTGGTGCAGCCACTCTGGAAAACAGTATGGAGGTTCTCAGAAAGTTGAAAATAGAGCTACCCTGTGACCCAGCAATTGCACTCCCTGGTATTTACCCCAAAGATACAAATGTAAGGATCCAAAGGGTTATGTATTCCCCTATTTTATAGCAGCAATGTCCACAATAGCCAAACTGTGGAAAGAGCCAAGATGTCCATCGACAGATGAATGGATAAAGAAGATGTGGTATATATATACAATGGAATATTATGCAGCCACCAAAGGAATGACATCTTGCCATTTGCAACGATGTGGATAGAACTGGAGGGTATTATGCTGAGCGAAATAAGTCAAGCAGAGAAAGACATGTATCATATGACCTCACTGATATGAGAAATTCTTAATCTCAGGAAACAAACTGAGGTTTGCTGGAGTGCTGGCACATAGGAGGGATGGGGTGGCTGGGTGATAGACATTGGGGAGGGTATGCGTTATGGTGAGCGCTGTGAATTGTGGAAGACTGTTAAATCACAGACCTGTGCCTCTGAAACAAATAATACATTATGTGTTAAAAAAAAAATAAAAGAAGATAGCAGGAAGGGAAAAATGAAAGAGGGGGAAATTGGAGGGGAAGACGAACCATGAAAGACCATGGTCTCTGAGAAACAAACTGAGGGTTCTAGAGGGGAAAGGGATCAAGTGATGGGTTAGTCTGGTGATGGGTATTAAAGAGGGCACGTACTGAATGGAGCACTGGGTGTTATACGCAAACAATGAATCATGGAACACTACATCAAAAACTAATGATGTAATGTATGGTGATTAACATGACATAATAAGAAAAGAATTAAAAAAAAATACTGCTCGGGTACATCTTGAGTGTTAGAAAGTCGACCTTGGATGGCTTTACGACTCTAACACCAACTTCCATGTCCAAGTTAAGTTTGATTTGATATTTCTAACTATTGTTTTTTGCTATTCTTTGAGTGGTCAGTGTCATTCCCTTTCCCTCAGCTCTTTCTTTCCATTATTAAAACTTAAGCATAAGAATATTTTTCTTAATTTTTGAAGGATTTAGCTCCCCTAACCAGTTTTTCTTCAGAATCCAAAACCATAAACTAAATTGATTCTGATCATATCTAAAATTTAGGGGCTTTGTCTTTCAAATGGCATATCCCTAAAACCTTCATTTCGTTTGGGCTCACTATAGAACTGGAAACACCCTTACACATTTGAAAGGTCTAACACATAGTTTCCAAAATTGCCTGCCTTTCTACCTCAAAAATTGGCTAGTATTATAATAATTTTGACCAATTCATAATTCAAAATGTCCTCTCAAATTTCTTACAGTTCATTTATCCCCAAACAATCCCAGGTTCTCCTAGAATGTGGCATCCACTGAGATCTTTTTGGCAAAACTGCATTTTGACTTGCTCAATACTCATGGCAGTGGTTTCAAGGTTTACATTTAGGTAGGACCATCATTGCCACCCACTTACCCATATGAAATGTGGAGACTGAAGATATCAACATGAGGTTGTTGCTACATATGAGCCACCAATTGTGTGACAAGCATCATTATAAAATCATCTATTTTTCCTGAAGCAGCCGTGACAAAAGGTCTGGTGTCCATTTGATTCTGAGCCTGATCAGTTCTGGACAACAAATAGTGGTAGTCCTGTTGTTCACCAGAACAGTCCACTGAGGCACACAATATTCTGTATGCAAACCAGCTTGAAAAGATTCTGTTAAGTACCTGTAAGAACAATCCCTAACATTTGTGTAAATTCTTATTCCACAATAGGAACAAAATAATCAACATTATTAATATTATCATTTTCTTAGACCAATTATTTAAATAACTTACTAGCCCAAACATTTCTTTCATGAATCTCCTATATCGTCAGTTCACTGAAGTTGCAGGAAACAAGATTATCAAGAATCTCCATTTCTTAAATTCAATGGAATTTTTTTAAAAATTTTAACCTTTACACATTTTCCTAGCTTCTGACATAAGGGACCATTTTCTCCTCAATGAATATTACCCTTGTTTCAAGCAATATTTCATTCTCCTGTTTTTGTTTTTGTTTTTAATATCTCTGACCATCTTTTTTTTAACCTATTACATAAAGTCCTCACCTAATTTCAGTTGGTGGAGATCATTAGGATTTTGAACTTTGCCTTTCAATTCTCACTGCACTTTCTTTACCTAGTTGATTTGTATCAACTCCCATGGATTCAAATGCTACTTGGGTACCAATAATTTCCAAACTGTGTCTCTTCAAATTACGTATTTCTTCTGGGATCAAAATAGATATATCCACCTTCCAAATTAAAAACATTAAGTAAATGATCTAAATGTTTCTAAAATTGAACATGTACAGAGAGATGCACCAAAAGAATTCTGGATCTTCCACAGCTTTAAACTGTACCTCCTAAAATAATAACTGTCTCATAACTATCTGCCTACTGAGTCTACTTAGAAAGTTGGGAAGTTTAGCCCAACACTTCCTCTTCTTTTTCCAACACTTCCTCTTATATCCTTCATCCTCACCTCTCATTGCCACTCCACAGATGAATGATTAATTATACATTTTAATCAATCTCTAACTCACTCATTATCTCTGCTATCAAATTAGCTCAAGCCATCTCAACTGTTTTGATATTTTTGTAATAGGTACTTGTGTATTTGCTCTTGACATTTTCAAAGGCATTCTCAACTGGACAGCTAGAATTATTTTAAGATTGCAAAGTTGATGATTAGATTACTGACTCTAAACAATTGATGGTTGCCTGTTAATTTTAGGATAAAGTTAAAACCCTGGCGGCTGGGCTGGAGCTCATCCCACTCTTGCCCTTATCAAAAACACTCCAAACACACTTCTCATGGTTCAATTCCTCATAGGCACCACATTCTATCTCTCCTAGTTTTTGCACATGTTTTCCCCTCTGCCACTTTTTAAAAAAATTTCTTCATTATTCTAGTCCTGGCTTTAGTATCCCTTCTTCAGGGTATCCATCACAATCCTTGAAGTCTAGATTGTACCTTGTCTCATAACAACTATCAAAATGTGTTTCTGCTTTTTATTTGCAAAATTTAATATTCTCAGCTGTTTCTCTCTTGACATAGAACTTAGCACATGGAAAGCAATGAATAATTATTGGTTAAATGAATGTTTGTATATAAAGATGGTTTTGGAATTTTGATGACTTTGTCACCTTTTTGAGCATTTGTATTTCTTTTATCAGATTAATCCTTTTTATTACTTTTATGACTGTTCCATAGCACCCTGTTTTAAATGTTGCTATTAAAATTATTCAGTACCTGAAGTAATTTGAAGAATGTGAATTCTTTGTTACTTTTATTTTTTAAAAAGATGACTTCTTAAGAGTGTCTATCTTCTTTCTCCTGAGCTCTTTTAATAGTTTTTAGAAAATATTAGAAAATCTAAAAGTGTGCAATTTATAGCAAAGCTTAACTTGAAATATAGAATAATTTCAAATTGAGAACTTATTAAGTATACCAACAACCAGGACTACTTTAACAGAAGAATATACCCATGGTTCAATTAAAGTTTTTATCCTCTGAATCATGTAATGAAAGACAACTGAAAAACTTGGCTAAAAATACCTTTTTCTAATGAAGATTGGGAAGGTGTATGTCAAAATGATGAAATTACCTCCACCAGTTTCTTTTCACTATGCTTCTTTCAGTACATGAAATTGAACAGATACTATGAATCATCTAAATTGCTATTTAAGTATTTTTATTGTATCACGACACATGATAAATTTATCAGCGATGTCAGAGTCCTATGCTTTGCTTTATGTGTTAACTTCAAATTAATTATTAGTCTGATCATATAAATAAAATCATTATGCCTACTTTGCTATCTCTTGAAATTTATACCTTTGGGATTCAAAAAACTAATGATTGATGAATAATGTATTGTAAACTTTTTGGAAAAGCTTTGTACCTTAGTGTTCCTTTCAGAGGTAAGTAGCTTTAATATAAACAATAATGATATAATAACAACACACTGGATTTTTTCTTAACCAGCCAAAATACTTCTAATAGGGCAGTAGTGGAAGTGTATGAAAATGTCATACACTTATTTTGGGTACTCTGTGATGAGGGGAGTGGGGTGCAGAAGTTTGAGAAGAAATTTAGAGCAAGGATTAAGGTAAATGAAAATGCATATGATGGTTATTTTATGTGTCAAATTAACTGGATCACAAGGTGCCCAGAAAAATGGCTAACCATTGTTTCTGGGTGTGTCTGGTGAAGTTGTTTCTGGATAAAAATAGGATCTGAATCAGTAGGCTGAGTAAAGGAGATGGCCCTCCCCAGGGTGTCCTCATTCAACCCATTGATAGGTTGAACAGAAGAAAAAGCCAGAAGAAGGAATAGTTTGTTCTCTCTCTCAATCAGATTGCATAAACTGAGACTTGATCTCTTGTCCTTCGACTGGGACACCATTGGTGCTCTTAGTTCTCAGGCTTTCAAACTTAGACTGAAATTTACATTACCTATCTGGTTCTCATGTCTTTGGATTTGGGCTAGGATTTATACCACTGGTTCTCAGGCTTTTGTAGTAAGTTTGGAACTATACCACCAGTTTTGCTGGGTCTCCACTTGTAGACAGCAGATTGTAAGACTTTTCAGCCTTCATAATCAGGTGACCCAATCCCTTTTATATTGGTTCTGTTGCTCTAAAAGTCTTGACTAATAAAATGTATTGGAAGACAATTAAAGCTGTTCACTGAAGTCACATGTTCCCTGCTAAAATAGCATATGCTTCATTGAAAATTTATTTTTCCTTAATGGAAATATACTTAACCCAAATCTGTAATAAAATTCAATTAAGCACAACCTGCTTTCTTTCTTTCTTTCTTTCTTTTTTAAAGATTTTATTTATTCATTTGAGACACAGAGATACAGAGAGAGAGAGAGAAAGCATGAGCAGGGAGAGAGGCAGAGGGAGAGGGAGAAGCAGGCTCCTTCCTGGGCCAGGAGCCCGATGTGGGGCTCAATCCCAGGACGCTGGGATCATGACCTGAGCCGAATGCAGACGCTTAACCATCTGAGCCACCCAGTCGCCCAAGCACAACCTGTTTT
>NW_023270442.1:3863561-3984165 GCF_011800145.1 Mirounga leonina
GGTGAGAATTACAGAAAGAAAACTGGAGACAGATCTTGGTGAATTCTTAAATTCTACCACTACCTATGAACCTATGAGCAAGATATTTACTTCTTGACCTATATTAATTGCATTGATGAGTGGAAAACAACAGACTCACAAGGAAGCTGCGAGAAAAAAATGAAATACATGTGGATAGAATTTGAAAATTAAACAGAGATGTAAAAACGTAGGGATATATATGTCACCATCTTCATATCACCATGTGTACAAATATATAAAGCATGTAAAACTGAGGATAATATCAACATGAATTCCTAGTAATTTAAAATGATATTATCCGTAGCCATACTACCACAAAGATAGGGACTGATACACTGGCAGTGAAATATATGCATACAGGAAATTATGAATTAATGAGAAAATTCTTTCTGGCAGCATTTAACACAGAAGTTAAGTTTTCTCATGCAGTATAGATAATAATAATAATAATAATAATAATAATAATAATAATAATAATAATAATAAAGTGGTAGATAAAAACACTGAATATGTGTGTGTTTGTGTCCAACTAAATACAGATACATGTAACTAGATGATTGGTTTTAGCACACTGTGGGTATACGAGCAGAGTTATCAAATTGTTACTTACACTTACACTACCTTTGAAATGGCAGTTCTTGCTTCATTTTCACTGGATAATTCTGTAACTGAGAGACTAGCTCAGTCTCAGTAACTGAAATAGCCATCAAGGACAAGGTGAGAAGCTAGAAACATGACTACTTAGTACAAAAGCTATATTTCTCAGTCTCCTTTAGAGCTAGCAATGATCCTGTGATCAAGTGATGGGCCAATATAAGCAAAAGCATCTGGTGGAAGTTTGAGAAATTTTCTGTAAAGGAGTTTATGCTAACACTTTGATGCTTTTATTCATTATGCCTTCTTCCTGACAGCAACCTAGAATCCATATCGAGAGCTGGAGCTCTAGCTGCCGTTTTGGCTTACAGGATACACTGTGTGTAATAGGATGAAGAACAGCACTAACGTATCTATCAGTCCTGGGTTGTTTATTTCAGGGAATTTATAAGAGAGAAAAATACACTGATATCTTGTTTGGTTTGGGGTCTCTGTTTCTGAAAGCTGCATGTAAATACAATGGGACACATACATAAGAAACAACAAGAGACCTCTTAGGCAACTATTATGTAATTATGCACAACATTCATTTTGGGAAAATATATGTATTTTAAAAAACGGGGGAAATATTAAGAAATTTGTATATATTCAACCAATGATAACAAATAACTGGTAATTGTTCTGAAAAACAGTATAAAATAAGGAGAAGACTAATTTGGGACTGGTTCCTATTTTGATGGGAAGAAGTAAAGGACAAAAGTCAAGAAACTGCCAATTTAAACAAGAGCCATGTGTCATCTGACTACAACAGTTTTATAGGATTAAGTCTACCTTTGTTCTACTGTGCATTTGCCAAAAAAGTAACCGTGAAGATGCCTCAGAAATAAATCATCTGGAATCAATTAAGAAGAACAGTCCCAAAATATCCACATATCTGCACATAAATTTCCACACTTGTGGAGTAAGGCTAATCCTAATAAATAGCCCATCTTTTGGAAAATAGGATAGGAAAGAGGGAGGCTATGTCATGTTTTGAACAATGTCATATCACCCTGAGGAATAGGATTTGTGTTTGCTCATTTGCTCATTGTTTAATATACTGGGAATGAAGAATTCTTCATTTAACTGGTCCAGCCCAGACTAGTGAAGATGTTATTAATCAGCATACATCCTTGAAGCTAGTGAGTTTTCCTTATTACTTACCCTATTGAGGCCATCAGAACACAAATGAGAAGACAGAAAATATGTAGTTACTTAAACCAATTATTTCTAGAAAGTATAAACATGTCTATGAAAACAATACAAACTCAATTTAATCTCTCCAAATTACAAAAATGTTATATTTTATATGATCAGAATATATATTATATATTATACATACATATAGAGAGGCAATAATTGCAAAACATGAAAACATGTTTGACCTAATGCAGTTAATGTATACATGCCCTATTTCAATTTTTATGCAGACCCATCATTATGGACAGAATTAAATTTCCTCAACACAAAGAAATTTAGGTGCTGATGGATGGGTAATTTTGCGTACAGGAGAGCAAATTAATCCAATAATTTATCAAAACTCTCTCCAAAGGGAAGGGTTTACCTTTAAATTAGAAAAACACAATTTAGTGTTATATCTAGAAAAGGTAGCAGAGGAATTGGAATAGGAATCTGAAGAAAATGAAGACAATGTGGGTTCCTTGTGATTTGTTAAGTCAGAGAAAATAACTGATTTGTTGTTTTGAAGTTGAATTCCTGAATATTCAAGGCCACTTCCATATGCATCTCAGCTTCAAGGTTTTCATCAAGTCCTATTAACTTAAAAACCCTGTGTTTTCCTGTTCCACGTAGATCTCCAGTGAGAATTTACATTCAGCTAAAAGACCTAGCAGAAACTGTCCTATTTATGCAATTGAAAAAGAGAAAAAAAAAACAGATTAAAATTCTTTTTCCTAAGTATAATCAGATGAAAGAGGATCATCAAATTTATGGAGAGAGACAATAAAATCACATAAAATAATTAGAATATATAAGAGAAAAAGTAAAAGATATAGGCTAAAACCAAAAGATTCAACACAACACTAATAGGAGTTAAGAAATTCAGAACAGGGGCTCCTGGGTGGTTCAGTTTATTGATTGACCTCAGCTCAGGTCATGATCTCAGGGTCCTGGGATTGAGCCCCAGGTCGGACTCCCTGCTCAGTATGGAGCCTACTCAAGATTCCCTTCCTCTCACCCTGTTCCTCCCCTCCCCTCCCCCACTTCTATTATCTTTCTCTCAAGTAAATCAATCAATCAGTCAATCAATCAATCAATCAATCAATCTTTAAAGAAATTCAGAACAGAAACCATGGTGCAAAAGATATAATCAATAGAATAATGCATTGATTGCAATTCCTGTCATCACACCTTAAAAATATGTTCATAAATTGGACTATTTTGAAGTAACTCTATTGCCACCAACATCTCTTGTCAGGATTATTGCATTAACCTTCCAGTTGTTCTTCGCTTATTGCAAACATTTCCTCTTTTCAGTCCGTTCTTCTTCAACAAGTAGCTATTTTCCGGCAAAACACAGAATAATCTAGATCTCCCGTTCCTCCTCTTCTCAAGATCACCCAGGAGCCTCTCTGCCCAATCAGAGTAAAATCAAACTCCTTTCAATATCCCACAAGGTCCTATCATCCATGCCCTTATTATCTGATACTTCCTTTTTTTCTCCCCCAGCTCTTTTTGCTCAGCCATATAGGCACTGGCATCAGGTTTTTGCGATGTTATTTCTTTTACAAAGATTTCCAAAAACTAAATGAATCACTTGTTTACCTTATTTAACTCTTAACTCTTCCAGAAGTTTTGCTGAGTCCTCATTTTTAAATTTGATGCAAATCTAATTGCACCCAGCCCTGACACTATACACCTTCTCTATTTTCTATCTGGCATTTACTGCCATCAAAAATCCTCTCAGTTGTTTTTCTTTGTTTATCATTATTTTTTTTTCTCTGCCAATAGGAGGTAAGATCCAACATGACAAGGTTTTTTTTTAATTGCTACATTCCCAACAGTGCCTGGCATACAGCAGATGCTAGATAATAAGTGAATACATATTTAATAAATTAACTCAAGAATAATGATTGAATGGGTAAATCAAGTTTAGAATTAAGAAGTCTCCCATTATTAGAAATGTTTTTGCAACATTTCAGAACACAGTTTTTCTTAAGACAATAAACATCATCAGACACTAAGAAAGGAGTGCTTATTAGCCAAAGAACAAAATTCAGACTGACTTCTAATCTTTCATCAGCAAAATGTGACGATAATGAACATCATGAAAAACTTTCAATGTTTGTAGGAAACATTATGAAAATTATACAGAGGGAAAATAACTAATATCGTTTAAGAGAAAAAAAAAGGCAAGAATTTAGAAAAAATAAAATTACCTATTAACCACTTCATTTTTTTTCATATTAACAACTTTAAAAGCCATGTATTTATTGGCATGCCAAGTACAGAAAAGATAAAGTATTGTTGAAACAATGGTCAGTATTTTTAACCTCTAAAACTTCTGTGACCCTTGCAGAGAAAGTTTTATGCTTTTGCCATTTTTGCTCAGGTTAGCTCTGGATGACCCTTAGTATTATAAAAACCCATATTTAACAATAAGTAGACTGGTCTGTCTTGCTGTTTTATCATTGGTGTCTTTTTTTTTTTTTTTTTTAAGATTTCGTTTATTTGAGAGAGAGAGGGAGAGAGAACAGGAGCAAGGGAAGGAGTAGAAGGAGGGGCAGAGGGAGAGGGACCAGCAGACTCTGTGCTGAGTGAACAGAGCCCCATACAGGGCTCTATCCCAGGAACTGGAGATCTGACCTGAGCCAAAATCAAGAGTCTTTGCTTAAACAACTGACCCACGTAGGTGTCCCTGTCATTGGTGTCTTCTTAGAGGGAGAGTTAGTCATGTGACTCGAGTTATTATATGAGACCCTCACCTCCATTAACCCCACCTCTTATAGAGCTTTCCCTATTATATAGCCCTGCACACAGCCCTAGGCTCCTCTTCTGTATTCGTATCATTTCATCTCTTACTCAGTTCTCCAGAGGAAAGACCCCAACTTTCCTGCTGGTCTCAATCAAGAGAACAAGATACTAATCAACATTGCCTCCATTCCTTTATTTTATCTAAGGGAACAGACAAACTAATGTTGGATTTCATATTTTTACTGGTCAGTACATGGAGATGAGTGTAGTTACCTCTGATGTATGGCATTTTTTGAAGATTTTATTTTATTTATTTGAGAGACAGCAAGAGTGAGAGAGATCACAGAAGGAGAGGGAGGGAAAAACAGATTTACCTCTGAGCAGGGAGCCTGATGCGGGGCTTGATCCCAGGACCCCGAGCATGACTTGAGAGAAAGGCAGACACTTAGCCCACTGAGCCACCCATTTTTTAAAATATGACTTGTGTGTCACTTAACATGGCTAATACAAGTTTTCTTTAATTATAAAGGGAAAGCTTTCTCTAGAAAAACAAAATTGGGCTCCAACTTATTTTATCTTCTTTATAAAAATCCTCAGTTTAGATAATAATGATAAGACTTAGAGAAATTTCCTTTTCAGGTATTTTAGTCAGCATCAAACATATTATGAGCTTATTTCATTGCAAGCCATAGATCAATGCTAACATTGTAAAAGGAAGTATGTTTTAAGTGGTGAAGGTAAGCAATATCCTTTTATATGCAAACAGTATAAATCTGAATAATGTTGCACTATAAATATTTTTCTTATTTAGAGTCTTAACCTTTTCTCTCCAGTATTCAGAATAATTCAATTGCTATCATTATTCTTAATGTAGGAGACCTAACTTCCTACCTCCTTATCTTTTGAGATTTCACAGTATAAATAATATCCTTGAATAAATTCCTTTTGATTTGAATAAATGCACAAAATAAATTGCCATGTATAATTTTCTCTCTCTATATATGTCTATATAAACATTTTATAATAGTGCACATTCTTTCTACTGAATTTATGGAATTAAGAGATTTTTAAGGACCTTTGAGACATATTTTCATCAATTAAAAAATATGACATAGTAAAATCAGAAGAAAAAATGTAATTAAGTATTTGAGTACCAGGATAATATATGTTTCATTCCAGACACTTTGCCTATCAAAAATGAATGTATTTAAAAATAAAAATAACAAACTTATATCTGTGGTATTTATTATTCCTTACCCTAAATTATACATTTCTAAAATATGTAATGTCTTAATAATAAATCAATAAAATTGCATGTGTTCTTCAAAATAGAAAGTGTTGTGGTCGTTAAAATATGAACTCTGGGTCTCACTCAGATGTTAATACATACCAGCCAATAAAAACTAGGTTCTGCTAACCCAATATTTAACTCCCTTATCAATATAATGGGCAGGGTAAGGTACCTAATTCAAGGATTTTTATAATAACTGGGTGAGATACTACTTGGAAAACACTATTATGCTAACACATTCCATAGGTTAAGTTTACATTACCTAATTCTAACAATAATAAATTTTAGAAGTATTGTTTTTAAAAAAAATTCTGGTTCATAATCCTAGGTAAACACTTTTCATTGCATAATGTTTTATGTTTTTCTCTGTTACTACATTAAAAAAGAGTAAAATGAAATCACACTCAGAATAATCTGTTTAACACTAGCAGTTATTTATGTTAGAAGTTTATATTGTTTAAGTGAAAACAAGAATAACAAAAAAAAAAAAAACAGAAAAATAGGTGATACAAATAGAAAAAATCCTGCACAGTTAATTGGAAATGGAATTTTTTTCCAAATATTTTTCCTGATATTTTTATCATTACCAATTAAAATACAAATGTATTTATTTTGAAGTCCACAATTCCAATTAAACTTCAGCACATAAACAATAATAGAATACTGCACATGCACTATTGAACTAAGACTGCCAATTTTAAATTCTACTTTACCAAACTACTGAAAAACAACATTTAAAATCTTTTTAGATCCAAATGTATTACACTAGTGTAAAATATATTAGAAAACCTACCCTAATGTGTAGATAATATGTAGTCCTATAAAGCTAATGCATTGATATAATTGTATGAAAATTAAAATTTTAGGCTACTTGGATATTTATAAAAATAAAATCACAGCAAATTCTATTATATGATTCAAGCTCTTCTTGAGAAAGAGTCCATAGCCTCAATTCACAATGCTTATGAGCTAGAAAAAATCAACACTTTAAAAAGACATTTATTTCAAATAACTGAAGAAATAATTTAATAAAGAATAATACATAATGAATTATGTAATAAGGAAAATACAGCATTGGTTCCCCTGAGTTTCCAGATGTCAGACTTGGTTCCTTGAACTAATGGAGCTTAATTGGGGAGATATATAGTAAATAGAAGAAGAATTACAGATTGATATCAGAGCTCTAAAGGAAAGTAATATGTTTTTCTATGAGAAGTTACATGTAATCGACTTAAACCAGGCACTATGGGTTCTGTATAGAAGTAATTTCTCAAGTGCACTGGATGATCTTTTCACTAGGTAGAGTAAAATAAGGCTCCAAAGATCACATGTCCATGGATTAACAGGTTTAAAAATATAGAATGTTGTATATTACATATATTTATGAGCCATTCAAGGACACTGGAATGAGCTGTACCTCTTTTGATTTTTTGAATTTTCACAATGAATTTCCCCTTTTGCACTTGCCTCTTTGTCATTCATAGACTTTTGAAAACTTGTTTTCATTTCAAAAAGTTATGTCAATAATCTGAATTTTTCTGACATATTGAAATTACACTTAATAATACATGTTTTTTTTTATTTAAAGATTTTATTTATTTATTTGACAGAGAGAGACAGCGAGAGAGGGAACACAAGCAGGGGGAGTGGGGGAGGGAGAAGCAGGCTTCCCACCGAGCAGGGAGCCCGATGCGGGGCTGGATCCCAGGACCCTGGGATCATGACCTGAGCCGAAGGCAGACGCTTAACGACTGAGCCACCCAGGCGCCCCAATAATACATATGTTTTAAGGTGACAGAAGTTGCATCAGATGCTTTTATTTTGAACTTACCAAGAAAAAATGATAATTAAATTACTTACTATCCAAGCATATCTTAGATATAACGAACCTTAGTTAGTCATTTACATCTGAAAATAATATTATAAGACATAAACCTAATATGATCAAACCAGTACAATGTTCATAAAGAATATTTTTCAAATATGTACTCTTGCAAATATATAACATTAATTTAAGCCAGTCACATATATTGCTATGACACACTAATAAGTAGAAATAGCCATATATATTTGAGGGAATTGTGTTCTTAACACTGGAAGAAAAAGCAACAGAAAAAATATACAGGAAGGAATATACAGAGTTCAAGAGAGGTGTGTGTGTGTGTTTGGGGGGGAGAGAATATAAGTATATGTGTAATTTTATATGTACTTTTATATATAGTTATATGTTTTATATAATCATGATTATTTGTATATTAAAATATTTCAGCATAGCCTTTGGGATGGAGAAGTTTTTAAAGTTTTTCATAAAATAGCCCTTAATTGATAATAAAGGAAAGATGATGTACACTTTCTTGTAGCTATTGAGAGCAATTGCAAGATCAGAGTATGTAGTTTAAAACCTGAAATGTTTAATGGTAAGAGTAACTTGATATTTTCTTGTATAAAATATGTAGAGGATATAAATGTTAAAAAAAGACAAAGTTTTGAAACACCATTTAATAGATATAATCAAGTAAATAGGAAGTTCTTAATTTTTGGTATCATCCCAGACACTTATCAATCATCCAAAACACATGCACATAATTTAAAATTTTATAAAATTTTCCAGAAAAGTCTAAAATTAGATTGCCTAGTAGTCATTATGTGTCTCCCCAAATTTCTAATATTATGGTATCTGTTCCTCAAAAATATTTTTCCTACTTTTTCATCAAAAATTTCTTATTTTCCAATTTATGTTCAGTCTCTCATTGCTTTCCCTTAACTTCTCCCCTGCTTCATATCCCATTCCTTAAATCCCTATAACCAACCCATCATAGACTTGTATAATATTCTTCTGTAACGTACTCTTTGTCCTTTTAAAATAATCAGCTTAGTCATTTATTTCATTTAATTAAAAAAAATCCAACTCTATTTTTCCAATAAAGATGAGATATTTTGAGTATTCAAGCAAGAATGAAATAAAAGAGAGAAAAACATGGGGGGAATTACTTATACATGAGAATTCAGTGTTTCCCTTTTACTTTCTGGCTGCAAACAGAATGTACTAAGTGAAATTTATTTAGATGTACTCAAATGTAAATTTGAAAATTCATGATTGCACTTTTTAATTAAAGAAAAAATATAAACACACCAAAGAGGTTCTCAATTTCCAAATAAGATGAAATCAGTTGTCAACTGTTGGGAAACTGTATGGAATTACCTATTAACTTTGAGCAGCAGGGTAACTATTTCATGAAAAGAGGCAAACAAAACCAATTAACAGGAACATACAGCTCAGGACAAGGTGCCTAAAATTTTAAAATTAAATCAGTCAGTAAGTCTGTCAGTCAATCTGTCTGTCTCTTTCTCTCTCTCAACCTTAACTTTATCAAAGTTTTAACAAGAAAATACTTGACAGTTAAGGACATCAAACCTCAGGGCCTCAGAAGCAATTTGCTCCAAATGCATTTGTGTTTAGATTTTAGGCTGAAGCTTGTTTTCTGCTGATGAATTGTCATCTCCTACATAGTAGACATTACTAGGATTTATTCCACAGAAAGTCTTATTCACATTTTCTGGCCTCCTGGAAGGAGACCAAAGTACAAGAGTAATAAGTGCTCTCATGTAGAACGGTTACTGGTACCTTAATGCATACACCAAAATTTGACCCATTGTGTATAGAGCTTTAGTAGGTGGTTTAATCTGAAACGCAGCATGGGCCTTCTGGAAACCAAGATTTTCTCACCAGAGGTGGCCTAGACTATTTGTGCTATTGAAGACATGGAAAATTTTGTATTTAGTGGGAACATCATGCTCATAGGAAAATTCGGTATATTTATATTGAAAATTGAACTCATATTCCCTCAGTCTGGAAAGACCTATAAAAGGTGCTGGTACATGTGAGAGGATACAAAATGACCTACTGTTTATAGTGGAAGAAACTACTCCTTCCGATTCTTCTTGGTGGAAATGCTTCTCATTCAGTGGTTGCATAAGGCATGTGTGACTATAGCTACATTCACACACCAGAAGAGACCCATGGGCAGAATGAGAGAATCGAGGGAGGGAGAATAAATACAGGATAATGGGAAAGTGGAGAGAAGCATATGTGACTTCATAGATTCTAACTGACTTGTTCAAATTTCCCCAGAACTTTTAGAAAGCAAACATTTAAAAGAAAGTATGAAGTAATAAAAGAATCACCAGATTGTTAAAAAAATATGTATCTATGAATACATATATAAATATATAAATGTACATTTAGATAGATATATAGATATAACATGCATAATTCAATAGCCTAATCCTAAACACATTTAATTGAATTTCAGAAATCAACAAAACAAAACTCTATGAATAAACCAATTGTTGTTATTTAACACATGTAAGTTAAGGTGTTTCTATAGCTCTGAAATTTGGCACTAACTAACACATTTTAATTATCTTTGTATTTTATCTCATAATGACATTTAAAATGTTAGAATAATTACATTAAATAACTAACTATATGTAATGCTGCCAAATTAACAACTTGGGCTCTCGTCTTTTTTTTTTTTTAAAGATTTTATTTATTTATTTGACAGAGAGAGATAGCGAGAGCAGGAACACAAACAGGGGGAGTGGGAGAGCGAACACAAACAGGGAGCCCGATGTGGGACTCGATCCCGGGACTCCAGGATCATGACCTGAGCCGAAGGCAGACGCTTAACGACTGAGCCACTCAGGCGCCCCTCTCGTCTTGTTTTGACTAGACTTTGGCCATATATTTTCTTTTATTTACTTGGCTTTTACAATATATTTTAAATTAATCTTCCTGTCATTCACTTAGGCTACTATAACCTAGCCAACCTTTTCACCATGGATGGATCATTATTAAAGACAAATCAGATTATAGCATTTTCACGTAATATGGTCAGTGATGCCCTATTACCTTCAAGCTGAAATCGGAACTATTTAGCATGGCATATAAACCCCCTTGTCACCTGGCTTCTGTCTCCACATCCTTATGTTTACATATGCTTTCAGTTCTACTAATCCTTCTTCTGTACTGAAAATTTCCTAAAAGTACAATGTAATGTATACTGTTCTATGATATGGATGGATTTTTTAGTTCTAGATTTTTGCCATATAGTCATCTTCCTTCTCAAGACTCAGTTCAATATGTGTAAAATGGCAACAGGATTGTCATTTGTGCGAGGTTCCATTCCCAACTACATTTTTGAAATAAAATCCTATTGATTTTTTTAAATCATAATATATTTTACAAAACTCAAAATGCACAAAACACTATGAAGTGAATAGTTTCCCTTCCTGCCTTTTCATCTGACCACAGGTTCTCTCTTCTTGGCAACAGCTGTTTGATAAAATTATTTTTGTGTGCACTTCTAGAGTCAAGGCATGCAGATACCCATACCTTGAGCTTCACTCACAATTTTTGAAACACCATGTTAGATACTCAGTATATAAAGTGAACAAAAGAGTCTCAAAATAAAAACCTGTTCTTAAGAGAGCACATTTATAAAAGAAATTGAAATACAGTGTTCAACAAGAATGTGACAATTTAATAGCTTATGAACTTTGCATTTGACCAGTGGATGTGCTTCGTTTAGTCTACAGAGTGTTTAAAATATGAGCCATAATTATTTATCAACAGGTAAAAAAAATAATTTGCAGCTTTTTCTTGAAAAATAGGAAATTTGGACACAAAAACATCCTTTATTTCTCTGTACGTGTGCGTATGTATGTGCTTATCATAAATTCACTCTTTCTTATATGCATGTGTGTGTAATTCTATGAGTTTTGATAGAAGTACTGAGTCATGTCACCATATACCCAATAAAAATAGAGAAAGTTCCATCAATCCCTCAAAAAATCTCTCTCGTACTCACCCTTTTTAATCAAACCTTTTCCCCACTTTGGACCACTGGCAACCAGTGATCTGTTTCTTCTCCCAGTAATTTTGTCTATTGTAGAATTAGATAAAAAAGTGGCATCATATAGTATGTACGCACAGAAGGCTTCCCTGAATTAGGACACATAAAATGCACCTTGTTGAATATTCAATGGTTTGTTCCTCTCATTATTAAGTAATATTCCACTGCAAGGATGCACGGCAGTTTATTTGTGCATTTACCAATGAAAGGGCATTTGGGTGGCCTTCTGGTTTTGTAATTGTGAACAAAGTTTCTAAAATCATTCATAGAGAGATGTTGTATGAACGTAAGTTTTCATTTCTTTGGGGAAATGCCCTAAAAATCACCTGTGCTTTGCCTATTCATCTATCCCTACTCCATAACTACTAGAAACCCCTGCTCTTTTTGCTGTTTCAGTGGTTTTGTCTCCAGAATGTCATATAGTTGGAATTATATCATATAGATCCTTTCCAGATTTGCTTCTTTATTTAGTAATATGCCCTTACGTCTCCTCCATGTCTTTTTACAGCTTGATAGATCATTTCTTTTGAGCACTAAATAATAGTCCACTGAAGTACCAAAGTTCTCTATCCATTAACCAACTGAAGGGCATCTTGGATGCTTCTAAGTTCTAGCAATTGTGAATAAAGCTGTTATAAATATTTGTGTTCAAGTTTTTGTCTTGACATAAATTTTAATTCATTAGGGTAAATGGCAAAGAGTGTGATTATTGGTGCTCGCTTTGGCAGCACATATACTAAAAAAAGAGTGTGATTATTGGATTGTATGGTAAAAGTATTTTTAGTTTTCTTAAGAAACCAACGAACTGTCTTCCAAAATGGCAATGTCATTTCATATTCCCATCAACAGTGAATGAGAGAGAGTTCCTGCTGTTTAACATCTTCATCAATGTCTGATGTTTGCCAGCGTTTTGGATTTTGGCCATCTTAGTGGGTGTGTAGTGGTATCTCATTGTTGTTTTAATCTGCATCTCTTTCCTGATATATGATGTTGAGCGTATTTTCAAATGTTATTTGTCATCTGCATATCTTCTTTATGTATTTTAATAAGCATTAAGCTCGAATGTGATGTGAATGTAAGCTCTCTTCTAAGAGATTGCAAAGACAAAAGAAATCTCACCCCTTTAAATAATCAAATAGATACAACCCATTGCATTCAAGTTCTCATGATAAACAATAACAGTCGTCTAAATAAGACAAATTGACAGTACCATTTGTTATATGCAGTTTATCCTAGATTCATCTGGTATGTTTGCTAATTTGCTTCTCCGTGGGAAAAATATTTTTTTCATATCTTTATAACAGGTGGTGATTTTTATAGCTTGAAGCACCTTAGCACTTAGTTTCCCACAGAAACTGGAGATAGGAAGCCTATATTTTTTAATGATTTCAAAGAGATGGTATTCAGATCCTGAAGAGAGACTACAGTGTCTTAAACTCAAGAGGTTTATTTAAAAAAAAAAAAAAAAGATTTAATGTATTTCAGAGACAAAGAAAGAATTCAACAATTTACTTAGATTAAAATTACTGAGAACTTATAGTTAATTAAATTAATGCTCTAAGAAAAAAGAAAGGCAGGGAAGTCTCTGCTTATTTTCAACAGGAAAAGTTTAGACTCTTGTTTTTAATTTATATTAGTCCTCACATCCGCTCTGGTCTTTTTACAACATGCAACTAAGATTTGCAACATCCTGCTAAGGTTTAAGTATAATTAAGTCATCCCTTTGTCCATAAGCCTTCCATCTCACCACAGAGTAAAAGCCACACCATTAACAATGGACTTCAATTGTCCCTTCTACTGGAATCACATTATTCACCTAGATCATTCCCTCAAATACTTTAGGTTTTTGCAGAAATCTCAATATCTCAGATTTTTCCTAACTGTGCTATTTAAATTTGCAAACACTCTCCAATCCTTGTGTCCTCTGACCCACATTCTCTGTTATTACTCCAAGGCATTTACCAATATGTAGGCCAAAAGCAGTGCAATAGTTGTTATCCAATAAATGTTTATTTCCTGGCATACAGTTTAAATTAAATATTTTTGAAGTAATTAACAGAAGGGAAAAATTACAAGAAAGGAGAAAGAAGATTCAATAGGAAGCTATTGTAAAAACATACTAAAGAGCTGGGATTTTATTGAAAGCAAAAGGGTGGTTAAATATGAATGGATCTAAGAGCTTGTTAAGATAATAGAATCAATCAGACTTAGCAGTTGGTTGGAGATGGGCCCAGAAAATAGAGAAAGAAGTCAAATGTAAAATCCATGATTTCAGAATGAGCAAAAGAACAATTAGTGATACCATTCACTAAAATATAAAATGCAGGAAGATCATTTTGGGCTAGGTAATATTGATTTCTATTTTAGTCATGAGATAGACACTTTTTCTGCCACTTCAGATTTGGAATTTTTTTTAAGACCTCCTAGTCCCTCAATTTCCTTATCAATAACAAGAACACCTATTTCAAAATACGTATAAAGTACTAAAAAGAGCATCTAGCATACAATAACAACTAAATGTATACTAAATGTATACTCAGGATTTTGAAGCTATAATTTGTTTTCATCATTAGTATCTCACCCAGCAGCAAATGGATTTATGGGTAGGAGTTTATATTTATGGATTTTCATGGTGTTATGTATACATCAGTCCATCAGTCCTTTGACCAATTTATTTATAAATTAGATAATATTCCTGTTCTTCTGTGAGCTACCAGGTTTATAAGAAATGCTAATATGTTAGCTTCATGAGGTAAGTCTACAAAAATTATTACCTATATAAGTATAATTTGAAATTTAAAGATAATTTTGATATACAATGCATGTATCTTAATTATTAACAAGATTCAAGGGTCATAAACTTTACAATATTCTGTGTATATTTTCTGTATCTAATTATTTATGATCTTGAATTTTATAGGAAGGTCAAAATAAAGCAAATTTCAGTTTGTACAGTAATGCAACTTTTAAAATAAATGTTCTAGAAATATTGCTCAAATATTTTAGGTTGCAAATAAAAATACTAAAAATATGTGAATAAGACAATAATTTTTTGTAAGAAACTACATTTTCATCTTATTTTAGTTGTCCTATGTAATCGATTATTGGGATGTGTCCTTTCTATCCAAGTTAAAAAAAAAAAAAAGTAGCAGTTATAATTAAACAAGATGGCCTTAATACCCCCCTCAACTTGACTAAAGTTTAGACTGGTTTCCTCCTCATGGGTAGGCATCCTACTCCCTTTCCTTGAAACATTTATTTTCAAAAACTTGCAATAGCAATTCTTTCTCAGCTCCTTTGAGATATAAATCTTCTTTCTGCCTCATGTCAGTTTTACAACCCAGAAGTGTCCCCCTGAAGGACCTGGGAGCCATCTTTGAAATCTAATCCTCAAAAAAAAGCCTTTATTTTCTTGTCTTTATGGAGGGTCTGAGCCTAACTTCAAAAAGTACCAATTATAAACAGTGATGGCCTAATCACATTGGCCAACTTCCCTGCTTACAGTCTAGTACTTTTCTACTAGCTCACCCCAGTGCTTAAAATCCTTTCACCTTTTGTTTTAGTAGAGCTGAGTTCAATCTCTCTCCCCTATTGCAACAGACTTGAATAAAGTCTACCTTGCCTGTTTAAGTTACCTACTGCATCTGTTCCATAATATAATATAAAAATAAATTTAAGAATTTATTAGTGTTTGTTTTGCTTTGATTCTTTGTTTTTGTTTCTAGGAATATGTTCACTCAAGGTATATGAGAATAGCTGGCCATTTAACTATGACATATCAGAGTTAAAATCATTCATGGTTATGTAATGTGGCTGGGACTTCTTCACAGTGTACTATCTACATATAGACCATACGGGATTGTTAGCTATGCTGAGATTATAAAATATTGCAATATAAGAAGAAGTAGGTTAGGATAGGAGGTGTTTTTCTAAGCTCTTTACCCAGCCTTGTGTTCCAGAAGAAACCAAAACCAATGCTTTCACAAAAAATTATTAAGAGGAAAATAACCCAATGGTTCACAAACTCCTAGACAGGTGGCACATAAGGATGATACACGACTCTAAAATGATTCTTTTATTTTTAAAAAATAAATCCTGGATAGCATTTATCCCATTCCTTTTTACTTCACAAAAAGATGTAGTCTCTGATACAATTTTTCAGACACTATTGTCTGAACATAATAACAATTTCAAAATATTCATGAAGCCAAAAACACGTTCTCATTTTTTGGGCAGGGATTTCCGAGGCTGGAAGCTCAAATTGTACACAGACTCCTGTGGCCTTAATCTTTTCTCATGCTGTAACCTGTGGAGATCCTTCGAGTTACTGATTCTGTCACATCTCTAGGTGAGCAAAGAAAGCATGTCAAAGGCTAAATCAGTTTGTGTTTTGGTAAATAGGGTGTTGAAAGCTCAAGTGCACAAGTCATATCTAGCCTGATTTCTGCTTGACCACAACTATTACATGGAATAAGTAGCAAATGTACAGAGTCAAGAGCCTTGCCCTTGACAAGAAAATGAGAACAATGGAAAGGTAGTAATGACTCTATCCTGTTACCAAAAAAAAAAAAAAAAAAAAAAGATAAAAAAGCCAATTGCCCATTCAACACCAAGTTGTAGGAAAACAAACAGCAGCTTGGTCCTCTGGTACTGAAAAATACATTACAAACCCAAGCCATTTAGTTACTCATTATTCCTTCATTAAAGAGAACTGTGACCATTATTCCATGACCACCATATGCTTGCTAATGAGCAAACATTTCTTTTTAGGAAAATAAAAGTTGCTTTCAAGTTTCAATAGAAAAATTGGGTTTAAAGTACTCAATTTGCCTTTTCTTTCAACATTTATTGGAAATGAATATATTTAGTGCTACTATATTTTGCATGGTACAGGGAACAATGATGATCATACATGGCTATGGTTATCTTTTAATAATTAAGTTCCTGAAAAATGTCATGTTCTTTGCATTTTAATAAAAAGACATTATAGTTAAAATTGTGAAATAATGTAAATATTTCAAAAGTACAGTTTCATTTTCTAAGTCAGTCAGAGAAAGACAAACACCACATGATTTCACTCATATGTGGAATTTAAGAAACAAAACAAAAAAACAAAGGGAAAAAAGAGAGAGAGGGAAGCAAACTAAGAAACAGACTCTTAACTATAGAAAACAAACTGATGGTTACTAGAGAGGAGGCAGGTGAGGGGATGGGTGAAACAGGTGATGGAGATTAAGGAGTGTACCCATTATGATGAGCACCAGGTGATGTATGGAAGTATTGAATTATTATTGTACACCTGAAATTATTATTACACTGTATGTTAACTAACTGGATTTTATATAAAAACTTTAAAAAATGGGTAATTTATACTAGAAAAATCAGAAATAGATCAGCATAGAGAGAGCACAAAAAATATAATTGTCAGACAACGGTAAGCACTTCTGTAAACATAAGGACAATTTATTGGGTCAGAATGTTAAATATTACTGGTTTATTACAATTTATGTATAAAAACTTTTACTGATTTTCATACATTTAGGTTGTTTACAACTGCACTGGTAAAAATAATTCCATGAAAATCATCCTTGCAAATGTAAATGAGATTATTTTTGATAGAAATTAAAGCCTAAATGTTCTTAATAATACTCTACTAGTACCAACCATCACCCTCTGACCTCTATTAGGAAGATTTTCATGATTTTTTTTGTCTTTTTCAGGAAACATTAGAGAAATGTCATTATTATAGAGAACTGGCAAATACTTTGTTAGCATATATTTTCAGGGTACATATTCTGAGAAATAAAGCTTGTGTATTTAATTGAAATAGGAAATTACTACAAATTCCTCCTCTCACTTTGGTATGGGATTTTTCTACTGCCCTTCTCAGCAAGAGATGAAGGTTATTTTTCCACCTCATGGAATAAGTATCGGTCTTTAAATTGGGTAGACTGACAAAATGTAGTGGACATGCATTGTGGGAATTTAGATGCTAACCTGAAGAGGACTGGAAGTTTCCACTCTCACCCCCTGGCAATTTGTTCTCAAACTGCCATGCAAATAATCCCTATTCACTCTATTGAAGGATTATAGATCACACGAAGGACTATTTTAGCTGAGTTTCTCTAGAACTGTTATCTGGGTACCAACGGACAGCCAACAACCAACACCAGACATCTAAGTCCATCTTAGAATGTCTAGTAATAGTAGTCGCAAGATGGCTAGGGCTTACCAGTGACCCCAGGCAGAACTCACAGGAGAACTGCCCATTTAAGCTCATTCCACATTGCTGACATACAAGATTATGAGTAAATAAACTGATTGTTTAAAGCCTTAGGGTTTTATGGTAATTTGTTATACTGATAAATCTTCAAGACATCTAGTTTCTGAAATAAAATTAAATCTGTTCAGGAGACCCTGATAAAGACCTTTTGAATAACAGCTAAAAATAAAAAGTAAGTAATATTTCTTGGTAAGCAATGTGTTCAATATTTTACATTTATTGCCTCTAATAATCCTCAAAGTAATACACTTAGTACTTTAGTATCTCTACTTTGTAGATTGAAACATAAAGAGATATTTAAAATGTTGTCCAAGTTTCCACAACAAGAAAAATGGACAAATGAATTCAAACCTAGGTCTAATTTTTAAGGCAATATTCTTAACTAGTACACATATCTTGTATGTATCTTGTATCTTGTTCTTCCCTATTTTTCATAATTTCCAATAATAGTGCTTACAACAAGAAGTAAAAATATTGAAACCTGCAATAACACCATACCTTAAGGGGAGAAACCAAACAACAATGGTATAAAATAACTTTTTGTAATTTTTTTCTGCATCTGTTCATAGAATAGAATGCCTTCTTGACAGAAGCTCAATAATTATGACTGTATACAGTTTTATGTGGCTAACAGAATACATCACTACATAAAGAACAACAGTTTATGTTCAACTAGTCAGGAAATAGCAATGGCACTAACTGGGGCATTCTCAGAAATGTAAGATTTTATAGCGATGAGCTACAATCACAGAGAGTCATCAAGAGGCTCTCAGAAAAAGAAGTAAAAATTATACAAGGGTCAGGTTAGGACATAAGACAAATTAAAATACAAGCCAATATGCTTTCTTGATCTGATGATAATACAAGTGGAAATGAATCAAAGATCAAATATACACTATTAACATTTTCAGATAAATATGACAGGTATATTGAAAAATACATAAAAGATAGCATACCCTCTTTTGTTTTTGAATGATAACAGAAGAACAGGCTTGCATTTTATGCATTTTTCAAGTATACATACTGACCAAAAAAAATGAAATGTTGCTTCTCAAGAGGAAGATCTGGTCTTTATGAATATTTCTGTTTCCAATATTAAATGACAAAATTTATTAAAAGAATATTCAAAGACTTAACCGAGAAAGGTTTGTGATCTATGAATTTATAACTTTAGTAAATGGTATTTTAATTTACTTTTGAAATATCCTCTCTTAATGCTGTATGATAGCATATAATTATGGTAAAACATGACCCCTTTCTTTATCCTTGCATGTGTACACACACAAATAAATGCACGTATATTGTCTACACATTATACATATATAACTCTGTACATGTATAGTTATATATAAAATTACATTTTCTTTCTATATAGTATCAACAAAATGGCAATACTTAAAGATAAATTATATATGTATTCAAAGACTACAAAAATACTAATCTGAAGGGATACATGCACCCCAATAATCGTAGCCAAATTATGGAAAGAGCCTAAATGTCCATCAACTGACGAATGGATAAAGAAGAGGTGGTGTATATATACAATGGAATATTACTCAACCATAAAAATAATGAAATCTTGCCATTTGCAATGATGTGGATGGAGCTAGAGTGTATTATGCTGAGCGAAATGAGTCAGTCAGAGAAAGACAAATACTATATAATTTCACTCATATGTGGAATTTAAGAAACAAAACAGATGAACATAGAGGGTATATAGAGAGGCAAACCATAAAACAGACTCTTAACTACAGAGAACAAACTGGGTTGCTGGAGGGGAAGTGGGCAGGGGCATAGGCTAAATGGGTGATGGGCATTAAGGAGGGCACTTGTGATGAGCACTGGGTGTTCTTTGCAAGCGATGAATCACTAAATTGTAATCCTGACACTATATGCTAATTAACTGGAATTTAAATAAGATATAAGTGTTTATAAAGTTATCTCTAGAAGTGTAAAAAATAAAAATAAATAAATAAATAATATATGCAAAAATAGACTTGTAAAAACAAAATATACCAAAAAAATAAGGTAAAGATGACAAATGGAGATATATACCATGTTCATGGGTTAGAAAACAATATTACTGAAATGTCAGTTTTCCCCAAATTTATCTATAGATTAAAACCAAACCGAAAAAACATTCCAGTAAGCCTTTTCAAAATAAATAAGAAAATTTGTTGTTTTTTTTTTTTTTTAAAGGTTTTATTTATTTGGCAGAGAGAGAGTACAAGCAAGGGGAGTGGGGGAGGGAGAAGCAGGCTTTCAGCCGAGCAGAGAGCCTGATGCAGGGCTTGATCCCAGGACTCTGGGATCATGACCTGAGCCGAAGGCAGCCGCTTAATGACTGAGCCACCCAGGTGCCCCGGAAAAATTGCTTCTTAACTTTAGATGAGTATACAATGAAAACAGAATAGCTTAGGGGCGCCTGGGTGGCTCAGTTGGTTAAGCGACTGCCTTCGGCTCAGGTCATGATCCTGGAGTCCAGGGATCGAGTCCCGCATCGGGCTCCCTGCTCGGCAGGGAGTCTGCTTCTCCCTCTGACCCTCCCCCCTCTCATGTGCTCTCTGTCTCTCTCATTCTCTCTGTCTCAAATAGATAAATAAAATCTTAAAAAAAAAAAAAAAAAAGAAAACAGAATAGCTTAATTTAAAAAAATTAAAACACTGAAAGACAAGACAACAAAAGATACATTAATAGAATGGATAATGAAAAAAGACTGATACACTAAATATTAAGGAGAGAGTAGAGTGTCAGAACTCTTATGCATTGCTAATTGGGATGTAAAATATTACAAATACCTTGGAAATAAATTTTCAGTTGAATGAAATATATGCTTATCTTAGATAGTTTAGTTGTTTTCCTCCTAGGAAAAAGACATAAAAGAAGACTGATTACAGTTTTGTTTTGTTTTTTTTTAAGAGACCAAATCTAGAAACAAAAGAAATGTTGAACAGTGCAATGTGTATAGCAAAAAAAAAGGAAAAGTACTGTTTTAAATGGTCCTGGAAATATCGGATTTTCCCTTTTATTCCATCAAAATATTAAATGACACATTGGAGTATGATTTGTAAGCCGTTAAAAATGTTTTTAGGTCGAGCTATCATATAAAAATTAATGAGTCCTTGCATAAGACAATATTGGAAAGCATAATAGGAGTTATTCTGAGTGTCACCCTGAGGTTTTATTTTACTAGTCAGGCCACAGAAGTATAAGAGGTTACTTACTGCTATGCTTATGATTTTTTGCTTTCAAAAGATATTGCATTTTAACTTTAGGTCACTGACCCTTTTATTGTACCTTTCATTTTTATTTCCATTGAAGAATAAAGTAAGAAACATTAACTTGCAGTTTTCTCTAAAGTGATTTTGTTTTTCATGTGCATGCAGTATCTTTTTAAAGTAGAATACTGAAAGCTCCAACAATGTATAAACTAATTTTACCTGGGTAATTAAATTATTTACACTTCTTCGCAATTTAAAAAAATATCTTATACATTACATTTCTTGAGGTGTTTTACAGAACAATTCAATTTGTAGAAACTTAAATATTCACTTATATAAACACTGCTTTAAGTAAACCTGTGTGTTCACAGCAGTAATATAATTATTCTAAACACTTTCTAGCAGGGAAATAAAGAAACACTTGAATATACATTTAATGAAATAAGGAAATGCTAGGCAGCCATAAAATAATGAAAGCATGAATATGTTAGTAATACACTATGAACATTAGTAAATGTCTCTATTAATTTTATCTGTTATAATAACATGAATAGGATAATTTGTTTCAGAATTCTCCAATGTTAAATGTGAATGTCCATTTATATGTCAAATTAAGTTTTGAGAAATATGTTCATTTGAATTTGAAATAATTTTCAAGCTACTTTTTATTATTTTTATTTTACTCAATATTCATTAATATCTCTAAGACTATACAAATTGATTATGTTTAACTGTTTCTTTCAAATCTTGAAATAATTTATTGTTTTCTATCAATACTGAAAATAAAAATAATATTACTGATTAAAATTAATAGTTAATATACTGTGTGACAGATTTCTGCTCCTTGTTTAGGAAACAATAGTTTGCGGGTCCTTTTTATATTATCTACAAAGGCTTATAACAGTCAATTGCAAAAGATTTGAAGGGTGATCTAAATAGTTATTAGAGATAATATTTAGGTTAACTGAGTGAGTGAAAATTTAGAGAGAGAACAGAATTATCTCAATTTTCTCATGTCAAATTTCAGAATTAATACAGTATGTGAAAAAATAACTTTAGTCAGTGTTTTTTTTTTTTTTTAACACAACATGATTGTCGGTTTTATTGGTATTACAGTGTAGTTTTAATAAAAGCTACATATAAACACAATTGTTAGATATTCAGTCACTTACCCTGTGGAATAATATACCAAGATCAAGCTTAAATCACCTATGAAAATGAAAATACATAAAACACATTCCTCAATTAATTCTAAGAACAACATATACAAATGCAAAAATTTGAACTTGCCAATAATCACATCAAATGTTGAGGGGTTGACTGAGCAGTGAAAAATGATTCTAAGTTTAAAATTAGCTCCAGGTGAAAGCATTTCCCACGTCCACTATCTTTGTATTCTTCACAGAGTTCCAAGACAAAAGACTACTTCCCACTCTGAACCACCAGAAACAATGAGCTCCTTGCCTGACTTATCACAGGCCTTTTAGTCTTCTTTCCTCATAGGTCCTTAGCTTCTTTGGAAGGGGACATATGGATGGATTTCCATGGAACTGGAATATGAGAGGCTGATTTTCAATCATAATTTCCACTGTAGAATTCTGTGTTTTCCACTGGCATAACCATAGATCTCTGCAGCCAGACAAGGTTTATTTTTTGAATTTTCCAACCACTCCTTAAACCTTTTTTACCCTGTAATCCACATTGCCATTGTTTTGCTTTTTCCTTTTCTTCTTATCACATTTTTCAGCCTTGTTTTCTTTCACCATTCTTGATATTTTTTTTTGCCTTTTCTTACAAATGTTCCTTCTCCAGTTCCTCTGCTGCATTTTCCTCCATTTCTTTAACACAATTTTCTTTTCTGTTTATTCTTTTTCTGAACCCATTCCTTATGCTTTTCTTCAGCAATTACCTTTTTCACATTCTTCCTTTTCTTTTCTTTTTTCCTGCTGTTGTTTTAATTCCTGCAGAGCTTTCTGTTGCAGACAGTCACATTCCTTTTCTTTGCCAACAAACCACACTTCCCATGGGGTCAGGTGGCTTCCTGGGTAGGTCCACCCGTTTCTGTTCTTCTTGGTTATCTCCTGATTCAACCACACTGGAGCAATTTTGTACCTCTACTGCTCTCAGGCTCGCCACCTTAACCTCTGAATCATGAGCATCTTCATCCACATCTTCCTCATCCTCCCCTGGCCATTGTTGTAGTCAAACAGGTGAGCTTTGGTGGCTGAGGGAATAGAGCAGACACATGGTGGGTTTGCTGCAGCTCAGCAGCAGTGACCACAAGCAAACTGTCACCGTTGCCAACCCCTGCCTCTGGGCGCCTGCCATGAGGACCTGGACCAGCAGGCAGTCAAGGACAGCGTGAAGGATGGAGGTGAACCAGCCTCCCACGGCCCAGCAGGCCACACCAGGCCAAATTCAAACCCATGGAGAGGCAGTGGGGCAGTGGTTTCTTAATTAGAGTAGTAAGTAGATTTTTCACAATCATGGCTAAATGGAATTGTCACCGTAGGTCAACTAAATGAATAGTTTTACCTTGAAGTTGTTATTTTGATGTCTACTTTCCCTTCCAGTTTTTTCCAAAAACCTGTTATAAATTGGACAACATCTTCTCATGGAAAAAAGAATTAATATTGGAAATTTTCTTTTGTCTCTATAAGTTATCAAATATACTACAAATGTCACAAGAACATCTCATTGAATCAAGTGCATTATAACTAAAATCATTTATAGTCTCTCTGTATACTATGATTGAGGTCTCGAGACCTATGGATAAGAAAGCCTAATTTTATAAGCACTGCTTTGATATTGACTTGTCTCTTGTATAACAATGGAAAGATATAAACACTGTACATCTCAGTTTTTTAAAATCTGTGTTTCTGGTATTTTATTGATAAATTGCATACATGGCTTTGTTCTTTTATTTTCTACTGCTTTTTTTTTCCTGTATAATGTAATTAATTCTACCACTGCCTTTTTAAATTATTTTATTATTAAATTATTTTATTATGTTTGGACATACACTTTATATTTTATTTTTGGCACTTATGCTTCTCTTTTTCATTTGAATATCTAAAATTCATATTTCACAAAACTTCTGAATTCCAACTGTAATTTTGTTGCCAAACAAAATCAGGTTTTATTTCTCTCTATTTTCCCCATTGCTTAGTTCTCACTTTCAGTATAGATTATCTAGAATTTACAATAATATCTCAGTATCAACTTTTGACAGTAATTATTATTTACATTTAATAAAAATTGATTAAAACATATTTCAATATTGTGTCTTACATTCTAACACTACCTTTCTGGATTTGTTTTCATTCTTGTTTTCCTTGTTGCTGCTTAATTGTTTAGTTGTGTAAGGGTCAGTTATAATCTAACTTCTTGTGTTATAAAAATTATATGGTTTTCTTCTGATATGAATGAACATTTGATTACATGTCTAGTACTACATTCAAAATTACTTCCCTCAGCACTGAAATAATTGCTATGTTGTCTTCTATAACTCTTATTGTTGATGGAATGCCCAATGAACTGTATTATATGAACTTCTTTTCTTTTCTAGATGTCCTTAAGATTTTCTATCTTCCCTTTAAGTCTTGAGATTTTGCCACTATCTTCTTACTTGTACTAGGTGGTTATTTTAGTGTAGTGAACACTCTTGAAACTTCACATTTTTATATTTACTTCCTTAAATTCCTCTCAGCTCAACATCAGGTACAATTTAGAAGGTGGAAAATTCTCAGAAATGGATGCAAGACATTCTAGAAAGGAAAAGAAATACTGGCATTATTTGATTTGATGATGTTGAGAGAAGCCATAGTTAAATTTAAGGATATCTGTATAAGATTTATTTTGTATAGAGACAATATTTTTTATGCCATCCTTCTTCCTTTTGTTATTTCTCTATGTTCCCTGAAGTTCCAGAACAAAAATCATTGCATTATGTAGTAAAGCTAATAATATAACTAAAATATTGTATCATGTATAAATTTTTTTTTCAAATAAAATTTCCAGGTAGAAAGACTAAACTAAGTCACCAAAACCACAAATGAGCTAAAATCTCAGAAGAAATTCTAAAATATTGCCAAATAAAAGATAAATAGACTCTATAATAGAAGCAATTTGGTTTACAATGTATAACAGATTATTTATTATTATTATTATTATTATTATTATCATTATCATTATTATTAATTTTATGGAAACTAAATAACCCACAAGTAACATCTGGTTTTGATCTTTCTTTCATTGTTACTATCTGGTAATAATAACAAGAATCAATATAAATTTCAGCTGCATTTAAATTGAAAACTTTTTCTATATGTTAGAATTACATAGTAAATTAATATTATATATATATATATATTAATCACTCACGATGTGATAGTGCTATACTTAGAAATCTGATATAAATGAAATGAAAACCTTTCTATGATATGCTTATTATTTAAAATAAGAGTCTTCAAATGTGACCCAGGGGGTCCTGAATATACTTTCAGTATGTCCATGAAGTTAAAACTACTTTTATATAAATACTAAAACATTATTTGCACTATCCACTCTTTGTTATCATGTGTGCATGCTGAAAATTTTCAGAGGCTATAATGAACAGCAGATTGAATACAAATGGAGAGAATGCAAAAGTAGATAGGAGAATCCCAGTCTTTCTTTAAGCTAGACATTAAAGTGGTTTCTAAAAACTATGTAACCATGAGGGGCACCTGGGTGGCTCATTGGTTGTGTCTGCCTTCGGCTCAGGTCATGATCCCAGAGTCCTGGGATTGAGCCCCACATCAGGCTGCCTGCTCAGCAGGAAGCCTGCTTCTCCCTCTCCCACTCCCCCTGCTTGTATTCCCTCTCTCGCTGTGTCTCTCTCTGTCAAATAAATAGATAAAATCTTTAAAAATAAATAAATAAAAATAAAATAAAATAGAAACTATGTAACGATGCTATATTCTCCTTAATTTTTTTGCTTTGGAAAATGATCATTTTCATAAATTTATGTTGTTTATGTTATACAATGAAGGTATTGTTACTTTTAAAAAACACATAATTTAAAATAACTTCAGTATAATTTCTAACATGATATATATAGATGGACTTTAAATTATGAAAGAAACTCTTTGGTGGGCCTCAATAATTTTTGAGTCTGTAAGATTTCTCAAAACAAAATGTTTCAGAATTGCTGGACTACAGGGAAATATAATTAATTACAAATTCATTTATGTAAAAATACCTTACTCTCCAGTGACTATTCTAGTTACTAAGTAATATTACACACACACACACACACACACAGGTGCATCTAACTTATTGAAGTTTTTTATCTAGTTGGGAAGAACAAATTTTGGTTAGGAAAAGAATGAGTAGTATTAGGGTTAAGAAAGAATTGTTGCATATTCAGAAAAATAAATCCTATAAATTAATTTTTAAGTAATTAAATAGGAAAATAGCATTGCTTTAAGAATTATTTTAACATTGGAATTGAAGAAATGAGAGCAAAGGGTATAGAATTTAAGTGAAGACTAGTTTAAGGTCTCATTGATAAGGCCTTTATAAAATCTAAGTAAACCTTTGGCGGAAAGCCTTTTAAAAACAGAATAAATATTGGCATAAAAGAAATTCATTCAAAGTATTCTCATCATTTATGAAAACTAAAAAACACTGTTGGAATTTGACTTAACTTACAAGTGAGACAATGAGTTCAGTTGGAACCTATGTACATAAGGAGTCAAACAGTATGTAGGGTGTTTAGCTCTTTTTATCAAGGTCATTTGGCAAATTAGTATGGAAGGACTTAAACTGAGATTCTCGTATTGCCTAATTTAAGGTTTATTCTACAAAAATGCATCATTTTAGTATTCTTTCACTGTTACATTGGTTTGCTATGGATGTTGACAATCACAAGTAATACTCTAGAAGAATTTACACATTTGGAATATGTAGTTCTAAAATTGCACATGAATTTCAATGAAAAAAGAGAAATTACATTGAGGATTATAATCACATATATAGTAAAAAAAAAAAAAGAAGCAAATTGACATTTGGGAGCTGCTAGAATACTGAGTAATTTAATCATGCCATGAAAACTGTCAACAATTCACTTCTCACTTATGTAATCATTGAAAGTAATACATATACTAATTTACAAGAAAAGTGAAAAAATATTTAATGTATTTATTGGAGCCTAGGTTGGTTTATGACTGTTGGCAAAGGACTTCTGGTTTCAGCTCTGACATTTGAAATGCCTGGAAGTCTGCAGAGCTTCCAAGGGTGTAAGAAAATCCTTACAAATAAAAGCAAAACAAACTAAATTCATCAACTTTACTTGGACCCATCAAAGAACTGAGATCAAAAGGCAAACTCCCACCCTAAATTCTGGAAAGATGGACCAATCCTGAGATTCATAGCCAATAACTGTATATAAGCAGGTAGGAATTGTTAAATGATAATTTTGATGAACTGCTAGAAGTTGAGAATAGAATAGATTGAGATTGAGATTCACCAGGGGACTGCAACATCAGAGGGTGCCTCAAAATTTTGTGGAATTTTACCTCCAGGAACCTTATTCAGATTCTCTTTATGAAGATTTGAGAAAGATCCCTGTGTGCTTCTGGCAGGAAGAGGGAAAGACCAACCCTTGTGAATATGTCCAATGCCTTTTGATTATAAAAGTCTCCCACCCAGGGAGCAAAACATTACTGGTGCATTGTCCCAGAGACTTAGGCATTCCTTCCTTTCCAGTTCTCTTCAGTCTTGCCTCACTAAAGAGAGGAAAAAGTTATACTAGAGACAACACTGGTAAATTTGGTCACAACCAGAGATACAGGCCTACTAAAAGACTGAAACTTAACTGGAAAATCATATAACACACCCGTCCTCACACATTACCCCAATATCAACAGGGCTACCATATAATAATAGTGAATCATACCTGGAAAAGCTGCAAGACTAAGATTCTTGGAGAACCAATAAGGAAAGTCAGAAGTCAAGAGAGAAACAAAAACGAGGCTCCAGAGGAATCTGAAGCCGCCTATGGCTAGTGCAAGTCTCAAGCAGAAGCCAACATAAATCCTTACATCAGAGATCTATTTATTCAGTTCATATTGCTAATAAATGAAGACTGGTTTTCAACAAAAAAATAGAAGACATGCCAAAGGCAAAAAAATAAATTAAAAAAGACATTGCATGAAGAGAGAAAGCATTAGGACCAAACTCAGGCATGGCATAGACATTTGCTTTATTAGTACAGAATTTAAAATAACTATGTATAATATATTAAGGACTCTAATGGGAAAAAATGCACAATATACAAAACAGATTGGTATCATAAGAAGATTGAAACTTTAAGACAGAATTTTAAAAACATGCAAAAAATCAAAAATATAGTGTATCAATCTGACTAGGTCATGATGCTCAGTTGTTTGTTCAAACACTAATACAGATGGTGCCGCAAAGTTATTTTGCAGTTATAATTAAAATCTGCAATCAATTGACTGTGCCTAAAGGAGATCATTCTTGATGATGTTAAGGGCCTCATCCTAATTGTAAACCTTAAAGCAAAAACTAAGTTTCTGACAGAAGGAATTCTGATACAAGACTGACCACTGAGGGGTATCTGGGTGGCTCAGTAGGTTGTGTCTGCCTTTGGCTCAGGTTACAATCACAGGATCCTGGGATTGAGCTGTGTGGGGCTCCTTGATCAGCGGGGAGTCTGTTTCTGCCTTGCCCTCTGCCCCTCCCCCACCCCCACTTGTGCATGAGCTCTTTCTCACTCTCTCAAATAAATAAATAAAAAACACTGTACCACTGAAATTCTGCTTGAGTTTCCCCCTGACCAATCTGCCTTACATATTCTGCACTTAAGACTACACTATTGATTCCTGTAGGAGTTTCCAACCTGTCCCTGTTCTACAGAGATTAGACCCACCAAATCCCCACAATTGTGTAACCCAATTCTTAAACCTCCAATCTCTCTTTCTTTCTGCCTAGATAGAAAGATTGATCCCACTGGTTCTGTTTCTCTGGGAAATCCTACTGCCACAGTCCCCAAACTGAAATGTAAAGAGAAAAAATAAGAGAAAAAAATAGAAAAGACCTTCTTAGAAATGTAGGACAATTTCAAAATGTGTAAAATACATAATATTAGAATACCAGAAGGAGACAAAATAAAAAAAAAATGGAGCAGAATAAATATTTAGCTGAGAACTTTCCAAAAGTAATGACAAAAACCACAGATCCTGGAAGTGCAGAGAATGCCAAGCCAATTAAATACCAAAAACAAAACAAAACAAAACAACAACAAACAACAAAAACTGACATCTAGGCATACATATCGGAAGTGTAGAGACCACAGACAAAGATAAAATCCTGAAGCAAGCCAGATAGTTTTCTTCCATCTTTAGAAGAGTAAGGGTAAGAATTACAGTAGACTTCATCAACCTAGAAATCTATATCCAGAGAAACTGTCCTTCAAAAATGGAGAAATATATTCTCAGACAAATAAAATTTGAAGGAATAGATTGTTACACCTGCCCATTAAGACAAAGCGAAATTCAGAACGAGGAAAATTATCAGGGACAAAGGGCAGCATTACCTAATGACAAAAGAATCAATTCTCCAAGCCAATCCTAAATGTGTAAGCATTTAACGAAAGAACATCAAAATGACTAAGAGTAGAGTGGGGGTGGGGGAGCAGTGATGGGAGGTGGGGGACACTATAGAATTCCAAGCAGAAATATACAAATCCAATCTTACAGATTTTTCTTAAATATCACTATTTCAGTAATTGGTAGTTCAAGCAGACAAAATATTAGTAAATATATAGTTGACTTGAAAAGCGCTTCAAACAATTGATGTAATAGGCATTTATGGAATAATAAATCATTGAATAATTAAATGAATGACTAGGAATAAAATAAACAAATCACCTATGAAGATTTCCAAATAATTAAGTAGACAATTTGTCTTAAAAGGAAGTAGAACTTTATTCCTCAGTTGTTGTTGTTGTTTTGTTTTGTTTTTGTTTTTGTTTTAAGTAAACTCCCTAGCATGGAGTGCAATGTGGGGCTTTAACTCAAAACCCTGAGATCAAGACCTGAGCTGAGATTAAGAGTTGGAAGCTTAAATGACTGAGCCACCGAGGCACCCCTATTCCTTATTTCTTAATTGCGAGCTGAAAATAGTGACTTTCTTTTAACAAGTACAGTGTAGAAAAGGCAGGGGAGGGTATAAATTGGCAGTTGAGAAACTTATTTATTGCTGTTATTATTTTACTATTATTAAATTTTAATATATGTTTTTGTCTTTTCCTGTCTTTTTTTCCTAATCTATTCTTGTATGTTATTTTCTAGGAGTATTATAGTTTTATATTTTAAAGTTAGGTCAATGATTAATTTTTATTTAACTTTTGTGAACAATGTAAGGTCTGCATCTAAAATCATTATTTTTTTGCATATGACTACCCAATTGTGCCAGTACCATTTATTAAAGAAACTCTCTCTGCTCCATTGTATTGCCCCTTTTTTTGATGTTAAAAATTAATGAAGTGGTTTCCTATGCTATTTATACTATTTCTTATCAGGTTAGCGTATATCGTTTTCTAATTTAAAAATACTTTCAATTACAAACATATATTAGACTGCTTTGAGATTATAGATTATATAATTTTATCACATTTTAGTTGATTCATGTACTGAAATGCATAAGAATATGCATTTTTTTTAGATTTAGGTCATGCTTTCAGTCTATGAACTGAACCTTACTTTGTGATAACCCAGTATTTTTAAAAACATGTTGTATATATTAAGCAAACCCTTCAGAGAAGATGTTCTATCTGCATCTATGTAAAAATACAGACATTTTTGTAACAATTTCCTAATAATTATAGGAATTTAATCCTGTAGTTCCCAAAAAGTATTCCAAAGCCTCATAGCAAACTCACAGGGACACCAAATAATATTTTAAATTTTTAGTGAAACACAGTGTGATCTTTGGATTCTGTGCATTCTAATATTTTTTTTTTTTTTATAACTACTTCACACATGGAGCTATCCTCTGTTTTGGTCTGGGGTATCAAAGAAAAACAATTACTGAGAGACTAAGGCAGCTATAAACCATGAAATACTGGTACCTCTGGTTTAGTAGTTTTAATGAATGGTAGAACTTGATAGGAACACATGGTTGAATTGCTTTGAACTTTTCGTAGCATCATCATGATTCTGTAATATAACAATATTTCTTTCAGACAATAGATATATTTTATTTAAAAACCAAATATAAAAAATTTTCTACTTGGGATGCCTTGGGGTGGCTCAGTAGTTAAATGTCTGCTTTTGGCTCAGGTCATGATCCCAGAGTCCTGGGATCGAGTCCCACATCAGGCTCTTTGCTCAGCGGGGAGTCTGCTTCTCCATCTACCTACCACTCCTCCTGCTTGTGCTCTCTCTCTCTATCTCTGACAAATGAATAAATAAAATCTTAATTTTTTTTTCTACAGTGGAAAAGTTGTAATTGTGTGTGTGTGAGAGATTGTTTATGAAAAGATCATAAGAGAGAAGGAATGGCTCAATACAGTCAAATCAATGTTTTCAAATTTTCTAAGAGCCTGTCCAAACTACTCTAATTGTAACCACTGATATGGGTAATTGAGGGAAGAAGAATCTAACTGACCCATGGAGGAGCAAGTTATACGGAGACATGATGTTTACATAACAGGAAATAAATTGAGATTAAGGATGGGAGTGTGATACTTAGGTCCTGTTAATAGACACAACTAGAAAGAATATTAAATTATAAACAGAGTACAATATGTGACATAATACTGAAGTTGAATTATTTGACCATCATCGTATTTGACTATAAATTTAATTTTGATTTTAATGCTGTTAAGCAGCATTTTCCTTAGTGTGTAAGATGCATCCCAATTTAGTCTAATATTACTTTAATGTCACCTTAAAATGCTTTTCAGTTTAATTTTACTTTTACTTTCATTAAGATTTTTAATGTTTAATAGTGGGTCAATGGCATTTTAGGCTGATACATTAAACGTAATAAATTGGTGATATATGGTTTTCTGTGATCATCCAAAACTAGAGCATAACATACAGTCATCTTTCTTAATTCAATTAAATAAGTAATTCAATTAAATAATAATTATTAGTAGAATTAATTATTTCTAAGTAATTTTAGAAATAAACTTACATATCTCTTACATACCTTCCTAGCATCACTTCTCTCACATTTGTATATGTTTTTAGACTTATTTCAAATTAGGAGTATCTAGATATTAAAAACTAAAATTTTTCTTGAAACTATTTAAATATATAAATTAATATTTACACTACGTATTGTACATTCCTGTCATGTTAAATCAATGACTATCAGATATTTCAAATAAAGAACCAAGACAGAAAACAGGTTGTATGATCTCATTTGCATAAATTCCTCTATAAAGTTCCAAATGCATAATCAGGAAATGTTATTTCCTAAAGTGGAGCTTGGCCCCAGTGCACAACCTTCTTTGAATTTCCTTTGGCAACACTTCTCTGCGTGAATATAAGAGACGGATAGATTAAATATAACTTTATAGAGGGTTCATTTTCTCCTACTTCCAACTAAGATGATTACATGTAGAGTTACTCTAGCCTCACTTTTAGAGAAAACCTGTACTTTAATAAATAACAAAATTTTAAAAAGCTTTTAGCTCTAGAGGGAAAGCAATCTATCTTCCAATATGAAAAAATAGAGAATAATTTCATCATTTATGAAACACTCTTGTTCATATTAATATCCGACCTTTAATTGGTTCCTCTGGACATTCAATCAACTCAACATATTCAATTTTACTGAGAATACAACTGTGAATATATTCAGAAGTTTCAAAGAGTATAACTGTTAAAAGTGCAGACAGGAAATTATGGTCATTAAGTCTCATACAGCCTCAACTACTTTTGAAAGTATTTTGACATTCTGTAAATATATTAAAGAGCCATTGACATAAAAATTGTATGTTAAGTTAAACTGTATTATTTATTTTTTTTAGAAAAACATTCATTTTTAACAGGGAATAGTTTCAAAGGAAACTTGTTGATGTGATTTAGGATACTTTTAAGTGTATGTGTACTATACTATTTTTCTGGAGTTTTAGGAAAAAATATTCAATCACAAGATTTTATTTTCAACCCTTTAAAAATCTGAAGCCTTTGGGGCACCTGGGTGGCTCAGTTGTTAAGCGTCTGCTTTTGGCTCAGCTCATGATCCCAGGGTCCTGAGATCAAGCCCCACATTGGGCTCCCTGCTTGGCGGGAAGCCTGCTTCTCCCTCTCCCACTCCCCCTGCTTGTGTTCCTGCTCTCGCTCTCTCTCTCTGTCAAATAAATAAATAAAATCTTTTTTAAAAAATCTGAAGCCCTTGAATATCTCAGACAACAATCTTTATTGTCACCTTTATAATTTGACCAAATACATTTCAATATGTAATAAACAGGGATATAACATTACTTAGATTTAAAGAACAAAATTGTTTCCACTTGGAATAAATATTTCTATGAGATATTCTATTTTAGAATAAATACTAGAAATTCTAGTCATATGTCAACATAACTACGTGAATATAATCAAACTGCATGGAAAACTACAATATTCTTTAACTCCATCACATCCATTCTTTTACAAGTCTCAGCCTTGTAACATTGCCCACTGAGATCACTCTACCAATGCAAGAATGGGTCTGGATTTGGGTACATTTGCTTCTCTGTTCATATCATGTTACACTGAGAATTAACAGACTGTAATGCATATATATATATAGCCTTAATTTTTTCATCATTTTATAATTTCCCAATCTATATTTCCTAAATTTGAAGTACTACTAATGTGATTTAAAATGTACTTGAAAACAAGTTCAAGTAACTATTTTTTTTTAATTTTGAAATAAGAGAATTAGAAATATAACAAAAGTGGTATGTTGTTTATTTCCTAATTAGAAATCCATACATGAATTACCAGTGTAAAGAAAATTACCATGCAAAGCACTTGAAATAATCCAGGTTATTTTTAAAACCCATCTAATACAGTGACTAGAGGGCAAACCCAAAGTTTAGCAAGATAAGTCATTACTCCACAGGAATTTTTTGGGTGTTTTCCTATTAATATAAGTAATAGAATGTGTTTCTGCTAGTTCTGTACCAACTATAAAGTTATTTTCCACACTTTTTAATTCTTTTCCAAGTAAAATCCTGACTATACACACAGTCACACATATACAATTTCAATATGAAAGTGACTTGTTTCAAAATATCCCCATTTAAAAGTGATGGGACTCTGTTGTTTTTGAAATTGTACAAAAGTAGTATTTTCTCTACTTAATATTCCAGTCTACTAATATTGACTAGGGTTCTATGGTTTCAAATATCTTACTAAATAAACTAAAATAATGAAAAATCTCGTGAAAATTTGGCTTGCTCTTCCTATTTTTGTTTTGTTTTGTTTTAGTATAAATTCCTATATCTATCTATCTATATATATGTATATATAGATATATATATATTTGCTCTTCAGGAAAATGTTTCTAACAGTCTTGATTGATATTTACAAATTTTATTCGAGAAAGAATTTTTAAATCAACTTATTTTTATAGCAGTATCATTTTACTGGTATTTGATTCGTTTTTGAATGATTGCTTTGTTTTAATTCATGTTATTTTATAAAGCATCTTGTTGGATTTAGCTCTTTTGAAATGAGAATTTTTGTTACTATATAAAACCAGATTACTGTGGTAAACATGATTTGTAAGGTGTGTATGTTGCATTATTTTTGTAATGCTTGAATATAAGATCTTCAGTATCATTTTCATCTTATGTTACAAGATAAAAGTTGAGTGTGACGATAGCTACTTCCAGGGACAATGTAGTAGACACAGCAGACCAATACTTCTGCTGAAAGAATTAGAGAAAATAAATATATTTTTTGAATTACAGTGTAAAGATATTTGAGAGATAGGTACATCAGAGTCTACCTTCAAATGATCTTAGATAAGTTTCCAATTGCCATGTAGGAACTTTAAATCATGTGGTCCTAATTCCTCTCTTCTACTTTTTATGTCATTTTACATCTACATTATATAAAATTCCATAATGCATCAAAAATAATTCTTTATAGGACCACCTAACTTTTAGAGTGATACATAATAATAATAAATTCATTCACATTTAAATCTATTTCACCCATTTCCTAAACTATATTTTTATTTCTTTAAAGATTTTATTTTTTATTTTTTATTTATTTGACAGGGAGTGAGACACAGCAAGAGAGGGAACACAAGCAGGGGGAACACAAGCAGAGAGGCCCATGCGGGGCTGGATCCCAAGACCCTGGGATCATGACCTGAGCCGAAGGCCGATGCTTACGACTAAGCCACTCAGGCGACCCCTAAACTATTTAGTTTTAATAGATACAAGTTTCTATATGTATCATATTTTTTTCCTGCTAGAAGAACATCCTTTAATATTCCATGAATGCTGGTAATAAATCCTTTGAGTTTTTGTTTATCTGAAAGTTATTTATCTTCTTCATTTAAAAAGAAAAAAATACTTTTATTTTGTATAAAATTCTCACAAAAAGGGAGAAACCATTTGTAAAATATATGTAATATGTCTTGTATCTAGAATATATATTTAAAAATCCTACAACTCAACAAGTCATAACACTATATCCAAACGGGGAAGTTTCCTCCCCCCAGGGGAAATTTTTTGAATAGCCATTTCATCAAAGAAGATATATGTATGGCTAGTAATCAAGTGAGAAATTGTTCAATGAAATCAGTTTCTAGGATTATGTAAAATAAAATCACAATAGTATACCACTACAATTCTTCTAAAATGGTAAAAATGTAAAATTGCCTGTTATAACTGTTGGCAAGAATGTGGAACAATTATAAAACTCACATACTGTGGAGATAACTGCATAAATACTTTGGAAGACAATTTTACAATTACTTAGAAATTTATATATTCACCTACCAAATCACTTAGCTATTACACTCTACATACTTACTCCAAAGAAATAAATACATCAATTTAAATACTTGATTCATTACAGCTTTATGTAAAAGCAAAACACTCGAACCAACCTAACAGATTTTCGCTTATCCATACAAAGGAATACTCTTCAGCAATGAAAAAGAATAAAGTAATGCTATACACAAGGATAAATCTCAAAACACTTATGTTGAGTTTTTCAAATGCTAAAATAGCATGTACTGTTTAAAAAAATTGTATAAAATTCTTGAAATTCTGATCTAAATCTATAGTGACATAAAACAGATCAGTAGTTGCCTGTAGTCAGAGAGAGAGATGGAATATAAAGAGGTATTAGTCACAAGAAAACTTCTTGTAGTTATGTACATGTTCACTATCTATGTATGTCAAAATTCATCAGGCTGTATTTTTAAAATGTGTATATCATTGTAAAAATAAAGGTTAAAAACAAACCCTAGGAAATAAGAAGACATAGCTCACTAGTGTTTCTTTGAAAAAAAAAAAAATCATGAAGCTTTTAAAAATGTCAAAACAAAAAGGAAAACCAGAATGATTAAAACAATTTTGATTTTAAAAAGTAGTAGAGCCCATACTATGTAATCATCAAGATTGTCATATTGACAAAAGCACAGATAGATGGACACCAGAAATGGAACAGATGGTTTCACCAGTGTACTTTAACAAACATTAAAAGTAAAAATTCTCCATAATCTAGTCCAGAAAATAGGAGAAGAGGAAATATTTCTACATGGATACATGAGGAAAGCATTACCCTGACATTAACACTAGGCAAAAATTTAAAACTGCACCAAAAATAAGAAGGCACCTGGGAATAAACCTAGCCAAAGAGGTGAAAAATTTGTACTTGGAAAATAATATAAAACACTGATGAAAGAAGTTGAAGACAACAAAAAGAAATAGAAAGATATCCCATGCTCATGGATTAGAAGAACAAATATTGTTAAAATGTCTGTACTACCCAAACCAATCTACACATTTAAGGCAATCCCTATGAAAATACCATCTAACAGTTTTTTCACAGAACTAGAACAAATAATCCTAAAGTTTGTATGGAATCACAAAGACCCTAAATAGCCAAAGAAATCTTGAAAAAGAAAAGCAAAACTGGAAGCATTGCAATTCCAGATTTCAAGTTATACTACAGAGCTGTAGTGATCAAAACACTATGGTACTGGCACAAAAATAGATGCGCATATCAATAGAACAGAATAGAAAATCTAGAAATAACCCCACAATTATATGGTCAATTAATCTTCAACAAAGCAGGAAAAAAAATATACAATAGGAAAAAGTCTCTTCAACAAATGATGCTGGGAAAACTGGACAGCTACACGCAATACAGTGAAACTGGACCTCTTTCTTACACCACACACACACACAGACACACAGACACACACACACACACTTCAAAATGGATTAAAGGCCTGAATATGAAACCTGAAGCCATTAAAAACCTAGAAGAGAACACAGGCAGCAACTTCTATGACATCGGCCATAGCAATATTTTTCTAGGTAGGTCTCCTGAGACAAGAGAAACAAAAGCAAAAATAAACTATTGGGACTACATCAAAATAAAAAGCTTTCACACACTGAAGGAAAAAAAAAAAAAGCAACTAAAAGGCAACCTATGGAATGGGAGAAGATATTTACAGATGACATATCCAATAAAAGGTTGGTTCCCAAAATATATAAAGAACGTATACAACTCAACACCCCAAACACAAGTTATCCAATTAAAAATGGGCAGAACACATGAACATTTTTTTCAAAGAAGACATACAGATGGCTAACAGACACATGAAGAGATGCTCAACATCACTCATCATCAGGGAAATGCAAATCAAAACCACAATGAGATATCATCTCACACCTGTCAGAGTGGCTAAAATGAACAACACATGTTGCCAAGAAGGAGAAGGAAAAGGAAAACTCATGGACTGTTGATGGGAATGCAAACTGATGCAGTCATTGTAGAAAACAGTATGCAGCTTCCTCAAAAATTTAAAAATAAAACTACCCTATGATCCAACAATTGCACTATTTACCCAAACATACAAAAACACTAATTTAAAGGGATACATGCACTTCTATGTTTATCACAGCATTATTCATAATAGACAAACTATGGAAGCAACAACCAAAGTGTCCATCAATAGATGGTCGAAGAAGAAGTGACATTTGCCATGACTTGGATGCAGCTAGATAATATTATGCTAAATGAAATAAGTAAGTCAGAGAAAGACAAATACCATATGATTTCACTCATAGGTAGAATTTAAGAAACAAAACAAATGAGCAAAGAGAAAAAAGAGAGTGAAGGAAATCAAGAAACAGACTCTTAATCATGGAGAACCAACTGATGGTTACTGGAAAGGAGGAGAGGGGGGGAAGGGTGAAAGAAATGATAAGAACTAAGAAGTGAACTTGTCGTGATGAGCACTGGGTAAGGTACAGAATTGTTGAATCACTATATTGTTCACCTAAAACCAGTATTACACTGTACATTAACTAATTAGAATTAAAAACTTAAAAAAAATCACAATCTTAAGGAGGAACAAACACAACAAACTAGACATATTACTGAAAAGAAAAACAACAAAGCAATATCTACTATAAACAGAGAGGCAAAAATCCTCAACAACAATAACAAAATAATGGCAACTTGAATCCAACAATGTATAAAATGACCATGCACTACCACCAAGTTTGTAAGGTCAATTAAACTTTCAGTTATTGGGCGCCTGGGTGGCTCAGTCGTTAAGCGTCTGCCTTCGGCTCAGGTCATGGTCCCAGGGTCCTGGGATCGAGTCCCGCATCGGGCTCCCTGCTCCATGGGAAGCCTGCTTCTCCCTCTCCCACTCCCCCTGCTTCTGTTCCTGCTCTCGCTATCTCTCTCTGTCAAATAAATAAATAAAATCTTAAAAAAATATATTAAAAACTTAAAAAAAACCTTTCAGTTATTAATCAGTGTATTTCACGTATCTGTAGACAAGCAAAAATGTCCTTATTCACTACTATGCTTCAACATCATACTGGAAATTGTAACTAGTGTAATAACACAATAAAAAGAAAGAAAAGGTACAACTAGAAAAGGAAGAATTATCTCTACTTGCAGATTACATCATTGTCTCAGGAGAAAATCACAAAGAACTAGCAATAAAACAAACTTGGAAATAATAAATAAGCACAGCAAAGTTGCATGTTATGAGGTTAATATGCAAAAACAAATTACCTTCCTGAAAACTAGAAATGGACTATTGGAATTTGAAATTAAAGGGGAAAACTACCATTTGCAAAAATACAGCCCCAAAATTAAATAATTAAATATAAATCTAACAAAAATATATAAAATTTTATTCATAAATCTACAAAATATTGGAAAACATCAAAGATCTAAATTAATGGAAATATATTTTGTGTTCATCAATTGGAAGACATACAATTATTATGATGTCAATTCTTCTCAACTTAATTTATAAGTTAAATGCAATCCTAGTGAAAATTCCAGTGATTATTAACTTACTGATTCTAAATTTATATGAGAAGGCAAAGACCTATGATAGTCATAACATAATACCAAGGAAGAAAAACAAATTTGAATTCACACTACCTGATTTCAAGATTTTAATGCTATAGTAATCATTAATAATAACACTATACTGGCAAAGAAGAGACATATATATCAAAAAGACCTACACATTAGTCAACGGATCTTTGTAAAGGAGTAAAGGCAAGTCAGCAATAAAGGATTGCCATTTAAATCAATGGTGCAGGAACAATTGGACATCCATATGGAAAAGAAAAAAAGAAAGAAAGAAAGAAAGAAAGAAAGAAAGAAAGAAAGAAAGAAAGAAAGAAAGAAAGGAAGGAAGGAAGGAAGGAAGGAAGGAAGGAAGGAAGGAAGGAAGGAAGGAAGGAAGGAAGAAAGGAAGAAGAGAAAGAGAGAGAAAGGAAGAGAAGAGAAGAGAAGAGAGAAGAAAAGAGAAGAGAAGAGAAGAGAAGAGAAGAGAAGAGAAGAGAAGAGAAGAGAAGAGAAGAGAGAAAGAATCTAGATACAGGCCTTACAGTTTTCACACAACTTAATTCAAAATGGCTCTTAGACCTAAATGTAAAATTACAAAATTTCTTGAGTGAACATAAAGGAAATATATATGACCTTTATTTCAGTGATTAGTTTTTAAATATAACATCAATAACATGATCCTTCAAAGAAAAATACTGATGTTTGACTTTATTAAAATTTAAAACTTCTTTACAAAAGACACTCTTAAGGGAATGAAAAAGAGAACCAACACACTAAAAGAAAATATTTGCAGGAGCACCTGGGTGGCTCAGTCAGTTAAGCTTCTGTCTCTTGATTTCGGATCATGGTCGCAGGGTAGTGAGATCCAGCCCTGAGTTGGGCTCCAAACTCAGTGGGGCATCTGCTTGAGATTTTCTCTCCCTCTCCCTCTGCCCCCCATATGCACACACTCTCTCTCTTTCTCAAATAAAAAAAAAAATAAATATTTAAAATAAGTAATTTAACACGAGTCTATACTAATATAAATAAATCACGGAATACATACATACATAGAAGAGATTAGACATATCTTCTGTGCAGGGAAATTCCAAATATTAATTGTAGATACTTTCTCCTTAAGGGGGTAAAGCATAACTCCTTAGTTCCTTAAGTATGGTCCATACATTGTGACTTCCATACAAAGAGTATTGTATGGAAAGAGGATTGGGTAACTTAAATAGGGTGGAACTAGACAAACACTACCTCAGGCAAGTGATCAAAGTCACCATCAAAAGTGAAAGTAATACAGTATGTACTGGATATGATAAAAAAATTACACTTTACTTCCATGGTCTTTTTTTTTTTAAGACTTATTCATTTTAGAGAGAGAGGGAAAGAGAGAGAGAGCACAAGTGACAGGAGGACCAGAGGGAAAGGGAGAGAAGCAGACTCCCCGCTGAGCTGAGAGCCCCATGAGGGGCTCAATCTCAAGTCCCTGAGATCATGACCTGAGCCAAAACCAAGAGTCGGATGCTTAACTGAATGAGAAACCTAGGTGCCCTTCATGGTCTTTCTGTCAATGATAAAAAATTGCTGCAGTCTAATCAGGAGAAAAACATCAGACAAATCCCAGTTGAGAGGCATTGTGCAAAATACCTGACCAGGACTCTTCAAAACTGTCAATGTCATAAAAAACAAAGAATGTCTGAGAAATTGTCACAGCCAAAAGGAGCCTAAGTTGACCTAACAACTAAATGTAACATGATATCCTGGATGGGCTCCTAGAACAAAAATAGTACATTAAGGAACAATACAGAAATCTCGATGAAGTATAGTCTTTAATTAAAAATAATACATCAGGGGCGCCTGGGTGGCTCAGTCATTAAGCGTCTGCCTTTGGCTCAGGTCATGATCCCAGAGCCCTGGGATCAAGACCCACATCAGGTTCCCTTTCCCACTCTCCCTGCTTGTGTTCCCTCTCTCACTGTGTCTCTCTCTGTCAAATAAATAAATAAAGTCTTCAAAAAAGAAGTACATCAATATTGGTTTGTTATTTGTGACAAATATGCCATGGTGATGTAAGATATTAAAATAGAGGAAACAAATAAAAAAAAAAAAAGTAGGGGCACCTAGATGGCTCAGTTGGTTAAGCAACTGCCTTCAGTTCAGGTCATGATCCCAGGGTCCTGGGATTGAGCCTGCATGGGGCTCCCTATTCAACAGGGACCCTGCTTCTCCCTCTCCCTCTGCTGCTCCCCCTGCTTGGGCTCTCTCTCTCTCTCTGTCAAATAAATAAATAAAATCTTTAAAAAAATAAAATAATATAGAAGAAACAAAATATGGGTTATAGAGGAACTCTTTGTATTATATTCTCAGTAATTCTGTAAATCCAAATTGTTCTAAAATATTTCTTTCTTCTCTTTCTTCTTTTTATTAATATATAATGTGTTATTTGTTTCAGGGGTCCAAGTCTGTGATTCTTCAGTCTTAACACAATTCACAGCACTCACCATAGCACATACTCTCCCCAATGTCCATCACCTATTTCTTACTAATACATAGTTTGATTATTCTTATTAATAAAATGATTTGATTCATTAATGCTTGTATAAAAATATGACCTTATTTTGTCAGTAACCTATCTGTCATTTCAACATTTAATGTCACTCAAATATTGTCCCCTTATAGTCTCCCTTAACCTTGAATTGTTGCTGGTTTTTCTCTTTGTTTCTATTGCTTACTAAACATTCTTGACCTCTCTTTACTATATCTAATATATCCACAAAAATGTTGTTTTTCAGTTGTTAGTCATTCTCATCAATTTCTCCAAGAGGTAGAAAAAACACTACGTGAAAAGAGATTTAATAAGGATAGATAGTGACTCACAGTGTTCCAAAGATGCCATTAAGATAACAAATAATGCATGTCTCTTTGAATAGATGAAAAGGAGATTACTAAAAAACCAAATAAAACTCTACATATTTGGCTTTGAACATAGTTTACAGAGTTTGCTTTATTTTTCCTAAAAGCTTCATATTTCTCACATAACTGTTTCTTTTAATCAATTATGTTGCATCTTCCTTCCAAGTGATTAATACAGTTGTTACTTCCATATGATTACATACAATTTAATTAATGAAAAGTAATTAAATTTTCATACCGAAGGTGAGATATTTTACATAGGTATGCATGTAGAGATCTATTTACTAATTATAGAGATACATAAGGAAATTGACAACATGATTGGGATAGTGGACACATGAAAAGTGAATGAGATAAAAATCACTTATGAAACGTATTGTAGGTCCATAATGCAGAAGGGTACTTAAAATATTTAAATTATTTTTGAGTAATTTTTCTGAGGTTTTAGGCCTATTGCATGTATAATCATTGATTTATAAATTATATCAGTAACCCTCTGAAAGTGATAAAAAATGAAAAACAAACTGAAAAACATACAAACTTTAAATAGATGAAAGTAAAAACAAATGGGCAGAAGTTCCTGAACAGTCCAGTTTTATGGGGAGAGAAAGAATACAGAGTGTACTAGTGGGCAGTAAGCAAAGTGTGTGCACATGCGCGCGCGCACACACATGCAAACCCCTTATGCTCCTTATTTGTACGTCACATTTTCTGCTCAATTTCCCTCTACTGTACAGAGTTTTATAAATGCTGGAGATATGATTGTCCTGACTCATTTGTTGACCCACGCACAATTATTTAACAAATGTTATCTACAAGTCCTCCATTTACCAGCGCTGGTTCTTGGCACACATAGTCCTTTCCCTCGTATGAGTTTCAGTGCCGGCTGCTTAGAAGGATCATTTTCCCTCTTCTGTAAGAATTTTGAGGAGGAACTTGATGTCATTACTGAACCTCTTGGATTTGGGCTAGAATATATTTTCTGGTTTGAGTAATAATAGAAGAGCACCCCAATAGCCTACATGATCTCTAGTCATTGGTTATCTGCCTTTTCACTGGTCACTGCTCACCTTAGCAGACATAGTAGCAACCCCCAAAAAGCCTGGAGTTTTTACAACATATGTTTATGTACATTAGACATTATAGATCATATTTTGCACCATGTAATCATAAACAGTAATGTATTAATTGTAAAAAAATAAAACTGCTTAAAAACATACATATCAAAGGACTGAGATATTAACCTTTTGACAATGAAGAATGGAAAGTGAGAAGATTATTATGAATGGGCAAAACTAAAAATTTATGCTTTATTAACCCAAATTGTATTGGATATTATATCCAGACATTGAAAATAATTATAGTAAGGTAATTTATATAGATGACACTATTTGCGTCCTTCTGTTGTATAAATATGAGATGAGGTCCTTCTTTCCTTCTCTGTTACCTAAAAAAAAGTGGCTAAGCATAGGTGTTTGGGTACTAAGACATAGATTTAGAAGTTGCTAATTGCTTTTGTGTTGCATAAAGGAAAATTGAAAATTTATAAATTAGGAAAGTCTTCCAACCTCCTAGTTTCATTTTGAATCTGCACTTCATTGAGAAGACTCTTGTGATAGCTCCTACATTAGGAAAGCTTTCAGTGTCCAATATTTCTCATAAAACTGCCATGAAAAGCAAAACTGATCACTGTAAAGTCCCAGGAAATTCTCAAATTCTCTAGTTTCTCTTATCCACATCTCTAAGAAAAGACTCAAAATAAAATGACTGGGATTGAGTTTCTCACTATCAAGTGAATGAAACTTGAACTTAATTATATTTTTAAACACAAAAAATGGAGTACCACTTGAATATAGATGCTATGAAGAAAATTTATGCCAGAGAATGGCTTATCTGATTTTGTGTACTTACTTCTGAATTGGATAGTTGCTCATAACTGGATAAACTTAAATCTTTCATTTGTGAGCTCAGTATAGACCCAGTTAGAATAATAGCATATGTAGCTTGAATACTGAGTATGTCCTGTTTATTTATTCAGTTAATGTCTACAGTGTACTAAGTATGTACTGTGTCTGTGTTTTTTCAAAGTATTTTGAGATACAACTATGTACAAAATAGAAAAATTACTCTCCTCTTGGATATTATTGTCTAGTTAGCAGAGACAGTCAAAATGCAAATTAAATAATTGGGTAAGCAAGAAAACATGTTTTTATAATTGCTATGATAAATGGAATCAAATAGATATAAACAGAAAGGAACACCAGTCTATATTGGATGTCACCAATTGGAGAAGGAGACATTTAATTGTTAGAAGGAGCTAGTTATTTAAATAGAATAACTTCTTGGGCAGGAGAAATGGGATGAAGACCCTAAAGTGATAACAAATTCAATACAATTGAGGACCAGAAAGAAAACCCATGTGGCTGAATAGTTTATTAAACTATTTTAGTGAGTCATGAAGTGAAGTTCAGAGAGATTTTCAGAGATGAAGTTCTGGGCCAACCATATTGGATCCAATAGACTAAAATAGAGAGTTTGAATTTTATTATCAATGAATTTAAATATATGGTAATGGATAGTTTTGATTTGATAAATAAAACAATATGACTCATGGTTTTGAACATTCCTCTGACTTCTGGGTAAATAATGTGAAAGGCAGGAGGATGGTTAAGAGGCTACTACGTAGCCCAGATGGTTGTTAGTGGTAGCTTCTCCGAGAGCAAGTATAAGAGGAGAGAAAACATTAACATGTTCATGATATATTTTAGTAGAGAGAGTTGTAGGTATTGCTGATACAGTTGATGGAGGGAATAAGAGACAGAGAAAAAGGAATGAATACTAACTCCTATCTCTGTGATTTAACACTGAGAAAAATCTGCCAAATTCCAAAATAAGGAATTTTGCAATAAGGAAGTTTATTGGTAGTCATAATTTTATTATGGGCTTGCTTATGTGAAGTCATGTGGAATATAGATGAAATGTTGAATAGAGGATCTATGAATCTCATGTTCAGTAAACGTTAGAGATATTAAGTAGGGACACATTGACCTAGAGATTGTATGCAAAATCATATCTACATGTTTGTTTAAAAAGAAGAGTAAATATAGGAAACTTGACGATTGATGGCCAAATCTTTGTACATTTCACAATCAAGATTTCATAATGGAGTAGAAGGTAGTAAAGATGATTTAAAATATGTGGCTAGTGATACGCATGGAAACCCCCCCCCCCACAAGATATAAGATATTATGGTATCCTAGAGAAGAAAGCTGTTCAAAAAGGAAGGGTATCTCATACTATTTTTAAGTCGGGTAAGTCGAACACACAGAAGTAGCGCAGTATTATGGAAGTCATCAGTGACAATGACCAGGAAATGCATTGGAATAAGGGAAGACCAATTTATTTTGGCTTGATGGTGTAAAATGGTGAAAGAAAGGAGAAAATATAAACATTAATTTTAGACACCTTCCTGAAGAAGTTTTGCTGTGAAAAGAAGGAAAGCAATAGAGATACTAGTTGGAAAGAATGTGGTGTCTATTTCTAAGTCTGTGAAAAAGGCAAGAGACAAACAACTGTGGTAAGATGATCTCTGAGAAGCAACGGGTGGGTGGAGTCCACAGCACCTGGGAAGAGCTTGGGCTTAACTAGCAGCAGAGATATTCCATTCACAGTAAGAATACAAAAAACAAACAAACCCCAAACAAAACAAACCAAAAGAGGCACTCAAGTGTGGATTCAGATTAAGACATTTGGGTAAATTGGGTGATAATGAGATGAGGGGAATTCTTTGTGTAGGCATGTTTTGCAGACTGAAACTCGTGTGTTATAACTTCAAGGGCCTGCCCATCTATTCTCAGTGTCTCAGGAGTGGGATGGGTTCTTATTCCAGATATTTCCACCCAACCCCAAGATTCTCTGCACGGGTCATTAGCTCTGTGAAATTAATACAGTTAAGTGTTGTTTGTAATAATTGTTCATTTTCTTTTCAAACCATATTAATTGAAAAGGGGATTAAGAACATTTTTTTGAGAATTTATTTGAAACCTTTACAGAAAAATATTTAAAATGATGAACAACTGTGCTTAAGTTTATTGCTTAAAGTACAGTTGAAATTGATAAACTCAAAGTAGAGGAAGAAAGCAGCTGTGATAGAGGTTAGTGACCATTTTATTATTAAAAAATACTTTTCTGAACATAATAGGGAACTGTGTACTTTCTGAAGTGTATTCACTGGAAAATTATTACTTTATTCTTCAGAAGAAGAATAAAGTCTGTGTTTTCAAACTTCACTTTCTTCACAATGTCAAATCAGCTCCTCTATTTCTAAGAATGTTCAGATGGAGAAAATGCACCTGGATGAATTATACTCCTGTGGGGAAGGGATGGATCACTGATCTCCCCTAACATTTCATCTGTGAGGATTTGCTTTTTCTATTGAGGGTTAGGGAGGAGAGAAGGAAACTTAGCATTTTGTCCATTTACATTCCAGTCACTGAAATAATAACAGCTATATGGCATCTAGAGTAGAAAAGGTGCTTTAAAATAAGGGCATTCTCTCAAATTTTAATAGTTTCCACTATAAAGACTGAGGATAGTTCTTCCCAGATTCACTGTTTCAGAGAACTGTTATTAGTTGAGTCAAAACTTTAAATGGCTTTTGTTGTAAAATAAACAATTGGTATATGGCACTCGATGACAGAGATGGTCTGAGAATGGTTTATTGTGACAATGCAATCACTTTCAGGTATTAAATTTCAAGATGAAAACTATAAATCATTCACCTTGCCGGAGTGAAGCTTGACTTATTCCTGTGGTCAACATGGGTATGGACATCAAGGGCAAATGAGTCAGAGTAACTTGATGAAAAAAACCCTAAAGCAAGAACCACATATTTTTCACCTCTTACATGAGCAAATATGTTAAATTTCTCTACTGTCAATTCTTTAATTATATACTGGTCATGCTCATTTTTCTGTTATATGACTTACATTGTATTACATTATATTATATCATATTTGTATACATATATGAATAAATTAGGGCCAGGGAAACATACCAAGACTATAATCAGTTATAAAAAATATGTGTTTAATTTTTATCATTAAAATGATTTCAATTTCAAATTGGTAACTATTTCTAATAACATGGCACTAATATAATTTGGTTTGGTTTTATAGGTATAAAGTATAGTTTAATCCACATTATAAAAATAATGGTATAAATAACCACTGAGTTGATTTTAGAGTTAAATTTTATATTTATTCAATTATAGGAACTTCATGGCCCCCCAGAAAGTGTTTCAAATTTTCATGTGTCTATGAACCACAGGGGATCCTGTAAAAAGCAAATTCTGATTCAGCACATAGGGGGAGGAAGTTAAGATTCTTCACTTCAAATTCCATGGTGATACCAATGATTCCATTCTGGTGATCACACGTTAAATTGCAAATAACAAAAGTATACATGCTTTTGTATATCAGTACATAAATAAACTACTTTCAGCACTAAAAACGGTTAAATCCCAACATGATTTTTGCTTGAATGACGAGGTTATTACAAGTACACAGTTTCCTTTTATCTATTCCTTTTTTCTCCTACATTTCTAATTTCCATTTAAAATAAATATTCCAACTACAAACACTTTCTTTCTTTCTTTTTTTTTAAGATTTTATTTATTTATTTGACAGAGAGAGACACACAGCGAGAGAGGGAACACAAGCAGGGGGAGTGGGAGAGGGAGAAGCAGGTTCCTCGCAGAGCAGGGAGCCCAATGCGGGACTCGATCCCAGGGCCCTGGGATCATGACCTGAGCTGAACGCAGTCGCTTAACCAACTGAGCCACCCAGGTGCCCCTACAAACACTTTCATTAAGGACCCTGCTGACTTTGAAGTCAAAATAATAATTTTGGGCTCAAAAATAAGAGGACCTTTTACAAAAATGTGTTTCTGAAAAACGATAACTTTTGTTGCCATTTTCTCTGTCTTTCTCTTCTCCTTCCTTCTGTACAGAGATCTGACATTGCATCCTCAACTTTGTTTGTTCGAAACAGGAGTGGTAGCAAAGGTGAGGGCTGAAGACCAGAAGACAAAGACCATATATGATCTCTTTACTATTTCCTTTATTTTTTTAAAATATTAGACTATCAATATTTACCATCATTCAAAACTTTCAATCATGTTGAGGCATACGAAAACAATGAATCATGAATCACTACATCAAAAACTAATGATGTGTTGTATGGTGACTAATATAATAAAATTAAATTAAATTAAACAAAATAAAAAATAAATAAAAGATTGATTCAAAACTAACAGCTGAAAAGCTGAAGAGCCTCCATTTGAGGGCTCTCAACAGAAAATTTGGGAATGCTGATTATGCTTTTTACTCAGTTTATTGCTAGGCAGAGAGGTTAAAAGTTCCTTAAAAATGATATATATGTATAAATATTTATAAAAATATTTATATAAAATGTATAAGATATAAGTATGTTTTATATTTCACAGAAGTATATTTTATATGTGATTTAAAATATGTTTTATGTTATACAACTGTAGTTATACAAATTTATGTCAATATTTTGTACAAATATATTTATATAAAATATTTTATTTACATTTTATGTTACAATATATTTATATAAAATTACATGTAAGTTGTATTTATATAAATTTTTAAAAATGTAAATGCTACACATGATATAAAATATTTTTCTGTAATTTTTTTTCCCTTGAATTAACGTTTGCAGAATAACAACTACCATTTGCAGATCTCACAGCAATGCACTTCTAGGTTGGTAGTTGTAAAGGCAAAAGCAGCTGTAACCTGGTTTTCTGAGGAACTGGATTTATCTCACACATTTCTAGTTGGTATAAATACAAAGATTGCCCTAGCCAGGTTTCAACTTTTGTACAGTAGTTATAAAGTTAATAATATTACAGAGAGTTATACTTATTAAATTTGAAAGCTCGTTCTCTTTGCTCTGTCAATATCTTTGAATACATTTTTTAAAAGATTTTATTCATTTATTACAGAGAGAGAGAGAGAGAGAGAGCATGGGGCGGGGAAGTTCAGAGGGAGAAGCAGACTCCCCACTGAGCAGGAAGCCCGACGTGGGACTCAATCCCAGGACCCTGGGATCATGACCTGAGCTGAAGGCAGACGCTTAACCGACTGAGCCACCCAAGCACCCTACCTTCGAATACATTACATAGTCTTGATTAAATTTATGAAAACAACTATCGCTTTTGGAAAACTAAAATTTGAGGTCTAGGAAGGTGTACACTTACGTTATGCTTACATTAATAAGGTATATTTTTAAACAGAATAATTTTAATATATTTGGATGGATTATAAATAATTTATTATAAGTGACAAAGTTAATCGTAGTGTGTCATCCTTTGCCCTTGAAGTGATACCTGAAGACGTACCCCCTGGGCAGCTGCTTTTACTTTCAGCTTTCCGTGCTTCTTGTAACACATTCACAACTAACTTTCACATGCAGAGAAACCTGTTCTCAGAAGTCTTCAGACAGGTAATTCCTGATCCAATTCTTTGCAACTATGGTAAGTGGACTTTTCAAAGCAATAAAAAAAATAGACTCAGAAAACACTGTTTTCATGACAATAGCACAGGAGCAAAATGAATGTAAGAACAATAGATTATTCAATCAATCTACCATAATTACTGCAAATAACAAAAAAGCTTACAAATGAGCAAATCTCTAAATAAATTCATGAAGTCTACTTAGTTACTGTCTCTCTTGTCTCGTTTTAAGTCCAAGAACTACCAAAAAATTTTTTTCTCCCCATTTTTCATTTTAATAACCATTTTTTGTTTCAGTCTTAAGTATGATTACTGGATAAAATGCATTAAAACGAATTTCAACATATGAAATTGTGTTTGACCTATACGCAACTTGCAATAACATACATTATTTTGGTTAGTAGTTGACTATAGAACTAATTGACATCTTTGACATGAGTCACTATCTTTCTCAGTCATGTTCATTGGTTCACAGGTAACTTACGTGTACTTCACACACATTTGTTGAACTGAAGAGTAGATGAGTGAATGACTATCTATTAATAAGTGAAGCTGGTCAGGGGCACCTGGGTGGTGCAGTTGGGTTAGGACTCTTGGTTTCAGCTCAGGTCCTGATCTCAGGGTGGTGAGATAAAACCCTACATTGAGCTCTGTTCTGGGCGTGGAGCCTGCTTAAGACTCTCTCAACCTCTCCCTCTTTCCCTCCCCAGTTTCCAAAATAAATAAATCTTTTAAAAAAAATAAGTGAAGCTGGTTATTTGCTTATTTTGGCTAGCATGATAACATTTATCATGTAATGAATATAATTTTCTGTTATCTCAGTCTTAATGTTCATGGTTCATTTGTTGTAGAATATCTTCAGAAATACGGCATTTTCAGCTTTCTTAGATGTAATGTGCTTTTTTAGGCTAAAGATAAAAGAATGCTAACTGATTGGATATATAAGATTCTAGTCCAGTCAGGTTAATAAACTATAAAGTATTTATGAAAACTGTTTCAATATTTTAAACAATTTTTCTTTATTCTATTCATCACTTCAAATTTAATTGCAAATATATTTGTCATAATAATGGATTAGGCATAATCACCTACAATAATATTTTTAAAAGATGCCATTTGCAAATCAGTTAATATCTTCAGTTCTTCTCAGGGAGAATTTTGCTTTTGGTGTATTTCATGAGTCATTACATACTCTACATTACATACTCTACAAAGTAATGCAGAAACTAAGACCCCCACTTCAACCATGGAATTTAGGATTTTTATAACAAATCCTGAAATTATAACAAATCAAAAAGCTAGTGGACTCTTAGTGGCCATAAGAAGTTAGGTACCTTCTTGAATATGGAGACAATACATCACAGTGTTTAAAGGGCAAAGGCCTTAAAGTTAGTCATGTCTTTAAAATTTATTTACGAATCACCAATTCTGTGATTTTGAAGTTTATGTATAATATATCCATTTCATTTCCTCATACATTTATTATATAACACTTAGCAGTTTACTGTTCCAGCATTGAAGAGGGAATACTAGTACCAAACCAAGGGTGAGAAAGCTGATATCCACAGGGCAAAATTTAAAACACATTACTTAATTAGCATTTATTTCTGTTTTATAAATTTCCCAGCTTTATCGAGTTATGATTGACCTATAAGGTTATGTTAGTTTAAGGTGAACAACATGTTGATTAGATACATATATATTACAAAACAATTACCAGAGTTAGCTCATACTTGCATAATTATTGATTTTTGTAGTGAAAGCATTTAAGACATAAGATTTAAACTTTCAAGCATATAACATAGTATTATTAATTACGATGTCATCATGCTCTATACTAGATTCTCAGAACTTATTCATCTAATTCTCCTTCTAATGATTCCCCAGATGACTTCAGGAACAAGGATAATTTGGCAGGTTTCTGTTATAGTCTAGAAAGTTCAGAATAGACACTTTGCAAGGTGGTGACCAAATTGCAAAATAAGGAAAATATAAGAATCATCAGAACGATGTTTTTATTTTTCCACAAAAAATGTTGGGTTTAAAGATAGTTTTCTTTCAATTAATAAATTTATAAAATTTATTTTAAAATATGGAAAATCATTAAAATAAAAAATCCCTAGAATTTTGCTCATCAGTTTAATTTTTCTAACTGAACTATTTCCTCGCTAATTTCTTCCCTGTGACCTACAATTCATTTTTTAAGTTAATATATTTTTTGCAATTGTTTCCCAGACAGAATCCCACGTTTTCTGTATCCACAAAGTAATTAGTTTGTAGGCTCTTACCTTCTTTAAGTGGTATAGCCTATAATGAAGAAAAAAAGGAAAACATTTGCAAGAAGTGTCACAATTCCCAAAGAAAACATTCAAATAGCAAATGATTACTATAAAGTGCTTATTTCATGAAAATATGAATATATGGATATGAAAGTTTTAGTATGAGGAATTAAATGTGTGTTAAATGTTTCCACGAATTAATTACATTGATGAAATTAACAATTAAACCTGGGAGTTTTTAAATTCTTTCCTGCAAAATAGGTTTCACAGATATATAAGAGATTTTAGTTTTCTTTTTTTTTTTTTTTAAGATTTTATTTATTTATTGACAGAGAGACACAGTGAGAGAGGGAACACAAGCAAGGGGGAGTGGGAGAGGGAGAAGCAGGCCTTCCGCAGAGCAGAGAGCCCGATATGGGACTTGATCCCAGGACCCTGGGACCATGACCTGAGCCGAAGGCAGTTGCTCAACAACTGAGCCACCCAGGCGCCCGAGATTTTAGTTTTCTTAACTATATAGTCTAACATTATTTCTTATATATTGGTTTTGCAATTTCAATATATTTTTGCTTCATAGTTTATTTTGCTTGCTACTTGTTATGTGAGAAACAGTAATTCTTTACATGACAAATGAAACCAATATATATCAAATAAAGCATGACTTGAATGTCTTTTTAAAAATCTTAATTGCATTTCAGAAAAAGTTAACTTTTTTCCCTAGGTAATTTGAATCTATAAAAATTGGTACTACAGGATAATCACATAGTTCCATGTCCTCAACCATACTAAACAGAAGCAAATATACAGGGCATGTAACAATTAAATCTATTTTTATGTTTTGGAGCGTAGCAATTTTCTTAATGCTATTTAACCATGGCATAATGTGGAAACTGTACTAATAAATTAGAAGGCAGAGAAATGTACTTCAGGTGTTAGTCTAGAATTTATGCTGGGGATAGACATTATTTTCTGCATTATCATGCAGCATTTATCTTGCATCACATATCACCACAATATTCTAAAATTTTACTTCCATCTGAAATGGCTTCTAGTCATCATGAGAGCTGCAAGTATGCTAAATTGCATGGCATATTGCATTTGTTAAGGAAACAGAAGTTGATCACTCCATTAATCCAGAATTAGATGAGTCTACACAGATAGTTTTTGTGCTGGAAATACAAGGTACAGATGTATTTGTATATTTATGTAACCATGTTAAAAACCATGCCATATTATTTATATTCCTCTTCTAAAAATAAAATAGCCACTGAAACTACATTTTGACTTTGTTGATTACCGTTAATGCTGGCATGGAACCTTATATTTCAACTTAATGTTTAAAATATTATCACATTTGGGCGCCTGGGTGGCTCAGTCGTTAAGGGTCTGCCTTCGGCTCAGGTCATGATCCCAGGGTCCTGGGATCGAGCCCCGCATCTGGCTCCCCACTCTGCGGGAAGCCTGCTTCTCCCTCTCCCACTCCCCCTGCTTGTGTTCTCTATCTCGCTGTCTCTCTCTGTCAAATAAATAAATAAAGTCTTTAAAAAAAAATATTATCACATTTGGGCACCTGGGTGGCTCAGTCGTTAAGCAAATGCCTTCAGCTCGAGTCATGATCCCAGGGTCCTGGGATCGAGCCCCACATCGGGCTCCCCGCTCTGCGGGAAGCCTGCTTCTCCCTCTCCTACTCCCCCTGCTTGTGTTCCCTCTGTCGCTGTGTCTCTCTCTGTCAAATAAATAAAATCTTTAAAAAATAAATAAATAAATAAATAAATAAATAAATAAATAAATAAATAAAATATTATCACATTTAATTACCTTTAAGTTGGACCTTCTTGACAATAAAACAATACTTATGTAATGTTATTAAAATGATATTTTAGTGTCTTTAATAGAATATATCTTTACTACCTATAAATAATATTTGGTATCAACTATGATTTATGTTTTACTTTATATATATATATATATATATATATATATATATATATACCTTTTCTTTCTATCGCCTACATAGCTATCTATCTACCTATTATCTATGACTAAGAGAACTTGATAAACTGAACATGAGCGAAAGAAATGGAGAAGCCAACAATGGCTTCTGGTTGTCTGACTTGAGTAACTATGTAGATGACCTTTTAGAGAAATATTGTAATTTGGGGTAAGGTCCATTCAGGGGAGACTCAAATGTTCATTTTTTAGATATGTTAAAATATTGAGATAACAGTCAGACAGCTAAACATGCCAACTGATCAGTAGGATCTGTGACTCTAAATATCAGGCAAGGAATAGAAGTCAATAGTCAGCTTCAAAGAGGCTATTTTTTTTTAAAGATTTATTTATTTATTTATTTGACAGAGAAAGAGACAGCAAGAAAGGGAACACAAGTGGGGGGAGTGGGAGAGGGAGAAGCAGGCTTCCCACAGAGCAGGGAGCCTGATGCGGGGCTTGATCCCAGGACCCTGGGATCATGACCCGAGCCCAAGGAAGACACTTAATGACTGAGCCACCCAGGTGCCCCAAGAGGTTATTTTTAAAGCCGTAAAAATAGATGAGATAATCTAAATAGAATGTAGAGATTAAAGGAAGTGCAATAATGATAATAAGGACAAATTTTGAAAGAGAAGGAAAAGCAAAAAGTAACCAGAAATGGAAAAGTGGGATAGAGTTCTGCTATCAGACCACCTAAAGTAGAAGGACCTGAAGAAAACTGATGAAGTGTCAAGTGAAATGAAAACCTGACAATATGAGATTATCGACTGTGACTTCTGGTAAAATGTTAATGGGTGGAGTGAGAGCAGACATCCTTGTTTCCTGCTTAAATGTATGAGAAAGTTTGAAGTTTCATTCTAAAGTATAATAATGGCTACGGTTTTTTTTAGACATCTCTTGTTCATATAGAGAATGGTCTCCTCTGTTCCTGGTTTGTTAAGAGTATTTAATATAAATGGATTCCATATTTGTCCTTTTTCCCTCCTGCTTCTCAGGATAATTATACAACTCTTCTACAAATTTTCCTTGATGTATTTCTTTTATTCTTTTATTTTTTTTATTAAACTAAACTTGAAAGAATGAAATAAAATTCACATAGTCATGGTGTATTATCCTCTTTCTATGTTGAATGGGCAGAAATGGGTTTCTATCCAGAAAATTTCAGTTGTTTAGAGAATTCTACACAGAAGGTAAAAAATATATATATTCTTTTGCAAGATGAAGGTTTTCCAGGCTGCTATGAATGAGTTGCAATAACATGAAACATTAGCCTCAGTGGCTAAGATGACCTGAATACAAATGTCACTATATTTAAGGAAGTAAAAAGAAAAGCAGGTGGCTCCTGGGTGGCTCAGTCAGTTGAGCGTCTGACTTTTGATTTTGGCTCAGGTCATGATCTCAGGATTGTGGAATTGAGCGCCTCCTCTGGCTCTGTCCTCAGCATGGAGTCTGCTTGAGATTCTCTCCCTCTCCCACTTCCCCTTCCCCCACTCATATTCTCTCTAAAATAAAATAAATAAAATCTTTAAAAAATTGAGATATCGTGTTGCTTGGTGGTGTTCGTTTTTTTTTTAATGACAATGTGAATATAAATTCTTTGAGGAAAAAATAACAAGAATTATTAAGACACCAAAGAACCACTACTTTTCTCACTTTACTAAAAAAAAAAAAAACAAGAAAAAAACAAAAAAAAACAGTTTCTGGAGTGTTCTTGCAAAGGTGAATATATTTAACACAGAGCCCATATTATAAGTTTTTAATATGTATTTTTTTTTAATTATTTTTATAATTTTTAAAAGGTATGATGCTGCTGATGATCATGGTCCAGTAGTAAGATTATGAGCCCCTAAATAAGACCTTTAGCTAAAAATTTGAATTACCACCTACAAGCTTGGGAAAATAACTTTATTTTTTTAACCTTAAGTCATTAGAAATGGGGATAATAATAGTGTCAACTGCTTAGGTATTTTGCTAGGATGAAATGAGTTCATGCAAATATAATGCTGAGAACACTGTCTAGTCCTGAGTAAGAGAATATAAATATTGACTATGGCTATTAATCATTAATTATTACTATTATTGATGATACTTGGGTTACCAGAGAACTGTTTTTGAGGTAGTGGGGATTGTGCTGAGATATAGAGAATAGAATTTAACTAGAAAAAGAGAACTGTTCAAACACAAGAGAAATGTAGGTTGCAAAGCACATGAGAAAAACTAAAAGGGGCGCCTGGGTGGCTCAGTCATTTGGGCGACCAACTCTTGATCTCAGCTCAGGTTTTGATCTCAGTGTGGTGAGTTTAAACCGTGGGTTGGGTTCTACACTGGGCATGGAGCCTACTTAAAAAAAAAAAAAAAAAAAAAAAAAAGAGGGGCGCCTGGGTGGCTCAGTCCGTTAAGTATCAGACTCTTGATTTTGGCTCAGGTCATGATCTCATGGGTCATGGGATGGAGCCCTGCATGGGACTCTGCGCTCAGTGGGGAGTCTGTTTGAAATTCTCTCTCCTCCTCCTTCTGTTCCTCCCACCACCCCCCTCAAAAAAAAAAATCTTAAAAAAAAAAAGAAAAAGAAAAACTAATTCCAGTGTGGCAGGAACACAGAAAGTGGACAGAAACCTAAGACACTTTGGAATGGAAGAAAGCAGATGAGGAGGAAACAAACTGGATGTATGGTTTTACCCAGAGAAAAATAGAAAAGCATTAAGCTGTTTCAAGCAAAGAATTATTGCCCATTTATACCAGGGACTGCAAAGGCAAATGGCTACTTAAAACAGGTAGCTCGCACAAATATGTGAAGCATTGGGAATAAGACACTAAAGGGTAGTAAGAGTAGATACACCATCTAAATAATTTACACTCAAAGAGGCACTTAAAGTTGTCACTTTTCAGATTTTAATTTAAGGCAAAATATATAACTTTAAATGAATAATTTATTTGATGGACTTATTCTGTAAAATAAATGTTCTAAGAAAAACATTAATCCTAAATTTAAGTAAAATAATGATGATATACATATATGTATATATAAATACATACATATTATTTTATAAAATAAAAATAATTTGTGATGATAAGGGGGTTATTAATATTCCTTTATTGCTTACAACTGAGGTAACCAGAGATGAAGAGGAAGGGTATATTTTTTTACACAGGTCAGCAAATTATAGATTGCATTTTGTGAACTAGTATTGTATGGCCCGAGAGCTAAGAATGGATTTATATTAGCAAAGAATTACAGATTATAAAACAAAACAAAAACAAAGAAAAACATGTGACAGAGACCATATGGTGTACATATCTGAAAATATTGACTCCCTGACGCTTTGAACAAAAAGCTTGCCAACTCCTCTTTTAGATAATAATAAACATGATACTATTTAAACTTAAAAGTGAGAAAACAGTTAAAAGATTTGATGAACATAAACTTTAGTTTTATAGTAGATATAATATTGGGATTTTGACAGTGAAGATATGGTAAGTTATCCAGCAATTTTGTTCCTTAAGATGATAGGTTTGTCATATATATGTATTTGTTATTGTGTCATTTAAAATCCAGGTGGGTACATGTGGAAATATGCTCCAGGCAGTGGGGCATTTGACAAGTGTGAAACTTTGTTTCAGCCTACATCAGTATGGAGTTTATAGCCTGCCAATACACCTGTGATTGTAGGCACAACGGTTAAACTCTTTTATTGAAAGGTTGCCTGAAAGAGATTGTATTGATTCCACTGACATGTATAGCTCTATAATAATCAATGACACATACTTTTAACTTTCTGTTTTCTGAAATTGTTCAAACCCATTCTGAATCGTATGATTTTCCAAGTTGAGAATATTTTCCACTAATAGGCCTTTATGATCAATTGATTGCTGACAGGCATGGAACAATTTAATCAACACAGTGTTGTCTCTTAGATTCAAATAATAGTTATTAGCAGAAGCATATATAAATGTACAGGGCCACATACACTGTGGTAAATATTTGTACTGTGTACAATATGTTTAATGAATGTTTGAGGCTATCCAAATTGTTATAAATGCAATATCTCAGCATGGCTATAGTTGCCTGGAAATGGTTCAGTGATTAAGATGGTTGGCATTTTAAAATGGGTAGCAAGTAATGTGAACTATCATAATTATTTTAAGTATTCTGATTGCTGTTGTTTTTAAATTTAGAAAGGAATATAGCTTCACCAAAAACAAATTAATTGGGATTCTTGCCACAAAATATGTTTCCTTGTTTGTGTTAGACTATGCCATTAAAACAAAGGCTTTACATGCCTACTGAGCTGATAAATCCCATCAACGACTTTTTTCACTGTGGCATTTTTTTTTTTATGGATGCTATGTTGACACTGTTAATAACTTACATATAATAATCATACACATTTTTTCACATCTCTATTGGGCTAAACCTTCTCTTCTTTGCAAGACAGCCAACAACAACAACAAAAAAAACACTGAAAGGGGGTCTAACTTTAATAGCAACTTGGATCTTGCTTTTCAGAATTTGCACTTGACAGAAATGCATAATGTTAGCATGGCTCTTGGATTAAAATGTAGGTTTAAAGTTCTGAATAATATTATTTTAAACTCAAAAGTAGGTCTTGGAACACTACTGAAAAAAAAGTGTGCTTAGAATAATGTTTGTGACATGAAAATAAATGAAAGCATAGAACATGTTATTGAGCTCCCCATCACAAAGTCATACACTTGTAAAAGTAAAAGCCTATGAAACTGCTAAGTTAATTTTTAAAAATAGTCCTGGTTCTTTATTGTATCATCTGGAATAGATATAAGAACTTAATGAACTTGTTAAAACTAATCATTCAAAAAAAGTAACCTACAACTCTACGATTAAAAAAATGACCATTTTGTCTTAGTGTATGCCTGTGTATTATTCTAGTGTTGGCCAAAATTAAGCAAAACCTTACTCATGTGGCAAGAATTACATTAAATAAGATAATGAGCATTAGTTACTATAATACTTACTACATTATCTGATGTAGTTATTGTAATCTTCATTTTACATGTTACATTTTAAAGAAACTGAGGTTCAAACAATAAGTGATTTATTTGCTAATGATGCAAATTTATTAACTGGCAGAGATAGTTTTTGATATGGCCTCTTGATATATACTGTACTTCATTGCCTGTTTGATCTTAAATTAGTTGACCTTCTAGCAATAATCATGTTTTTCTCACCCAACCTGTATTTATTTATTTATTTTAAGATTTTATTTATTTGAGAGAGAGAGAATGAGAGAGAAAGAACACATGAGAGGGGATAGGGTCAGAAGGTGAAGCAGACTCCCTGCCAAGCAGGGAGCCCGATGCGGGACTCGATCCAGGGACTCCAGGATCATGACCTGAGCTGAAGGCAGTCGCTTAACCAACTGAGCCACCCAGGCGCCCCTGAGCTGATTCTTGAATGGAGAGTCAGACATGAGGAGACAGTTAGGATTACAGAGGCTTAATATACATGCAATTGGATTTCCAGTAAGAAACAAAATAGAAAATGTGGTGGAAGTAATTTAATAAGAGATAACAGCTTAAAGTTTTCAAAAACTGTAGAAAGATATCAACAAAATTAAGCACTCAATGGCCCCCATATATAAAGGAATAAGTAGCTTTTTTAAAAAGGATTTTATTTATTTATTTGATGGAGAGAAACACAGCGAGAGAAGAAACACAAGCAGGCGGAGGGGAGAAGGAGATGCAGGCTTCCTGAGGAGCAGGGAGCCCGATGCAGGGCTTGATTCCAGGACCCTGGGATCATGACCTGAGCCGAAGGCAGCCGCTTAATGACTGAGCCACCCAGGCGCCAGGAATAAGTAAATTTTAAAGAGATTTTTAGTCCAAATACGTAGAAATAACACCTTAGAGAAATTGCCACTGGAATACAGATATATGTAAAATATATATAATTTATATAATTTCTATTATAAATAGAAATTGTGTGAATATATCTGTAAATCACTATGATAGTGTAAATAGTTAGAAGATGACTACAATTTAAGTGGGACTTAAATTATTTAATTAAAATACAGGACAGTAATAGAATATTCCCAATGATGAGGATAGTAAAATAAGGTATCCAAAGTTTAATGCAGTGCTTGAGACTGTAGGTAATGTATTGATTTGGGCAAATGGGTGGCTCAGTTGGTTAAGTGACTACCTTCAGCTCAGGTCATGATCCTGGAGTCCCTGGATCAAGTCCCGTGTTGGGCTCCCTGCTGAGCAGGAGTCTGCTTCTCCCTCTGACCCTATCCCCTCTCATGCTGTTTCTCTCTCATTCTTTCTCAAATAAATAAAATCTTTTTCTAAAAAAAGTACTGATTAACATGCAGATTCATTAAATCTAAGATATTTAGGGATGATATAATTTCTATCAAAACCATACTGATAATAGTACAACAAGATACAATACTCTAAATTTGGATATGCATATTAATATGGCTTTAAAAGTTTGAAGCAAAAACTACATGAAGATTCATGGAGATGTAGACTCAGTCTCACCAGATTTATATTCTTTTGAAAAATATACAGAACATTTGCAAAAAGAGTGACCATATACTGTCCAGAAAACAAATTGCAACACATACAGTATATCTTTTGGTATACAAAATAATTAGTTTGAAATTAGCATCCAATATGTAACTAGAAAATCCAATATACAAAGTAGAAATAGTTTGGTGAATTAACAAAATTTTCTATTGAATCAATCAAAATTTAATTAACCAAATATCAAATTAGTTAATCAAAGAAACCTAATTGAAAATATAAAATGTTTAATTGAATGATAAGAAAAAGAATACATGTGAATACTTGTGCAATGTTGCTAAAAGAAATCATATAACCTTAGAGGCAAATATTAGTAAGAAAAAATAGTTTTAAGTTCATGAGCTAATATCCATATTAAAATGTTAGCAAAACTTGTGGAAGGAGGAAAATAAAAAGATTAAAAACAAAAAATATGAAGAACTACATTAGAGCAAATACAATCAAATGCTTGTTTTTTTAAAAGACTAAAATAATACATATCAAGATAAAAAAACAAAGATACCAATTGCAATCACTTTGATTCAATATTGACTATTCTATGCAGTGTAGTAATGCAAGAAAAAGAATAAAAATAGGAACGGAAGAAATAAAGCTCCCATTTTTCACTTGAAACACTTAAAAAAATGAATGATAGATTTAAGGAACTAAGACTGAGTTTAGAAGTCTTACAGGATTCAAGATCAAAATAGAAACTTCTTTTAAGTTTCTATAAAACTACACAAACATGGAACTATAAATTCATACAAATTCTAATTTCAAAAAATATATAAAACATCCAGAAAAATCTTCAACAAAATGTACAAGATGTGATGTTAATTGTTACCACATTAACCTAAGATTCAACTAAATTATAACAAAAACAAGTAGATTCTAAAGCATAAATTGGGGGAAAAAAGGAACAGGGACCAACAAAATATTCTTAAAAAATGGAAACTAGAAAAGAATTGCTCTTCCACATATCAGGAATTATTATTAATTTAAAGTAATTAAGATAGGGTAGATTGGGACATGGATAAATGAAAAAAAGATAGTTGAATAGAGCAGTAGACAGGATATTTTTCAATCGATGGTAGTTGGGCCACTGAATATTCATATATAAAAACTGACTGGCTCTTATCTTCTGCTTGTACAAAATTCTAAGTGAATTGTTTATCTAAATTCAAATGTAAATTGCACATCTAAGTTGTATGTCATAATATATGAAATTGTCTTCTTGACCTATAGATGTTTTTAAAGGAATACACCAAAATAATCACTTATCACAAATGAAATGACTAATGAGCTGAATATTGAAAACATCATAAAAAGACCAAGAAGTGAAAATAAATTTGTAACATATTTAACTAAAATATTATCAACAAAAGACAGATACATAACAATATGTGGAAAATATAAAACTATAAAATAGACCAGAGACCTCATCAGCCACTGTTTAAAAGAAAATATTGTAAAGTCTAATATGAAAAGGTTCTCAACATAATTACTTATCAGGAAATTTAAAAATTTTAAAAATCCTATGAACCTACCCTGATGATTGAAATTTCACAGTCTGAAAAAATAAAGAATCCACAAGGATATAGATCAATGGATCTTTTGGTGAAACAGTAAATTGGTATAACTACTTGTAATAATATCTACTTAAGTTTAGGAATATTCTACTTTAGTTGAACATCTGTATGCCCATTTGTACCAAGAAATATGTAGAAGAAAGTTCTGCAAAACTAAAATGCAATAGCTAAAACTTGGAATCAATACAAATGTCAGTCAATAGTATAATGAAAAATTAATTGGGATATATTCATATAATGGAATTCTATTTAACAATAAAATAATAAAGTCCTTCAAGCTGTTTACAAAGATTAAGTCTCACAGATACAATATAATCAATGAAACCAGGCACAAAGAAATACACTTCATGCTTTCCTTGCTGTACAGTTTGTCAACAAGAAAAGCTAACCTGTAATTTTAAATGTAAACACGTAAGTGAGAACACTCTCAAGAAAACCAACAGAGTAATTACACAAAAGTCAGAGTAGATCAAAGGAAGAGTAAGATTGGGAAGAAATTTGAGGAATGCTCTGGGTTACTGAGAATGTTTTATTTATTTTTTCATGTGGTAACTAGATAAGTGGTTAATTAGTAATAAATACAGTAAGTTGTACTTTAATATTTTATGTTCTTTAACCATTAGAAGAGAAAAATCATATATACTTAAGACAAAGAGAGAGAATGGAAGTGAGAAACTGGAGATACTGAGTATGCAAAATATATTGGAGGAATATACTGTTCACAAAAAGAGAGAAATGGCAGGGGTAGGGGATATGATTAAAGGTTGTTTTTTTTTTTTTTTGTCAAAATAGTGGGAGGCACTACAACATGGGTATATAATAGTCAACATGTTAATATATGTAAATTCTTATAAATTAATAAACTGATGCTAATTATTTATAATTATATACAAAGGAAGCAGAAAGCTTACAAATTTACATAATTGAATAGAAAGCCATAGGAAGCATTTAATATCACTATAGTGAAAAAGATCTACCACAGTAATGAAATGTCAAAGATATGCTTGACCTCCTAGCTTTACAAAAAGAAAAAAATATATATGTAGTATGTATAGTGGGGGAAAAGTGAATATTTTGAGAGGAAATAAACATTAAAATATACCATTTATAGTAAAATATTGTTCAGCATTCCAAAAGAGTATTTGATAAAAGTCACCTAAAATTTTAAAATATGCCTTCTCACAAAAATTCTAGTTCTAAATTTTTAATAAAAAAACCTCACGTCTTTGTCCATAATAATTTGAAAAATATTTTTTAAGATTGATTTATTTGAGAGAGAAATCAAGAGCGAGCAAGTGAGCAGGGCGGGGAAGGGGCAGAGGCGGAGGGAAAGAGAATCTCCAGCAGATTCCCTGATGAGCAGGGAACTCTATGCGGGGCTCCATCTCAGGACTCTGAAATCATGACCTGAGCAGAAATCAAGAGTCAGAAGCTTGACCGACTGAGCCACCCAGACACCTCAATATATATATCAAAATTGTTACAATTGCTGATACAGAAATTAATCGGTTATTATCTGGGGGAAGGGACAAAAATTATATTTATGAATATATGAAAAGACATTAAGAATATAGTATTCTTAATTATAAAAGCAGTTTTCAAAGAAGCGTGTTCGGAATTCTATTTTTTGAGTGGGGTACCTAATCTAATACACTTTCTGGTTACCCATCAACTTTCAAAAAGAATTAAAAATAATAATAATAAAGGACAATGTTTATGTACTGCTGCATTCAGGCCAAACAGTTTTGAATTCTTAACATTTATGATCTTATTTAACCTTTACACATACCCTGTAATAAAGATATTATTCCAATATCTGTATTTTTTCAGATTCAAAAATGTAAGACACAAAATGTTAATTAACCTGCCCCTAACAATCCCAAGGTGGTAGAGTTTGAATTTTATTTCTTTTTATTTTTTATTTTTTTTAAGATTGTATTTATTTATTTATTTGAGAGAGAGAGCTTGAGATGGGGGAGGGTCAGAGGGAGAAGCAGACTCCCCGCTGAGCAGGGAGCCCAATGTGGGACTCGATCCCGGGACTCCAGGATCATGACCTGAGCCAAAGGCAGTCGCTTAACCAACTGAGCCACCCAGGTGCCCCAAGTTTGAATTTTAATTCAGTCATGTGTTTCAAGCACTTATACTCTTAAATACTACACCGAACCTTTATCACTACAAAGTGTTGTATTAAAGAATAAAGAAACAAACCATAATCTCAACAGTTTATTTTGTCTCATCCTGTCAGCTGCTGCATCGCATAGATGTACCTTCTCCAGAGAATCGTTCTCTGCTGAATGGAAGAGCTACCTCACCAGGGAAGTTGCCTCCCATCAGCAGCCCTCAGTCAATGGCTGCTTGATGTGTGGTTATAAAGCCTGGACCGGACCCTCAATGGGGATAGCTCTGTGGGGAAGTTGATGCTCCAGAGGAGTCAGTCACTCTGTGGATAAGGCCAAAGATAGACTTTAAGACCAAATCCTTGCTCAGCTCTCTCCCACTTTCCTGCTCTGCCTCATTTTCTCCCCTGTCAGTGTTCCTGAAGAATACTCTCCTGACAAAGCCAATGCACTTGGATCCTTGTCTCAGGTTCTGCTTTTGTGGAACTAGACCTAAAACACTGAACATTCTAACACCGCATTTTTAAAATACAGATTCACAGAAAGTTGAGACAATCGTGAAAATACGTGAAGTTGATTGCAGAGAATGGATTAGAGACCTGAGGCCCTCTTAGAGAAACTGTCCTTCCAGAAAAATGTGGCCAGGTGTGAATTTGGCAACCAGGTTCAATTTTCCCAGATTTCTATTTTTTTGAGAGATTTAGAAAATACTTAATTTTTGTGAAAAATATTATTAAATTTGACAAATCCTGTGACTAAAATGGTATAGTATTATTTGAGATAAAGTATGTCTACAAGCTCATAAAAGCACACAGACTCCACTGTTAATTTCTGTATTTATAAGTTTCTGTAGTTCCTTTTTATAATCAGAAAATAAATTATAAAATCCAGACATTTTATATTTAAAATTTTATCTGGTCAGGTTGGGTTGTTATCTAACAACTAATGTTTATTAAAGCTGCTAAGCATTTTATATCTACTCTTAGAATCATTATAACATATGTATTAATAATACTTTTTACTAATAATTAGTGAAATCATTATCTTTTAGACAAGAGAGCTGAAATTTCAACATACATTAACTTTACTCTCTGTGTGACAATGGTAAGTGGTGGATCAGTGTCAAATTTTATATTTTAAACATCATACCATATTGCCTCCAATCAATGAAGTTGATCGGTTTGTTTTATTCCATCTTGAAATGAAAGAATTTATTAAAGAAAATATCAATAGAAAAACTCCTTAGAGGATGTTGAAATGCCACAGGACAAATTATACATTCAGAGAATTAATAAGTTTTTCACAGGACAACCTAATCAACTTTATTGACTGTTAAATTGAACTGACGAATTTACATAGTTGATTTGACTTCAAGGAAATACATCTTTGAAGAACAATCACAAAGCCCAGATTTAAGGAGAGGGGTGTCAAAGAATATTAGGACAGGTTTGAAAAGTGAAACACACACACACACACACACACACAGAAGGGCACATACACATGATTTCCAAACTTTTCCTGTTTTGTTCATTATGCTTGATTTTTCCATCATGGATTATTTTAACTTGAGAGTTCATAGTTTTGAATGCCCACAAAGCTGTTCTATTAATATAACTAGTTATAATGAAAAGACTTAAATCAGAGACTGTTAGGGTTGGGCAAGTGAGCTAGTGGAGGAGACCTTCAGGAATTGGTGATAGCTAGTAGTCTGAATTCGAAAAGAAAAAGAAAGTATAAGGTCTAAAAAAAACAAGTAAAATAATCCATTATATATTTATTTGAAAAAGAGGACAAACCATTGGAGTATTAAAGTATAGAGGGAACAATGTTTCTCAAACATGGTCCATGAACCAGTAGCATTGACATTACCTGGGAATTTATTAGAAATCCAAATTCTGCACCCCAGTGTAAACCTATGGAAGCTGAATCTGAGAGTGAGGCCCAGAAATCTATTCTAATGAGTCTTACAAGTGATTCTGATCTACTTCACAGCTTGAAAATCAATGACATAAAGAGTAAAATAGAGATTTTTGTGCATGGAGTTCAACATGCCATTCAGCAAAATTTCCAAGTTAGATTCATTTATTTATTACCTGGCTTTTTGCTTATTTTCATTTAGATAACCATCTTTTTTTAAATTTTATTATGTTATGTTAGTCACCATACAATACATCATTGGTTTTTGATGTAGTGATCCATGATCCATTGTTTTCATATAACAACCAAGGCTCCATGCAGTACGTGCCCTACACCCCCAAATAACTAGAACTCATACAGCAATTCAGTAATGTGGCAGGATACAAAAATCAATGCACAGAAATCAGTTGCTTTCTTATACACTAACAATGCAACTGTAGAAAGTGAAATTAGAGAAATGATTCCATTTACAATAGCACCAAAAACCATAAGATACCTCGGAATAAACCTAACCAAAGAGGTAAAGTATCTGTACTCTAGGAACTACAAAACACTCATGAAAGAAATTGAAGAAGACACAAAAAGATGGAAAAATATTCCATGCTCATGGATTGGAAGAATAAACATTGTTAAAATGTCTATGCTACCCAGAGCAATCTATACCTTCAATGCCATCCCGATCAAAATTCCAATGACATTTTTCAAAGTGCTGGAACAAACGATCCTAAAATTTGTATGGAATCAGAAAAGACCCCGAATCGCCAAGGAAATGTTGAAAAAGAAAAACAAAGCTGGGGGCATCATGTTGCCCGATTTCAAGCTATATTACAAAGCTATGATCGCCAAGACAGCATGGTACTGGCACAAAAACAGACATATAGACCAATGGAACAGAATAGAGAACCCAGATATGGACCCTCAACTCTATGGTCAAATAATCTTTGACAAAGCAGGAAAAAACATGCAATGGAAAAAAGACAGTCCCTTCAATAAATGGTGCTGGGAAAATTGGACAGCCACATGCAGAAGAATGAAACTCGACCATTCTCTAACACCATTCACAAAGATAAACTCAAAGTGGATGAAAGACCTCAACGTGAGACAGGAATCCATCAAAATCCTAGGGGAGAACATAGGCAGTAACCTCTTTGACATCACCCACAGCAACTTCTTTCTAGATAACTATCTTATCTTATATCACTTTTACGGATATTAGTCCCTGTTAAGCAACCTAAAAATAACTGATACATATATCAAAACTATTGATTTCCTAACACAGATGTAACTGATACATATATCATAGTTTTGTTATGAAAGCAGAAAACACCCCAGGCATTTTATTAAGATGGGATTTAGAGAGGAAATTTGTTGCCTTCAAAATTACTGCAAAAAGATAGGGAACAGGTATCATAGGGAAGCAGGAGAAAATCTGGAAGTGTAGGGGTCATGGGAAGCTACTTGCAGTGGTCCAGCTGCCTGGGGGATTCAGAGATGTCCAGGAAGCCACGGTAAACATAATTTCTTCCATGTGCCCAAACACTTAACTATCTCTACTTCTGCTTTTCTTCCAATTTCCAAACCTCACACATATGGCTTTTAATTTGGAATCTTTCAGTCAAAGAGGTCTGGGAAATGCAGTTTCTAGGTTTCCAGCCCTTGCTACACAGCAAGATATTAGATGGGTAATGGTGGCTTTTACTAAAAAAGAAAGCATCCCACACAATTAGCAAATCCCTTTGGATGCTCTGCTTTCAAACACCCTTCTACACGTATTAAAGTACGGAAACACTCAAAAACATGTTTCCATTTTATATGGTACTAGTATCATTGTACAAATGAATAGACAATCACCCTTTTCCTCAAAAAGAAAGGAACAAAATTCATGAATCACTACAGCCATCTCTGGGTGCCCCAGAGAATCTTGTCTTCCAAACATGCATCCTTTATCCCATAGCATTCTTCTTGTTTCATGATAATCAGGATGCATCACCAAAGCCATTGGTTATGTTTCAGTGGCATCAGGAACTCCAAATGGCCAGATAACATGAAGAAATCAAAATAGGAAGGAAATAATACCACCCTCTACTTCAGCGGAATCATTGTTGTGTTTCATGATGGAAGCACTACTATCTCGAAGGAAACAAGACCTCTACATCATAAGAAGGTAAAATTGGGGGAATAAGAAGAAGGATAATTAAGATTGTAATTAGGAGAATTAGTGAAAGAGCATTCTGCTTACATCTCTCGGTTCTTACATCTGTGTTCTGGCATGACAACAAGTACTATATTTTAGAGGCAAGCTCCAGATGCACAGTCTTCTTTTATAGATAAGTATCTAAACATGTAAATATTATTACTTGGTTGACAGTATAACTGGTATTTCAATATTCTGTTACAACACTTTCTAGGTGACACAAATATACTAAGACAACTGATGGCCATCGCCTCTTTTGTTATAAAAATGATTGACGTGTCAAAAGTGATGGTGTGTGTGGTAACAGGACTGTGAATAAGATATCACTAAATCCAGTTATAATGTGGAGAGAAGCATCAGAACCAAGAAAAGGGAGATTAATCCACTTACTAGTAAGATTAATCCACTTTTCCAGGAAAAAATTACTGTACTGTCAATTTTGGAAGACGCTCAATGTAATGAACTTGCCACTAGCTAGCCAGCTTATTTTTATATGGAAAAGTGGCACATAAGTGGATCAGCATTGGTCTCGACCATTAACAGATGGGGTACTCAGAAATGGTGATATATATTATGGTTAGTTATGACTTAATGAACAAGTACAGTATGGCTGAGAAAACAAGGCAGCAATCACATAACCAGATATTTGGTATTCCTGATTATCAAGATACTCCTTTATAGTGGGTTAATTTGGTGTACATTCAAACAGGACACAAAATATACTCTGAGTATCTTATTACTATTGACATAAAACTGTCACAGAGTTCCAAGTCAACAAGTTCATGACCATACATCAAACAATTACTATCATGCATATTTTAACCTCTGGACATAGTCTATTCCAAGGAAGGTGAGCAGCAAGATCCACTATGACATTCTAATCATTGGAAGGGTTTTCCGTCCAATTTTCTTACCCAACCACATAAGTATGGGGTTATAATGCAGCATCAAATCTCTTCAACTAGTACCAGGGTTTTCTACAAACCAAGACTGAGAGGTGTGGCTTTTTTCCTTTCTCACATTTCATTATAAGGCCAGAAGAGAAGTCTGATGGAGAATTCTAAATAATCCGTAAGTATCTGTCCCGCAGTTGAAGTCATTGTCAAGCACTGTAAAAGTTCTGTGATTTTAAAATACTTTCAAGCTAACAAGTTAGTCTGGCATGATTTCATAGTTGCTGGTAGCTGACAGGAGGTTCCTGAGTCAGAAGTGAAGTTTACTAACAGAAATAGCAGTAGCCAGAGTATCAGCATTTCTCACCAACTTGCAAATCCCATATTTCTATAGGTCAATGTAAAAAGAGTCAGATGACCCTAGCACTTGCATTATAAGGGAGGAATCCGGAACTTAGGATATCCAGATCTTTTGAAATGGCTCTGAATATGTCTCTGTTCTCGAGGAATATATCATATTTATTACACTAGACAAGAAACATACCTGCCATTTATTTGCTATGAGGAGAGTAACTGACATACAGAGAGATGACAAATAATTTGTATATAGAATATATAGAAAACACTATGACTCAATAATAAGTAGACAATTCCATTACTATATGAACAAGTGTTTTGAAGAGACATTTCACTAAATGTGTACGGGTACCTTACAAGCACATAAAAGTATGCTCATTACCATTAATCATGAGGAAAATGTCAATTAAATTGCACTAAGTTTCTACTATATCCAACAAGATATATAATATTTAAAAGACTAATAGTATCTGCTTTTGGCAAGGATATGGAACAATTATTTTTTCCTTATCCGTTGCTGGTGGAATTGAGAAAATACACAACTATTTTGGGAACTATATATGGGAGTCCCTTACAAATGTAATTTTTTAATATACAAATTACCAATGCCATTCTCAGGTATTTATGTTATACCTTACTTATTTATTGCCTTCATTCTATTACCAGAACATAAGCACAGTCACAAAGATTCGAATGAAACCTCTAAATTAGTGGTTCCCAATCCTGGCTGCATTAATATCTGGATATTTAACTATTTAACTATATAATTAAACTATATTATTGACTGTGTTATAATATATATTACATATATAATATGAATAGTATATATATATATTACTATGTAATGGACTATCTGGATATTGTTTTTTAAATACCTTCACCATTGATCATCACACACACACACACACACACATACACACAATTCCCTAAGCCTCCCTCCACACAAATTGAATCAGAATCTCAAGGGATAAGCCTGGGCATCACTGCCCTAAATGAAACAAAGCCCATAGGAGATCAAAACTATGTCAGCCACTATTATGGGAGGCAGTATTCCCACTTGCTTCAGTTGTCTGAAGGAACAATTAAATAGCAATAGGAACTCTTTTGTAAGTAAATCTTAAAATCACTGTTACCAAATACATAATGACCAAAGTCAGAAATGATTTCCATCAACAAAATATTAGAAGTATCATAAATTTTAAAAACCCATAATATTATAATTGGGCTTAAAACTGAGTTCCATCACTGACCAGCTGTCTGTCCTTGAAAAAGTTAAATAAAAACTCTATTCCACATGTAAACAAGAAAAAATAAAAAGCTTCCTCCTAAGGATATTCTGGGGATTGCCACACAATACGCAGAAGCCATTCAGAAAAGCACTTGGCATCTAGGCACTGTTCAATGTGTTAGTTATACTAATATTAATACCCATTAAGAGTATCAGTAGTACTATTTTTTAAAGATTTTATTTATTTATTAGAGACACAGAGAGAGAGTATAGAGGAAGAGGGGGAAGCAGACTCCCCACTGAGTAGGGAGCTCAATGCATGGCTTGATCCCAGGACCCTAAGATCATGATCTAAGCCAAAGGCAGAGGCTTAACCGACTGAGCCACCCAAGTGCCCCTCAATAGTACTCTTTCTTTTGGTTTTGTTGACTGTTTAACCGACAGAATGGGAGAAGATATTTGCAAATGACATATCAGATAACGGGCTAGTATCCAAAATCTATAAAGAACTCATCAAACTCAACACCCAAAAAACAAAGAATCCAATCAAGAAATGGGCAGAAGACATGAACAGACATTTTTCCAAAGAAGACATCCAAATGGCCAACAGACATATGAAAAAGTGCTCAATATCGCTCAGCATCAGGGAAATCCAAATCAAAACCTCAATGAGATACCACCTCACACCAGTCAGAATAGCTAAAATTAACAAGTCAGGAAATGACAGATGTTGGCGGGGATGCGGAGAAAGGGGAACCCTCCTACATTGTTGGTGGGAATGCAAGCTGGTGCAGCCACTCTGGAAAACTGTATGGAAGTTCCTCAAAAAGGCTAAATGCTTTCTTAAATGTAAGCCTGTGTGTGTGTCTGTGTGTGTGTGTGCACGCTCCCCAAATTAGTTATTATGGGCAATTATACCTAGCAATTGTGCTTTAGTGAAGATGAAAAGGTATTAGATTTTTAATTTAAAAGCTATAGACAAAACAACTCTCCAACTGTTATTAGAATCATGGACCTGATAATGTTTCTCTTGATACTGTGTTTTTCTTTTTTGTGTGTGTGGTGTGTTAAGCTGTTCACTCATGTGGTTAGAACAATAAGAAAAATTAGTCATGTTGGGTAAAATGTTTTTCAGACTGTACATATTACCAACTTCCATTTGCCCCTGCTGAAATTTAGATTATGAGCAGCAATTAAATTTCCAAGTTGATGTTTGCAATCTAAGTTAGAATGATCCTTGAAAATACATATGAGAAAATGTTTTCTCCCTCTTACAGACTCCACATCAGATAATGGTTACACAAGCCACCAAATTTCCAAAAGCTGGTTTTATTTTTTACTGTAGCCCCTTCTTTTTGACCAATGTCTCATCTTCCACCAATTTATAAAGCTCTGATTATCTTCCTTCATTAATAGTTTTCATATTAATCACCTCCTCTACAACACCATAGCTCTACAGAGATTTAAATCCTCATTATATCTAAGCTGAATTCCTCCAATAGGTTGCTATCTCTTTCCTCGGCATCAGCCTTGAATCTTTCAACTTATCTCACTGACCAGCTGACAAACTGATCTTCATAAAATGTATCGCTCTTCTGATTTCAATACGTTTTTATAACTGTAGCATCACATGCAAAGATTTACAATCTTTTTCTTCCCAGTTATAAATCTCCTAAATGTCCTTGCTTCATGATGATAACTGATATTTTTGTGGCCTTTGCAGTAATTAACTCGGCCTTGGTTATCATGGACAATACATAGAATGCCATACACTTGTTAGAAATAGGGTTGAGACCTTGCACTAGTATCTTCAATATTACTTATTATGTGTCTGTAGGAAATGTCTATTCAGAAGCAAGGTGAAACTCACGTCCACCAGAATCTTTAAGAGTGAAAGAATCCACACTTCTTGCTTCTATCCATCCCTCCTAAGCCAACATTTATCATCTAATACAACACAGGCATCCAATTCTTACATCCCTAAAATCTTTTCCTGTGACTCCTACAAATGTTTCCTTAGGAGAACAGGGCTAATTTCAGGTATAGGCTTCTAGGCTATGGTATGGATGCTAGTTAAAATGAGATGAAAACTCATTAGAGAGGTTTGCTCAGATGTATGATGTATTCAAAACAAATATATCAGTTAGAAGTCCATTGCAATGTTCTAAGTAAGAAGTAATATGGTTAGGGTAATGACAATGGGAAGGAAACAGTATTTGGCTAAATATTATAAATATTACAAGGTTTAGCCAAAAGAATTTGATTATGCCAAATATAGGATGAGAGCACAAGAGGAGTCAAGGCTGACTTAAAGTTTTTAGACTAAACTGCATACAGAAAAAAAAAAAAAATAAAAGAGGGAATATTGTGGGAACAATTGATTTTTTGGAACAAAACTAAAAATCAAGAATTAAATTTTGGTTATTTCAATTTGCAGATACTAATTAGAATTCCAAGAACAGAATTTCAGATGGTAGTTAGATATGTGAGTGTCAACATACAGAGGCAGGTATGAGGCTTGACATATATTTAGAAACTTAATTAACTTCCAAATTTGTGTCTTAACAACAAAATATTTATTATTTATCTATTTATTTGTTTAAGATTTTATTTATTTGGCAGAGAGAGACACAGTGAGAGAGGGAACACAAGCAGGGGGAGTGGGAGAAGGAGAAGCAGGCTTCTTGCCGAGCAGGGAGCCCGATGCGGGGCTCAATCCCAGGACCCTGGGATCATGACCTGAGCTGAAGGCAGATACTTAATGACTGAGCCACCCAGACACCCCAAAATATTTATTTTTTAAATCACAGTTCAGTATATGTTGTATGGCTCTCCAAGAAATGGCAATGTACTCCTGTCTCCTTTCATTTTATGTTGCCATCTTTAATTTTTTTAATTTGAATATAGTTGACACACAACATTATGTTCATTGCACATGTACAACATAGTGATTCAACAACTCTAGACATTATGTTATGCTCAGAAGTGTAGCTAGAGAAGGGGCACCTTGTGGCTCAGTCGTTAAGCGTCTGACTTCGGCTCAGGTCATGATCCCAGGGTCCTGGGATCAAGCCCCGCATCGGGTTCCCTGCTCGGCGGGAAGCCTGCTTATCCCTCTCCCACTCCCCCTGCTTGTGTTCCCTCTCTCACTGTGTCTCTCTCTGTCAAATAAATAAAATCTTAAAAAAAAAGTAATTCTTCAACTAAAATTAAAATGGGAATACTATATGATCCAATAATTCCACTCCTGGGTATTTACCTAAAGAAAATGAAAATAATAGAGAATATAAAAAAGCATGTGGGGATCATTATGCCAAGGCCTGAAGGATTAAATATACTTCTTTCTGTGTAATATTGATCAGAACACAGTCATCAGGCACTAAACTAATTGCAGAAGAAAACTGAGAAGTGTTTTCAGCCTATCAGTTCATGGATAGCTAATGATCAATAAATACTGGGCAGTCTTTGACACACACTTATGTAGAATTAATGAAGGCTCTCTTTACAAGATTACACTACATTGTGGTTAAATGGTTCTTATTTATTCTGTGGGGAGGGGTTTCTTTTGACACAGATGCACTTGTGGGCACAGATATCTTGTACCATAGAAAATAACTAGGCAGGGCTCTCTCAAGCTATAAGACTTAAAAGGGAATTTAGGAAAGGTATCTTGTAAAGGGATAAATGGGCAGGAATATCTTGTGCCACAAGGGGGCTTTAGACTGAGGCATTTTGTTAAAATGGTTAAGTTCTCTTAACTGGGAGAATCAGTTGTATCAAATGTGCAGAATAACAAGACTTCTGAGAAATTATAGTCAGATTCAACATTTAGAGGTTAATTGCTGCTTGAGAGAAATGATGACGACAAGGACCCTGTTCAGAGTCAATTAAAAGAATAGAAATATTATAGCTGTAAAAATGAGCAGAGATATGGGCCAATAGCTGGAAGAGATGTAGAGTTGTAAGAGAGATCTACTATTTTTTTTTCCTTTTGTGTGTGTGTGTACTTTTCATCTCTGTGACTTATTTTAAAACTGAAAGTTTGTGCCTCTTCATCTCCTTTACCTATTTTTCCTATCCCTTCATCTGCCTCCCGTGTGGCAATCACTAGTTTGTTTTCTATGAGTCTTTTTCTCTTTTTTGGTTGTCCCTTGTTTGTTCATTTGTTTTGTTTTTTAGATTTGACATATAAGGGAAATCATGGTATTTGTCTTTCTTGGACATATTTCATTTAGCATGATACCCTCTATGTCTATCTATGTCATCACAAATGGCAAGATCTCATTATTGTTTTCATGAATGAGTAATATTCAGTTGTATATGTATTCCACATCTTCATCCATTCATCATCAACGGATGGGGATTTGCTTTTTCTTCTTCTCTTGTTTTTTCACGTGCTGGCTTGTACAATGACGAGACTAATTCACTAAAGATAAAACCATCATGAAGATTTGAACAAGACAGGAATAACTGCATATGTAATGTGATCAAATAATCAAACACCCATTGGATTCAGGACACAAGAACACCTGGCATTACTCAGGACAACAAATGATTCATCATTCAGTCAAGAGGCAAGGAAGCTAAGAATTCTGGTAGTTTTGTGTGTTTGAGTTTGGCTTCATTTTTATACAAAGCCCTCTGGAACTGAAATACTAGATTAGAAGGGAAGTACTAAAAAATCATGCATGTAGGCTAGAATGTGGGTTGCTTGGGCACCATGGAAGTGTTAGAACTGATATGGACAAGATCTAGGATTTCACCATGGAATGATGGGTTAGTAGACAAGAGGAAAAGATATTTGGGATGAATTCAAGGATTTGAGGATGCATAATCTGTGTAACAATATCAAATATAGGTTTATTTACTTTTATTTTACTCAGAGTAAATTTCCTCCCAGAAGATTCCTGAATCTCTCATCAAAATAGAACAAAATGATCATCTTGGGCCCCTGAAGTGTAAACATCTCCTGAGGTATTGCAAAATCCTGCTTAATGACACTAAAGAAAATATGCCTGCTGTTCTGTCTCATAATAAAGATAGAAAACCAGAATTTAGCTAACTTAAAACTAAAATTTACTTTAATAAGCTTGACATCCTAATTCTTTCTGTCAATTTATCCTTGGTAATTATATCAGAATTAAACATAAAAATTAATTCATTATTCTTGTTCTCAAAGCATGAATATCAATCAATCAGAAAGGAAAAAGTAGAAGCAATAAGAATTTTCTAAGATGAAAATTTTAAATTGAATAGAATTAAAGAATAATATAAGTATGCCATCCTAAAACAGAGTTTAATTTAAAGCAAATTTTCTTTTTTAAGGACTATTAATTTGACCCCAAACCTCACATTTCATTAAGTTATTAAGTTATTAAATTCCATTTTTTCTTAATTTTGACTGCAAATATCTAGATGTTTTAGTTTATAATAGAAGACTCAGTATCATTTTAAAACACACTTGATCAAGAAATAAATGTAATTGTTAATACCAATTTATAAACTAATATGTATATTAAAATACTGCTCAGGAAATATTAAGATATGAGCGAACAGAAGTCCAAAATTATATATAACTGGGTCTTTTCTACACTGCACTTTCAAATATATCAGAAAGGAGGAGGAAGGAAAGAGGGTGGAAGGAGGGTAGAAATTTATATATATATATATGAATAATTTTCTTAGTTGCAGGAGAAATGATGTTACATTGCAACATAGATTTAAAATCAAAGGAAAAAAAAGCTCAATTCACTACTTTCCTGCTACTCTTCTTTCCGGAGTCCTGCCAAATGTCATTATTAAGGGTGGCTATTTACCTACAGTGCCATAATATGATAAGCTTAAAGGTCAAAGTCTATAGCAAAAAGAACTTCATTAAAAGGCCACATTTTAGAAATAAGAAGGCCTTTTTACAAGTAATGTTAAATGTGGAATTAAGGTAATGACCCAAATAATTAAAGTAAAACAAACCCTATGAATCTGAGAGAAAAATAGAAGTTCCAGGCTTAAATCATCACAAATTACTGTCTACATTCATCAAATTAATGGGGTAATCACTCGGCTTGCCCTTTAAACAGGCTACATATCTTCCAACTGAAGTCATATCTATATGCAGACACTGATTTATTGACTTTTGCTTTATTCTTTCCAAATGTCTTAGTGATTGATTTCTTTTAATAAAATGAACTAATTTTGATATTAAGACACTAAAGACTTTGTAATTGGTCTATCTTAAGTGATCGTGTTTATTTTCATTTTTGGAAATCCATATGTTATAAGGGTCATACAAATATTAAAATTGTATTGTAGCAAAGGTCGAAACAATAAAATTTTATCCATTTACTATCTAAAAAGTGGAAATTAGAAGCACATGACTCCTACAGGTCTGCATAGCTATTATTTCCTAAAATCCTTTTAAAACCAATGCTGCCAATGTCCATGATCTCATATATGTCACAGTCATCAAAGGGCCCTGTCAACTGATGTCAAATGATGGACATTTTTCTGTTTCAACTGTTTCTTTGGGTTCCTTTCCTCTCTTCCTCTATCCCTTTCCCCCACCCTCATCCCTTTCCTCTAGTTCTTTCTTTCTTTGCCACAGGAGAACAATGGAAAACAGGATATAGTAAAGAATATAGGAAACATTTACTAAAAATGGGATACCATCTTGGAGTTTTGAGTGTTTATGCCCAGACTAAGTTAAACTATTTTTTAAAAAAAAAAATAAAGTTCACATTTTAAATTGGATGGTAATTTTAAAGCAAAAGAACTAAAATAAGAGGAATTCTACAAGAAATAAACCACTGTAAAAGAAACCAAAAATATTTTTAATTATGAGAATGAGTCTGGTTGTTGCCTGGGTATGAGGTGGGAGCACAGATAAAAACCAGAATGGCACACCTAGAAAGTGTTATCAAAACATTCTGCGGTAGAGGTTGTTACACTTGTGAGACTGATTGAATATGTCTGGGAGATAAAATTCTTCCCATCCCCCAAACTCTCCAAGGAAGCTTGAGCAGCTGATAGTCACATTCCTCTTAAGGCATACAAAGTAGTAGTGAGGGAAAGGCATAAATTTTAGGACAGAGATAGCTAAATGTATCCTCTCTACCAGACAGGTTGACTCAGAGAGAATTAGAGTCATAGAAATACAAGACACCTTAACTGTGGATTTAGCAACATGCTAAATATTAGCATTATGTAAGGCGTATTGGTGACCAGTAGTGAAGTGAGATGATTAAGTATGGAAATCTAAGAGGGAGGAGAAGTCAATTCCAAGTACAATTTGTAATTTGCCCATCCTCGAATACTTGCCAAATGACACTGGAAAGGCTTTTATTTAAATCCCACTGCAGGGCACCTGGGTGGCTCAGTTGGTTAAGCGACTGCCTTCGGCTCAGGTCATGATCCCGGAGTCCCGGGATCGAGTCCCGCATCGGGCTCCCTGCTCAGCAGGGAGTCTGCTTCTCCCTCTGACCCTCCCCCCTCTCATGCTCTCTCTCTCTATCTCATTCTCTCTCTTAAATAAATAAATAAAATCTTTAAAAAATAAATAAATAAATCCCACTGCAGGCTATAAGAGCATATGATACACCTGTTGTTCTCAATAAAAGATGTCATCTGGACACTGCAGGTAAGGATATCTCAGAGGAAGATAACAAAGATGAAAAATTAGTCAGTACCCTTTAAGTCTGAAATTAAAACATGGGGAGAAAACATTCAAGTAAAAATTAAAATAGCACTTGTGTGAGAACAGATCAGAGACAAATCTACCAATGAGATGCGTGTAAGCATAAGTTTTTGAGTTAGAGATGAATCACTGGAAATCACATGAGAATTGCCAAATTTGCTAAATAATGTCGCATCCAGTCCTGAAATGTTATTGGAGAAAATTAAATCCTTATGATTTGGCAAGGAACAGTAGCATATGTACAGCTCAAAGGGAAGATTACTGATTGACTTTTTTTTCCACTTTTAAGGTGCAATTTAACCCCACCCACCTAAAGATTTCTACTTTCCTATTTTATATTCTTTCTGTAGCTCGTTGTTGAGAGAAGTGTATGTGGAACGGTCACACTGGTAGGCATTTTCACACTGAGGGACATTGTTCCTATAGTTCAGGGGGAGCTTAAGGAATATACATAAGACAGCCCTGGACTTCTCTGCAGTCATTGTTATAGATCTGTGGAGTGTGGTCTAGAGTGCCTGCTTTATGGGGGACTGTTAGATTGGGGAAGTTTGGGGAATTCCTTCATTCTCATCTTTTATACCCCAGACTTTGAATATTGTGAACCTTAAATTTGATGCGAATTTCATAAGAAAAAATTCGACAATAATAGATGTTCAAAGTTCATGCAAACATATTCAATTTTACTATACAGAAAACTTATCCCAAATTGTGAAAAGATACTAATTTTGATATTGAAGGATAGTTTATCAAATAGGTAGGTAATATGAAAGTTACTTAACCAGAATTAAGGTAACTGTCTGGATTTTTGTATGCTTTTAAATTCACAGACTTAATAAAGGGGTGAATTTGAACTCTTGAAATAATGTGTTTTTTAAATACCTCCGAAGTTATTAATATTTACACTATATAGAGTGAAATGGTGGTTTAACAAATAGTTATTCTTCCAAAAAACTGAGTCATGAAAACACTCATTTTATAATACCTGTTACATTTTACTACTAAATAACTGCTACTAAATGCATCAAGGAAAAAAGCAGACAAAACTTTTATTCCCCCAGGATTCAGGGTTTAGTGGCTTATTGCATGTGATGAAAGGAGAAAGAAACCAGGCTAGCTACATTTAATTCAAATAATGATCATAGTCTCACTAATCCAAGGGAAGCATAAGATTTTCAAGTTTTTTGTTGTTGTTGTTTCTCAATTCATATGTGGCATTTACACGAGTATTCAAATCTTAGGTGTATGGTTTGATGTTGGATATATATACTCATGTAACCCCTCACAGACTTCCATCAAATAATAGAACATCTTCGTAGTTCAGAATCCTATCCGATGCCCTGTCATTGGTACTATCAATTCCCCTAGTGAGGATAATGACTATTTTTATTTCTGTCAGCACAGATTAGTTTTTCCTGATCTGGAATTTCTTTCTTTCTTTCTTTCTTTCTTTCTTTCATTTACTTATTTTTAAAGATTTTATTTATTTGAGAGAGAGCACATGAGAGGGGGGAGGGTCAGGGGGAGAAGCAGACTCCCTGCCGAGCAGGGAGCCCGATGCGGGACTCAATCCCGGGACTCCAGGATCATGACCTGAGCCGAAGGCAGTCGCTCAACCAACTGAGCCACCCAGGCACCCTGATCTGGAATTTCTTACATTTCCCATTTGACATTGTATCTGTGTTCTGTGTGTAGCTATTTTTCTACTTATTGCTATGTTGTATTTAAATGTATAAATATACAAACATTTATTTATTCAACTGATAAAGGTATTTGGAATCAGGTTTAATTTTGTAGTACTGTATATAAAGTTTTCAAGAAATAGGTGTATGGGGCACCTGGGTGGCTCAGTTGGTTAAGGGTCTGCCTTTGGCTCAGGTCGTGATCCCAGGGTCCTGGGATCCAGCCCCACATCAGGGTTCCTCCTAAGCGGGGAGTCTGCTTCTCCCTCTGCCCGTCCCCCTACTCATGCTTGTGCTCTCTCTCTCTCTCAAATAAATAGTTAAATCTTAAAAAAATAAAAAATAAAAGAAAGAAATAGGTGTGTATGTCTTTCAGTGGGCATATTGCTGCGCTCATATCTGTTAGATGTTCTATTATGAAAAATTCAGGGTCATAGGTCATGAATATACTTAATGCTAAAGTGTTTTCTGACATGATTGCACTAATTTACAATCTTACCAGCATTGTCTGAAAGCTCAGTTATCAAGTTTTTCCATACTCTCATCAAAAGTTAGAATTTCCTGTCTTTTGAATTCTAATTAATCTGGTATTCATGTAGCAGTATCTCATGTTGGTTTTAATTTGCATTTACTAAAGAAAAGTTACACTGAAACAAAGTCTACTGAAAGAAAAAGTTATACAGAAAACAAATTTATATGTTTATTGACTATTGAAATAGTATTTTCCTGAATGCCTTTTTCTCTCTCATTTTATTATCTTTGCTTTTTTTCTCATGTACATTAGGGTTTTTAAAATACGTTTTTACACAGCAACAGATATATGTTTAGAAAAAATGCATGTATTTTCAGAAAGGGTAATACTCCTCATGACTGGTTTTCATTATTTTAATTGGATATTTTCATGAAGAGAAGTTCTTGACTGTATTTGGTTAATTTTGATTTTTTTTCACAGGTAATGCTTTTGACATTCTATTTAAGAAAACCTTATCTGAAGTTACTACAAGTTTATAAAGATATTCTTTATATTTATTCTGTAAGCTTTATTGTTATACATTTCTGTTTTAAGTTTACCAAACGTCTGAAATTAATTTTTGTGTGCAGTATGAGTCAAAAATTAAGGTTCATAGTTTTCAAACAAGGATAGCCAATATATCCAGTGCAAACTACTGAAACTGAAATGAAATGGTAACTGTTGTAAATTAGGTGACCATATTTTCAGCCTTCTGTTTCTGTATTCTCTATTCTGTTCCATTTGTTTGTCTATCCTTACATCCATAACTACATTGTTTTAGTTATTATAGCTTCATTATATGTCAGCAAACCTGATCCTATAAATTCCCCAATTTTTTTCATATTTAAGCTTACCCTTTACATTTTAGAATCAGTTGCTCAAATCTCAGATTTTTACAAAATCTTTATTGGGATTATTTTCCCCCAATAGACACAATATAGATTGAACTCTGTTCAGAGTGGGTTTTAAGCACTGTTCAGACTTGCATGTCTGTATTTCCTCTTACAGCTGAGAGATAGTCCATACAAGATGTACCCATTTTGTGTCTCTATTGAATATCCGAGATATTTCCCAGGTTCCCTATAGCTTCATGTGCTCTGGATCTCATCCTCTGTCTTAAAACTAGCTCATGGCTGCTAAATATTTTGTCTCGCCCTTAGCTTCCCCACTACTACCTTCTGTTGGAATTCTTGGTTCTCTTATAGCAGAGCATCATCTATTACTCTACCCTGCCTTGCCTTGGCTATCACCGTCGCCTCATGTTGGAGCTGATAAAAAATGACTGGAAAGAACACCCCTTAGTCAAATGATGAAAACTTGCTACACATTTTAATGAGTGGCTGGTCTGTGGACTTTGCTTCCCTATATAATCCATTTGTCCCTATTTCTATGTTTATGTCTATCTGTTTCTGGGCATCAGGAATAGCAGGAAATGATGCAATCATGGCTCCCATGTCCCCTAAAACTAGAAGTGTAAGAGAAGCTATAAAAAAATGGAAGTATTGAATTTTCTGTTTTTAATAAAAGAAAAGGGGCATAAGAAGCATACAGCATCCAGAACAAGCTTGGGATAGGGAGGAGCAAGCAATCAGTGATGAGGATGAAAAAAAGATTTTCCTGGCTGAAAGAGATAAATGTGCAAGAGAAAATAAAACAACAACAAAAAAACAAAACAAACAAACAAACAAACAAAAACACACTCTCTACCAAGCAGTATAAAGAGAAACATGAAATGCAAATGGATCACAGACCTGGGTCTGTTGTGTTGGTGAAAGGAATCAACATTTTTACTTTGTTAATTTTTTTGACATACAGGTAGAATCTCCTTGCTACCTCTGGTTCACAGGCTGGGCTTCTACCAACCGTCTTATCCCTTGCAGCTTCCTGAGGTATCACATACTTAAAGCATGACATATGCATGTGAAGACCCAACCCCTTTCTGTATACAAACCAATTTAGTTTGGAGGTTACAAACCCTGTCATGCCTCATTCTCTGCATTCTCTGACCCTGCTACTCAAATCTTCACAGAGTGCATCATTTTCTGCAAGACTGTAGACACATGAGCCAACCGCTGTGTTTAATATCTGCCCACCAGTGAATAAAGTCCTTGATAAGGAGACTGCATATGGGGAGCTTACTAACTGTATACTGTACCTGAAGACTACAAACCAACTTAGTCAAAGACCATTACTGGAGAAATCCTCTTGACAGCATGTGGAAGTGAGTGACTATGTTTAAAATTGGAGATCCTGGGACACTTGGGTGGCTTGGTTAGTGAAGTGTCTGACTCTTGGTTTTGGCTCAGGTCATGATCTCATGGTGGTAAGACTGAACCCCACGTGGGGCTCCGCACTCAGAGAGGAGTCGGCTTCAGATTCTCTTTCCCTCTGCTTCTCTTCCCACTTGCACTCTCTCTCTCTCCCCATCTCTAAAAGAAGTAAGCAAATGAAATCTAAAATCAGAGACCCTAAACCCCAAAGAAAGACTAAAAGGAATCTTTGAGGAAAAAAAGTCTTCTAGCAAAGAAATTCAAGATTCTTATACCCTTGGCTTTAAAGTTCATTTTGAAAGTTAAAAGAAATATAATTTTTTGTAGAATTATTCTTTTTTTATTATGTTATGTTAACCACCATACATTACATCATTAGTTTTAATATTCAAATGTTATTGATAAATATTAACTTTTTACGTTAGCTTTTATTGCATGCATTAAGCAGTAGGATTAAGGTTTTAAATAAATATTTTGTTTTTATTATTTTCAGATTAGATATTCAGATATGAAGATAACTCAAAACTTTTTTTAAAGCACCTCAGATAACTTGAATGAGAATTTTAGATCCCTACAACCTAATTAAAAACTGAGGATACAATTGAATTAACATGTTTCCTTCCAAATGGGAAATTAAGGCTAACTTAATAGCAATTATCTCCTGGTATTGTGACCAATGGCATTAGGCAAAACTATATTACTTTAACAATTTAAGATTATTAGCAGGCTCTAGTTTTATAAAGGTAGAAAACAAATGTAGACAATATCTCCTGAGCTGATTGTTGTTGCTTCTACTCTAGCTTCTTTCCCACTGATTTACAATTCCTCTATTCTCCAATATATTAAGTTTGTTTTTTAATGCACGTTAATTCAGATAAGGGTAATTTGTATTCTTTTTTTTTTTTTTAAGATTTTATTTATTTTTTTGACAGAGAGAGACACAGCGAGAGAGGGAACACAAGCAGGGGGAGTGGGAGAGGGAGAGAGAGAAGCAGGCTTCCCGCTGAGCAGGGAGCCCGATGCGGGGCTCGATGCGGGGCTCAATTCCAGGACACTGGGATCATGACCTGAGCCGAAGGCAGACGCTTAACGACTGAGCCACCCAGGTGCCCCAAGGGTAATTTGTATTCTATACAGAGTAATGTTAAGGGCTGTAAAGTATGCTCAGCTGTCATAGCAAAGTAATATTAATGTGCTTGTAGATATTTGTGTGTTTGTGTGTATGTATATATACATATATATTTCAAATTTTCTTAAAAGAAAATAAACATTGAGAAGGATAGCAAGGGAAGGCACAATTTTGGTATCTCAGAAGTAGATAAAATATTTCAAGAACATATGAACTATTTTCTGCATCAATAATAGTGGAAGGTTGACTAATATTGTATCAGAAACAAGGCCACTGGGATTTGTCAACATGGAAGCTACTGGTGATCAAAAAACAATAATCTTGGTGACAAGGGGAAGATGAAACTCAAAGTGCAGTGGTTTGAGAAGAGAATGAAAGGTTAAAAAAAAAAGTAATTAACTCCTTAGAGAAGAGAAAATTGTTTTCCTTTTTTTCTCTGACACTTTAAAAACCTAAGACACAATGAGAGACAGTTTGGAGTAGTACAACTTTAGAAATGAAGAAGTAGATTTATTAATGAAGCAGAATTTTAAGATAGACTGAGTAATTGGAGACCTTCAGTGTGTATCTACTAGTACTAAGCAAGGAGAAACATTTTATAAAACTTGTTTCTTTGTGGGGACAGGAAATTGACTTAGTAAAGGTCTTCTTTGGTTCTGTTTTTACCTGACCTACACTATGTAACTTTTAAAATAGCTGCCTGTCTTCCCTAAAATAGGCTTTAGGATTAATTTGTTCATGATTTTTCTCTAATTCATCTCCCAGGCTTTTCCAGGGTTGTGGGGAGAGGGAGGTGAAAGCAAAATTGATTCTGAATAAAAAAGAAACAATGATTCTGACAAAGAAATGTATCAAAAAAGTATATGATTTCTTTGACACTCCATGTTTCTTATGCCCCTAAGGCAGAGAGATATTAACCACACTCCTAGAAGACAATGAGCTCAGCTGTTGACCCTATTGGGGTTACTTAAGAAGAAAAAAATATATATATATCAACCAATCTGCCAGTCACTTGGTGAGGATACGGTTTAGCTTACACTTAAAGGTTCCTATTTTATTTCTCACCTATTGTATCACTCAGCATTAATAATGGGTCAGCATCGGGGCGCCTGGGTGGCTCAGTCGTTAAGCTTTCTGCCTTCAGCTCAGGTCGTGATCCCAGGGTCCTGGGATCGAGCCCCACATCGGGCTCCCTGCTCTGCGGGAAGCCTGCTTCTCCCTCTCCCACTCCCCCTGCTTGTGTTCCCTCTCTCGCTGTGTCTCTCTCTGTCAAATAAATAAAATCTTTAAAAAAATAATAATAATGGGTCAGCATCTATGCATTTTTCTCTGCCTTGATTTAGGTATTTTCTCTTTCTAAAGTGAATTTTTTCAGTGAGGTTGAGTTGAAGGCACGTGGTATGTACTCACATTATCCTAAGGCCTTTTGGATGTTATATGTATTAAGGATTTGTTGCCTTTCCAGTGATGGGTTTCGACCCACATTTTAAGTTTGTGGGTTTGGGATAGATGAAGGCAAAGCCGCCTACTGATGTTAATACTGCCTGCAAAACACGAGGCCACTCCACACACCATCACAGCCCAGTCACACTCTATACTGAATTTAGGAGTGAAATATTGAGACAATTAAAGTATCATCCTGTCATGCTTCACCATCTATTCATAAATGTCCTACTTAGATTTTGAGGGGAGGGGTGTCTGGCTAAGAGTAGAATCCAGTTTGGAGAATCTGATATCACAGATGTCTGTCTTCATCTGCATCCATTACTGATATGACTAAGGATTTCTGCCCACTTCATTGTAAACAATGACAAAATCTCATTTCATTTCTAGTTTTTCATACTTTAAAGTGATGTCTCAGGAGTCTTATTTTTTAAATATGAAAAATCTTCCTATTTAAGGGAAAATCAATGTTCCCTAGAGCTCAGGAATGAGCTGATTATTTGTCATAATTCTAAACAAAAAGGTAGGATCATTTAAATGGGATTTCAAATGTCTGAGAGGAATATTAGCATTTAAGCTATAACCACAGCCTTTTACTGTTATCAGATCTGATCAGTTAACAGAAGGGTTCATTAGACCCATAGCTAGGACTTTCATCAATGCACAAATAAACCAAAATAATATTAATATTTCCACACTTGCCTAATATGCACGTAGAAGTGATGTTTACATCAATATGTGTTCAAGCACTGATTTCTTTTTTCTACATTACTAAATTTTCCTAATCACATGTTGCGCTTTCATGTATTAATATAAACACACTGGGAAAAGAAAATATAAGAGGCAAAAACTGAATTCACAGTTGGTCGCTGAGTGGATCCGGGGACATCAGCTCTTACATAGTCAGATGGATATTTTCCAGGTCTTTTCTAATTTCATTTTTCAGCACACATCTTACCCCTTCTTACCAGGTGGCATAGTCCCTACATTCTCCTGACTGTCCTCCTGTCTCTTTGGCTGCTCCTTCTTCCCACCCTCTTTGTCTTCATCCCTGCTCAACTAGAAACTGTGAGCCAACCTTAATGTCACACCCAACTTGCAATAAACACAGATCCTGTGGATTCCATTTTCTCATAATCTAGAGTTTCACCTATTCTTTATTTCACTATTTTGGCCCAAATCACCAAAATCTGTTGTCTGACCACATAATTGCTGTTTTTTATTGACTTCTCCCCAAGGAACTCACACTTTTCATAGCTGCACATTGTCAATGTTGTTCGTTGTTTTTTTGTTTTACTGTCAATGTTTATTGAGTAATATTTTTATCATCCTTGTGCTTATTATAGTGAAAGAGCTTCATATTTGAAAAAATCTTTAAATTATCATATCTGTTATTAATATAATAATCTATTTTATGGCTATCATTCCATACCATAATTTTCACAGCATACCTTTCCAGCATGTTTTCACCCTTGTCATGCATTTGTATTCATGATCTAGTCTTATAGGCGTTCCTTGGGGGAAAATATGGTATGTTCTTTCTGGACTCAAGGATTGCTTTACTTACTATCTTAAGTAGCGTTTCCGTACTTTTATATTGACTAACTCTGATTTGACATTTAAGTATCTGCTTAAATGTTACTTTATAATTAAGCATTTATTGATCTCTAAAATCGATTGAAGGCCAGAGTCTATGATGGACTCACGGCAAGCTGCATTTTACATATTCTAAAACTTATAACACGCTTCATAATTTATTTGACTGTCTAGCACACTACAGTGCAAGCTCTACAAAGGAAGTGGTGATATGTCTGGTGCACAAGTGTGTTTCCAGCATTGCTCCATGCTGCACAGGAAAGGATCAACTGATGAATTAATACGCCTTGCCTTAGAATTCACTAGACTTTAGGAAAGCATGAAAATGCAATTGAAGTTAATTCTCCCAATGAATTAATAACTGTTCTTTATGGTAAGAAGTATCTTTTATCTCACAAAAATCTCCTTTTGCTGTATGTCGGTATTATCTCAGAATAAGGTAGTTTATTAGTTTTAAAGTCAGGAAAACATAAGAATATGTGTAAGGGCATGAAACATTCTGGAATGAACACACCAGTCTACGGATGCTTTTTAAAATGACCTTACATGAAAATAGTGGGTTTAAACAATAAAAATAAACTTAAATGACCAATACAGTAAGAAGTGAAAACAGAAATTGGAAACAGAAAAGCAAAGGGATGAAAGAAAGAAAATAAATAAATAAATTGACATTATGGGAAACTCTGAATAAGGCTGAGATTCTCAGAATGCCTCAGGAATTAGATGAGCCCATTTCCTCTGAAGTTGTGGGGTACCTATGAAGCTAACAATAGGAGAAATCATATATCTGTAAAAACAGAAAGTAGATCCATGAGAGTTTTCATTATACCTTCACACTGGTAAATTGCGCCCTCTCCCTTTGACAGCAGACTGTGAATTTTCTCTGGAGAAATGAACTCAACCAGATAGATTCAAAAGAGGTCTGAGATTAAAGCTGAGATTAACCTAAGATTAAAGCTACTATACTTTAAACATGGAAATAATTATAAAGTTTATCTTCAGAATAAAAGTGAAAACTCCTCCCAGGACACTATCTGCCACTAGCTTTAAGAACCTATAAGAACATGATAGCCAGGCTTAAAAATGTCACATAGGAGACTAAAGACTCCCTCTCAGGAACACTTACCAGCCTAAGGAAACACAACAAAACAAAACAAAACCTTAAAGACATTCACTTTTATTTTTTTTAAAGATTGATTTATTTATTGGGCGCCTGGGTGGCTCAGTTGGTTAAGTGACTGCCTTAGGCTCAGGTCATGATCCTGGAGTCCCGGGATCGAGTCCCGCATCAGGCTCCCTGCTCAGCAGGGAGTCTGCTTCTCCCTCTGATCCTCCCCCATCTCGTGCTCTCTCTCTCTGTCTCATTCTCTCTCTCAAATAAATAAATAAAATCTTTTAAAAAAAAGATTTTATTTATTTATTTGAGAGAGAGGGTGTAAAAGTGGGAAGAAGGGCAGAAGGAGAGGGAGAATCCCAAGCACACTCCCCACTGAGAGCTTAGCCTGCTGCCCTGGGACTTGATTCTAGGGCTCAGAGATCATGACCTGATTTGAAATCAAGACTTCTGAAACAATAATACATTATATGTAAAAAAAAAAAAAAAAAAAAAAAGATAGCAGGAAGGGAAGAATGAAGGGGGGGAAATCGGAGGGGGAGATGAACCATGAGAGACTATGGACTCTGAGAAACAAACTGAGGGTTCTAGAGGGGGAGGGGCTGTGGGGGGATGGGTTAGCCTGGTAATGGGTATTAAAGAGGACACATTCTGCATGGAGCACTGGGTGTTATACGCAAACAATGAATCATGGAACACTACATCAAAAAGTAGTGATGTAATGTATGGTGATTAACATAACATAATAAAAACAATAAATAACAAAAAAGAGCCTGCCACTTAACCAACTGAGCCACTCAGGTGCCCCGCCCCACCCCTTTTTAGATATCCTTTTTGTAATGGACTGGAAAGATCACTCCAAAAGACCAAAACCAAACCAAAACAAAACAAAACAAAAACCAGCAAATCCCATCAACCTACAAGAACTTCCGATGAACTTAGATACAGTCTTACTCTTAAATATGAGGAAAGAGCCAAAGACTTACCTGACATTTGCAAGAAAACTCTAACACGAAACACAGATACCAAAGCAAGCAGACCCATAAAAGGAAACCAAGGAAAGAGAGAATCCAGGGAACGGAAAAAAGCAAAAGAATAGGTAATTAGATAATATTAACATCCTGAAGAAAAGAATATTTATTAGATAGGTAATCCATGCAAAACACTAGTAGACTCTACAAAGGGACAGTAATAAAGTCTTGCATGAGACTTTCTCCAAGTAATAAACAAAATTGCTAAGCTAGCTGAAAGTATTGAGAGCAGTTATGCTTCTTGTGGAAAGTTAAGATACTTTTTATTGCAGAGGCATGAAAAATCAAGCAAACAGAAAACAATCCTTTTATTAATTCTAGGGAAAACACAAACTGTACATGTAAGGGAATAAAATCATAACATGGTAGATTTGCATCTATAAGTAGTAATTAATTACCAGATCTTTATAATGTTAACATGTAATACTGAAGTAGCAAAAAATTATAATACAATTATAATATAAAATATATGAGGGTGTACATGTGAGGACAGATACAGGGGAGTTAGTTGTATTTTTCCTAAGTAGGAATACTTAGTTACATAAGGCTATTTCAAAAGAGGTAAGCCAAAAAATGTAAACATACTATTTTTGAGAAATGGAGACAAATTCAAAAAGAATAACTAGAGATGATCAACCCTTTGCTTCTGGATAATGGGGATCAGAATGGTGAGAGATGGAATGCCCTGAGTTTTTCATTATCTGTTAGGTGGAACTCTATTTTAACTATAAAAATTTATACCTCTGATACAAATGTTTATAAACAAAATAAAACACTTCATGCCCAGGTATTCTAAAAACCCTTGCATGCAGAAGCATATCATGACAAGCTTTACTCTAATCCTAAGTAAATGCATGATTACTCAGGACTCAGGTAAGGAAATTAATAAGATTTCTCTTTGAATATATGGGTTGGAAATTTTGTATATTTATTTCCCTGAAATTATTTTCAATAATTAATAAGTGACAATTAAAATTTTAAAATAGCTGATTTTATTAAGATATATTTTATACCCAGATACATATAAAAAGGTGATGAAGTGAATCAAAATGAGGTATGATTTTCCTAATACAATAAATGTATTTTTTTTTTTTAAATTCTGATGCTATTGCCATGGAATCAGGCATAACCTGGTGTTTTGAGTATAAATGAAGACATTCTAAACAAGATAACTTATTTCCTTTGTTCTATAAGAACTTGTGGATATATCAATATGCAAGAAAAAAAAAAGTTTGGTGGTCTTTTTTAGATTTATTTATTTATTTTGAAAGAGAGATAGAAAGCTCAAGCAGGGGTAGGGGCAGAGGGAGAGAATTTCAAGCAGACTCTAATTCTTTCAAGACATATGAAGTATTTCAAATTTCCTATATTTGCTAACCAGTTCCACTGGATGCAAAACACAATTTTTTAGAGTTATTCTTTTAGATACTGCATCTTTTGTCTCTCAGATGACTTGTTCAAGACTCAAACTTAGTAAACTATATGATTATCATTTTGTGATTTTTAATGCCTTTTGCCATTATTCACTTTATTATACAACTCTATTATACAACTTTGTTTTGCCCATTAGAATTGCGTTTTCTAATTTTTTCACAATAGTGTTTAGTTACATAAAGTTATTGACTGACCACATGTATTTATCAATTCTCAAGACACTACCAAAGTGATATTAATTTTAATAGTAAAAAGGAATGAAATGCCAATGGCCATAATTCATTTAAAGACTCAGATTATCAAGTGAGAGATATGCCTCTATATGAAATAAAACACCAAGTAAAAGAAAGGTAAGAAAAGATTTAGAAACCTGGGAAATCCAGTATCTGTCTATTATAATATTCAGAGAGAGAGAACAAAGAAATCAAAATAAAAGGCATTATCATAAAATGGTAGGCATTAAGTGATGAGAGCTGAAATTTAAAAACATATATAGGGGTGCCTGGGTGGCTCAGTCGTTAAGCAACTGCCTTCAGCTCAGGTCATGATCCCTGGGGTCCTGGGATCGAGCCCTGCATCGGGCTCGCTGCTCGGGGGGAAGCCTGCTTCTCCCTCTCCCCCTCCCCCTGCTTGTGTTCCCTCTCTTGCTGTGTCTCTCTCTGTCAAATAAATAAATAAAATCTTTAAAAAAATAAAAAAAATAAAAACATATATATACCTGTTCATTTTTTATTTTAAATTTTATATGTATATATATATATATATATACACACACGTGTGTGTGTGTGTGTGTGTGTGTGTGATACCGATGTTCAGATACAAACTTTTTTTAAAATCAAGTAAGACACAATCTGAAGGAAAAAATCTGGCACCAAGCAATGTATAAAGAGTGGGGAGAAAGATAATTTGATTTAATACAATGTTACAAAGTGAAAGTCTAATTCTTGATCACAAAAGCCAAATGGAATTGAACCATAAAGTTATCTCTAATGTAAGGACTGAACAGATGCAGAAGACATTTATCAAGAAGACCAAACTATTTCCCTTCCCCTTATTATAAGGATCCTTTGATAAAAGGATGTGGATACACAAAGCTAATATGGTCCAGATATAAGTAGCACGCAGCCCCTATTGCCCCCCCCCAGAGCAATAGGGAAAGGGGAAATCTTAGCTAAAGTCAGAGAAAGGACAAAAAAGTCTTTATAAGATTTGTATAAATACATAAATACAGACCAGAGTTTTTAAGATCTGCCATGATATTCCAGACTTGAAGCTTCTGTCATTGAATTCAGACAAGTTATTTTTTCTAACAAGTCATACAATTATATATTTTTTTTGTTTGATCTTCTTAAGAATCCATCTACATTAACATATAGCAATATGTGGTGGAAATCATCAACTAGGAAAAAACAGACCTATAGAAGAGCTACACATGGATTCAGGATGAGTACTGTTTTGTCTTAGTTGTCTGGTCCCAGAGCAGATGGAATATACTCAGCTCTTCCTGCATCCAATCATTAGTACAACTAAATACCCTGGAAATAATTCAAAAAGAAACCATAAAGACATTGAGATGTGAAAAGAGAAAGGCAAATGGCTAGCAAGCTCCGGTCTTGAAGTATGATACTGTGGTGATTTTCCTGTTTTTTTTCTGCTTTGTTTTTGTTTTTGTTTTTGTTTAATCTCCCATTTTTTCTTCCACATTCACAAAATTAAGCCTGAGAGTATTCCAATCCAGAAAAACCATCACAAAAGCAAAATTCAAAAAATAATAATAATAAGACCTGGTGCCATGAAACTTCTAAGAGGACACAGTCCAACAAGTTCTGGGCAATGCTTTTTTGGATTTGACATAAAAAACACAAACAACAAGGCAAAAATCAATGAGTTGAGACTACATCAAATTAAAAAGCTTCTGCACAGCAAAAGAAACAATCAACAAAATGAAAAAACCAACAGAATGGGAAACCATTTTTTTGTAAGCCATATATCCAACAAGGGTTAATATACAAAATATATAATGAACTTACACAACGCAGTAACATACACACACAATCTGATTAAAAAATGAACAGAGGACCTAAACAGACTTTTTTTTCCCAAAGAAGATATCCAAAAGCCAAACAGACACATGAAAAGATGCTCAACATCACTAATCATCAGGGAAATGGAAATCAAAACCATAATGAAATATTGCCTCACACCTTTTAGAATGGTTATCAAGTCTTGTTCAGATAAGGGAATACTTGTGCCTGGTTGGTGGAATTATAAATTGGTACAGCCCCTATGGAAAATAGTATGAAATTTCCTGAAAACATTAAAACAGAATATTGAAATGATATATGCATTCCCATGTTCAATATAGCATTATTCACAATAGCCAAGATATAGAAACTTAAGTGTTCATCAATGGACGAATGGATAAAGATATGTGTGTGTGTGTGTATACACACACATATACATATATATGATGGAATTATATTCAGCCCTGAGAAAGAAGGAAATCTTGCCATTTCTAAAACATGGATGAACATTGAAGACACTATGCTAAGTGAGTTCAGTATGACAGAGAAAGACAAATACTGCATGATATCACACATATGTGGAATCTAAAATGATGAACTCATAAAAACAGAGTAGAAAGGTAGTTACCATAGCCTGGGGGTGTGGAAAATGGGAATATGTTGTTTAAGGGTACAAACTAGAAACTAGTAGATAAACACGGAGTGGGGATCTAATGTATAATAGAGTAGTTATAATCAACAATAGTGTATTATAAAAATCAAAGTTGTTAAGAGCTTAGATCTTATTTGTTCCCACCACACACACAAAAGTAATAATTATTATGTGAGGTGATAGAGAGGTTAGCTAACGCTATGGTGACAACCCTACTACAATACATAAAAATGTATCAAATGAACATGCTGTACACTTTAAACTTACATAATACTATATGTCAATTATATTGAAATAAAAATAAATTTAAAGAAGAAACAAAAACAAACATAACAAAAACAAGAAAAAAACAAGTCTCTTTGGTCTAAGCACCAGGATAAAGAAAGCCCAGTGGGGATCTAGAAAAGAGATGCATCTTATGATCATATGCAGTAATAACTGTGAACCTGAACTTCCCCTAGACATTGGGGCCACCAGAGCCTGGCTAGGCTGATCTACTCTATGTGTCACAGCCACCAGCAGAGGTGACTAATCTACTGTCAAATACAACATCAGCTTCATCAAGTTAAGTCAATGCCTTACTTATACTACACTCACTAGCAGCTCTAGACTCCATCAATCTGCAGCTATGGGATCAGTGTAGTCCAAGCGGGCTTACCCATTCTCTGCTCCATGTAAGAAGGCCATGGCAGTATCCTAAGGACAAGAAGCAACCTGTTCTCCATCCAATATTTGGTGAATGTGGTAGGCCTGATCCCTGCCCACCACAGAGTCACTAAATCCAGTTGGGAGAACCATACCTTATCTTACAACAGGCAGAAATAGGCAGGCATCTTAAACTCAACATGAATTAACATAGGTCTCATTTTCTCTGACCCACCATACCATGGCACAGAGACAAGTAAGATCCAGCATCTCCCACATCTCTACCCAGGAGTAAAAGGTGAACCCGGCCCCATGTCCCATGGCTGTCCACCTAATGATATAAATATTTCGATCTAGCTACTCATGGTCATCCACCCAACAGCAGAAGATCATCCAAGCCAGGCATTTCTATACCCCCTACCCCACCCATGTCAGGAGGCAACAGGAGTAGTTGCTTCCTTCTTCTGAGGGCACTGACAGAGCTATAATGAGAAGTTACAGGAACCCAGTGGCTGGAGAACAGGCCAGGAGACATGCTCTCTGTTCTGCAAGTCCATCTCCTTCCCCACTTACCAATACCAGGTGGCCAAGGAAAGCACTTTGCTACCAACATAGATGGAACTAGCATGGAGCCAGTAGGTGCTCCAGTGAAGCCCTAAGAGCAAAGCTGACTAGAATAACATTGCCAGCATCAGAATGCTGAATTAGAATTACAGTCTACAAAAGTATTCCAAAACCTACCCATGAAACCATGGTAAATGAATGCAATGAAACCCATTACATAGCCATGTAATACCAAGAACCATTAAAATACAAATGGAATGAGGAATGACAGTCAACTGATACTCATACTGAAAGGAATCACATTAGTCAGGTAATGGAACTATGTGACAAATTTCAAAGCAGCCACAAAAGAGTTACTTACAAATTCTATTAAAACAAATTGAACATAATAAACAAAAAAAGAGAAAAAGAAGGGAAAAAAAAAAAGGTAAAAACAAGGAGACAATACCCACAAAGAAATTAAAATTATATATATAATATTATATATAAAACTGAAAATAAAGTAATTTTAAAAAGGCTCATTGGATGGGCTCCATAGCAGAGTGGAGATGACAGGACTGAATCAATTAACTTTTGAGGAAAAATCAACAGAATTTACTCAATCTGAACAACAGAGAAAATAGAGAAAAGAGGAAGGAAGGAAAGAAAGAACAAATCTTCAGGAATCTATGGGACTGAGACAGTAAATCTAACATTTTACTGTTCGTATTATTGGCATCATAGGATAGTAAGAGAAAAAGAGTGAGGCTGAAAAGTTATTGAGCGAAGAGCTGAAAACTTGCCATATTTGGCAAATGACATAAACCTAAAGACTCATGAACTTGAGAAAATCCACATAAAATAAGCCCAAATAAATCCATGCCATGCCATGTTATCATTAAACTTGTGAAATATAGAGACAAAGATAAAATCGTGGAAATGGCAAGAGAATAATGACCTTACCTATAAGAGAAAGACCAAAAAAAAAAAAAAAAAGTAGTAAAATGTTTTTCAGGGACTGGAAGTAAAGGAATCATCAACCCAAAATTCTATACCCAGATAAAATATTGTTCAGGAATAAAACAGAAATCAAGCATTCTCAATCAGAGTTGTGGAGGGGGGGAGAGAATTATTGCAAAGAGATTTATCTATCATCATTAATGGCAAAAGGAATATCTCAAAACAGAAAGGAAGTAACAGAAGAGGCTCCGAATGTCAAAAAAGAAAGAAAGAAAGAAATAGAGGTAAAGAGAATTAAATTTTTCTTCTCCTTAAATTTTCTTAAATTTTATGAGATTTTTGAAGCAAAAATTCTACAATTTAGTGTGGTACCCAGTGAAAGTAAAGGAACTATTTAGGGCAATTACATGTTTTCTTTTTTTTCTTTTTTTTTTTTTTTAAGATTTTATTTATTTATTTATTTGACAGAGAGAGACACAGTGAGAGAAGGAACACAATCAGGGGGGGAGTGGGAGGGGGAGAAGCAGGCTTCCTGCTGAGCAGGGAGCCCGATGCGGGGCTCAATCCCAGGACTCTGGGATCATGACCCAAGCCAAAGGCAGACACCTAATAACTGAGCCACCCAGGTGCCCCAATTATATGTTTTCAATGAGGAGGGTAAAGAGACCTAAATGAAAGTAGGCATTTAATATTTCATTTGAAGAAATAAAACAATATGCCATACAGTATAGTATAAGATGTGATATTGCACACATATATTGTAATACGTAGAGCAACAAATAAAAATACTTGAACATATTATAAATAAATCAAGACAGAATCTTAAAAGTGTCTAAGTAACCTAAAGGAAGGCAAAAAAAAAAAGAGAGAGAGAGAGAGATAGTGAGAGAAAATACTGAGAAACAGATGACAAAATTCAAAATTGAGAATAAAGAACTCTTGATACTCAACATTTTTTTAAAAAAATCCAGTTAGAAAATGGGCAAAAGACATGAGAAGTTGTTTCACTGAAGATAATCTATAGATGGTAAATAAGCACAGGAAAAGGCATTCAGCAGCATTAATCACTAGATAAATGCTAATTAAAATCAAGTATCAACACACACCTACCAAACTGGCTTAGAACTGTGATAATATCAAATGAGGATGTGGTGAAACTGGATCACTTATACATTTCTGGCAGGACTGGAAAATGGTACAGCCACTCTAGAAAACTATTTGGCAGTTTCTTCTAAAATAAAAATTCATCTGCCGTATTACCCAGCAATTGCAAACTTGGGCACTTATCCCAGAAAAATAAAAATGTCTGCCCACACAAAAATTGTAGGCAAGTATTCATAGAGCTTCGTTTGTAATAGGCAAACACTGGAAGCAATCCACATATCTTTCAATGGGTGAATTAAACTGTGGCGCATCCACACCATGCAGTACTACTCAGCACCAAAAATGCATAAATAATCCATACTTGCAACCTGGATGGTTATCAACAACATTTTGCTGAATGGGGAAAAAAACACCAACATTAAAATATTACATACTGTGTGATTCCATTTATATAATATTCTTGAAATGACAAAACTATGGAGATAAAACAGATTAGTGGTTTCCAGGGGTGCTGGATGGGGGTGGGCAGGAAGGAGAAAGTGTTAACTGTGGTTATAAAAGGGTAGCGTGAGGGAGCCTCAAAGTGTGGGAAAAGTTCTGTATCTTGATGTCTAGATGATTCTATGAAGCTACACATGTGATAAGAAAGCATAGAATTACACACACACACACACACATAACATATACATAAATGAGTGTGTACATAAATGGTGAAATCTAAGTAAACTTACTGGTTTCTACTAACTTAATTTTCCTGGGTTTGTCAATGTGCTATAGTTGTGGAATTTATCAACAGAGGGGGAGGAATAGTGGAAGGTACATCGAACCTCCCTGTACATTTCTCTGCAACCTTCTATGAATCTATATCAAAATTTAAAAATAATTAAAACAATATAAGGACGGGCTACATAATTTTTAATAATTATGAAAATATGTTAAGATGAGGAAGGTATAAAACTGAAGCATATAGGTAGGTCAGTATCAGGACAGACTGAGCACTATGACAAATGACGCAAAATTCTCAAAATAGGGCGCCTGGGTGGCTCAGTTGGTTAAGCGACTGCCTTCGGCTCAGGTCAGGATCCTGGAGTCCCTGGACCTAGTCCCGCATCAGGCTCCCTGCTCGGCAGGGAGTCTGCTTCTCCCTCTGACCCTCCCCACTCTCATGTGCTCTCTCTCATTCTCTCTCTCTCAAATAAATAAATAAAATCTTTTAAAAAAATTCTCAAAATACAGGACTTTTTCAGAAAAACAGAGCTCAGAGAATTTATTACAAGCAGACCCATGCTATGTCATGTTAAACAACGTCCATCACACCAAAGGAAAATGGTGCTTGTAGAGATATCAAATCTACAAAAAGCAAAGAGGAGCACCAACTAGGTAAATATGAAACTTAATTAAAACAAGTTTTCCACTGGTAAATTTCCTTAATAGACAATTAAAACAAATTGATTGCTTAGAGAAAAAAATAATTATAATAATTGAATTATGGAATGTATAATTTAGGTAGAAATAAAATGCATGACTGCTACTGTACAAAGAGCAACAGGAGTGGTAGAAGTATAAAATTATAAGGCATTTATGTTACACACAAAATAGTATAATATCATAGCAAGTTAAAATGTATATTAAAGATATGTTATAGGGGCGCCTGGGTGGCTCAGTCGTTAAGCGCCTGCCTTCGGCTTAGGTCATGATCCCAGGGTCCTGGGATCGAGCCCTGCATCGGGCTCCCTGCTCAGCCGGAAGCCTGCTTCTCCCTCTCCCACTCCCCCTGTTTGTGTTCCCTCTCTCGCTGTGTCTCTCTCTGTCAAATAAATAAAATCTTTAAAAAAAAAAAAAAAAGATATGTTATAAACCTTAGGTGAGATTTTATTTTATTTTTTAAGATTTTATTTATTTATTTGATGGAGAGAGAGAGTGAGAGAGTGGACACAAGCAGGGGGAGTGGGAGAGGGACAAGCAGGTTTCCGGCTGAGCAGGGAGCCCTATGTGGGGCTCAATCCCAAGACCCTGGGATCATGACCTGAGCCGAAGGCAGAAGCTTAACGACCGAGCCACCCAGCCTCCCCAGAAGTCAGAGATTTTAGACTAGATAAAACAGCAAGACCCAAATGTATCCTGAATTAAAGAAATATTTTTTAAACATAAAGGTACAGTTAGGTTGGAAAGAAAATAACAGAATATGTTATTCTATGCAGGCATTCTTCACAGGAGAGCTGGAGAAATTATATTAATCTGAGACAACCTAGATGTCAAAGCATGGACTGCGACAAGGACGAAAGAAAGATGAGGCAGTGTTTAACATGGCTGGTGATGCAGGTGGCAAAGAATTGCCCCAAGAGTAGAGAAACAAGCAGGAGAGAGTTTATTCACTCTCCAGGGGAGGAGAGGGGGCAGGCATCAAGAGAGATGTCACCTGGAGATTCTGTCCGGCTGGACCTTTTAGGGGGTTTTGAAGGATGTGAGAAGGTTGCAGCTGTGCCCATGGTGGGGGCGGTGTGGGGAGGGTACCTTGGCCAGGTACAGCAGGGAGTGGCAGGTTTTCCAAGGGGCTCTGTCCAGGTCTCCTCTGGGATGTGGGTTGTTGTCAGCCTAGAGAATACATTTCATAGTTGGGGTCCACTTTCTGAGAATGGAGGGCACCATGACCTAGAAAAACAGAGTTAGGGCCAAATGCAAACACCTGTGAATTTTGTCTGTAAGTAGGTGCGGGGTGTGGTAGGGGTGCAGGTGTGTGGAGCTTGAATAGATTCCTTCGAGATAGGATGATAAAGGGGTTCAGTGATCAAAAAGATTAAACAATGGTAGCAGAATATGTTTTCAATTAAAAACTTTAATATACAAACAAAACAAAATGTTGACAGAACTAAAAGGAAGGTTAGAGAAATCCTCACTTTTTGTGAGGGACTTAACAATCTTTCATATGTTTACACCTAAGCGTCAAGGTACATGAAAGAAAAGCTGAGTGAAATGTGAGGAGAGATTATGACACCCATTTCTCTAGAACAAGTAAACCGGAAACTAATAAGGATACAGAAGAACTGAATATAACTCTCTGTATTTTCAGTAATTCATATCATTCTTTATACTATAAAACAAAGTCTCAAATCCATAAGCTTCTTCCTTTAAAAGAAGAAAAAATAATAAGATCAAATTAAACCCAAGCCAAGGGACATTAAGAAATTAGTGAAATAGAAAACAGGATAGCAACACAACTTTGTGGAAAGGCATTCCATTAATTATACAAAGCTTACCATAACTAACTGGGATCTACTGAAGGAATGTAAGGATGGTGTGACATTTAAAAATCAAGTAATATGGATTATCATATAAACAGACCAAAATATAATACTTCGTGTCTTGGGCGCCTGGGTGGCTCAGATGGTTAAGCGTCTGCCTTCGGCTCAGGTCATGATCCCGGGGTCCTGGGATCGAGTCCCGTGTCGGGCTCCCTGCTCAGCGGGGACCTGCTTCTCCCTCTGCCTTTCTCTCTCTCTCTGTCTCTCATGAATAAATAAATAAATAAATAAATAAATCTTAAAAAAAAAAAATCCATGTCTTATTCATGATAAGACTATCTTAGCTAACTGAAAATATAGGGGAAATTAACCTAAACAAAGACACCTAACAAAAGCAGTTTACACCATACTTAATGATCAAATAATGATACTTTTCTTTTTTTTTTTTTTTAAAAGATTGTATTTATTTATTTGAGACAGAGAGAATGAGAGAGAGAGAGCACATGAGAGGGGGGAGGGTCAGAGGCAGAAGCAGGCTCCCTGCTGAGCAGGGAGCCCGATGTGGGACTCGATCCAGGGACTCCAGGATCATGACCTGAGCCAAAGGCAGTCGCCTAACCAACTGAGCCACCCAGGCACCCCGATACTTTTCTAATATTAGGGATAAAGCAAAGATGTTCACATTCATCAGTTTTATTCAACATTATATTGCAAGACACAGACAGTGCAATAAGCCATAAAAATAATCATATAGATAAGAAATGAGAAACTGAAACTACCCAGCCGAGATGTTCTTGATTTCTTGACTCACAGAATCTATAAGTATAACAAAATTATTGTTTCACGCCATCAAAATTTTAAGTGGTTTGTTATGCAGTACATAAAACTTAAATTTAAGTTTCTGAACAGGAAGCTATGATAATATTCCAGGGAATTATAATGGTGACTTGAAAACGTTGTAACAGTGATGTTAATACACATGGATGCTGGATATACATTTTGAATATGGAGATGTCTTTTAGACATCTAAGTGGAGAGGCTAGGGAAGCAGCTGAATATAAAAGACAGGATTTCAAGGAGCATCTCTGGTTGAAAGGTAGACATTTGAAAGTCATCAGAAATTATATGGTATTTAAAGCCATGAGACTGGATGAACAAAACTATGGTAGTGAGTTTAGTTACACAAAGGGAGAAATTTAATAATCCTTGGCATTTTATATGGAAGAACTGAGAGATGTGTAATAATAAAAGGTAGATACTGAGAAGTCAACAAGGCTAAAAGAAACCAGATTTTTTTAATGAAAGACAAATGAAGCAAATAAAATTGGAAGCCAATGGGATCAACAATATTAGACTATGCTGAATTAAAAGAAGAAACCAAAATTGATGAGCCTTTAATATGGACGTCACTAGTAGCTAGGTCAAGGTCAGTTTCAGTAAAGTGGTAAGCAACAAACTGATTGGAGTTAACTTAAAAGAGGGTTGCACAGTAAGAATTAGACAGATATAGACAACTATTTAGATACATTTGGCACACTGGCAAACAGGGTGGGATGGGGGTCAAGAAAATGTTTTTCTCTTCTTTTTAAAGTAATATTGAAGAAATAAGAATATGTTTGCATAGTTACAATCCAATAACAAGGGAACATGGAAAAAATGTAACAAAGATTTTTGAGATTAATCTATCTTAAAATTATAATTCATGAGTGTGATTTAGTTTTAGCTGACATATATATATATGAGCTGAAGAATAAAGTCAATTTTTTCCCATTACTGAAAGTAAATCTGATTGTTTTGACACCACAGATTGCTGGTTAGTTTATAAGGTAGATATTTTCCATAGATTAAATGAAATCAATCTGTAAATGTGCATACTTAGAAAATTATATGTAAAATATATGATAATATAAACATATTACAATATATACAGTTTGCATTATATGGAAATTTTAAAAATACTTTGATTTTCTAAAACTGTAAGTATATTGTGTTAAGCAGGACTTCTTTAAAAGTGTAACAAGTGTATTTCTATTATTTCTTCTCAAAGTTTTTATTACATTTTTATATCACTAAGATTAATATTTTTTATAGATGAAACTTAAAAAGAATAATATACTCTAATCCAAAAAAAATTGCTTTCTTAACATTACACAAAATAATGGGTGATCTCTTCTTTCAGGATAAGTTAGAAATTATGTAATATACATTAACATGTTACTTGAAATGTTTTGGTAAAAAAAACAAAATTATACTTCCAGACTCTAAAGAAGAAGAAATTCTTTTTGTATTTTACTTATTATTTTATTTTATTTTAGTTATTTTTTTTTATTTAAAGATTTTATTTATTTATTTGACAGAGAAAGACACAGTGAGAGAGGGAACACAAGCAGGGGGAGTGGGAGAGGGAGAAGCAGACTCCCTGCCGAGCAGGAAGCCCGATGCGGGACTCGATCCAGGGACTCCAGGATCATGACCTGAGCCGAAGGCAGTCGCTTAACCAACTGAGCCACCCAGGTGCCCCAATTTTATTTTATTTTTTAAGAATGACCATGAACTTTTGTATTAAAGAGGACATGTTCTGCATGGAGCACTGGGTGTTATGCACAAACAATGAATCATGGAACACTACATCAAAAACTAATGATGTAATGTATGGTGATTAACATAACAATATAATATCCACTTTTCATTCTAATTTCTTAATGTGGAAGTTTCATCCTCATCCATTGATATTGAACCTTTCTTTTGTCATGTATGTAGTATTACAGACATAAAGATTTTTCTAAACAATGTTTTAATTTTATCCCAAGAATTTGATTATATGGTGTTTTCCCTATTGTTTGGTTAATAATATTTTCTAATTTCTTTCATATTTTCCTGTTTGTTTCATACATTATCTAGAAGGGTAATGTTTAATTTGTAAACATTTGGAAATTTTCTAGATACCTTATTGTGCTGAATGTTAATTTGATGTCAGAAAACAGAACATTCTATGATTTCAATCCTTTGAAGTTTATAAACATTTTTCATGCCCCAATTTATAATTTGTTTTCTATTTGTTAAATTAAGATACATACCTGAAAAACATAAAATCTAAAATTGTTGGGTAGGATATTCTATAAATAACAATTTTTTTTTTTTTTTTTTTTTTTTTTTTGGAGAGTGGGAGAAAGAGAATGGTGGGGGGCAGTAGAGAGGGGCAGAGGGAGAGGGAGAGAGAGAATCTTAAGCAGGCTCCACACCCATTGTGGAGCCTCACACAGGGCTGGATCTCATGACCCTGAGATCATGACTTGAGCCAAAATCAGGAGCGGGATGCTTAACCGACTGAGCCACTCAGGCACCCCCATAAATAACAAATTTGCCAAGTGAACATTAGACTTATTCAAATAGCCAATATCCCTACTTTTTGTCAACTTCTACCACAAATCTTAGAGAAAATACAATTGAATCTATAATTATCCTTGTAGAGCTTTCTATTTTTAAAAATCAATTACTTCTTTTATATTTAGAAGTCTGCACTAGGTACATATTATTTTTGGAATACAACATTCTACTGTAAATTCACACTATCATTCTGAAATTATTCTCTGTAATCTTGGTAACACTAAGCTAGATACACTTGATTTTATATGTTTAATATTGACCATTTTTTCATTCTTATTTTCAAACTTGTCTGAGATTTTGTATATAAAGTTATATATATATATATTAACTAGGATTTGCCTTGTTTTCCATCCTGACAGCCTCTGCATATTATACCCTTTGATGGGAGAGTAAGGTAGGTACCTGAATCTAGGTTAAAATCAGATTGTAGGAAAAATTCTAATAAAAGGCATACTTTCTTTTCAAATCCTGTTTTCTTTTAATCTAGCTAAGGCATATCTAAAATATGTAAAAAAGTATAATAAAAGCTGTCTTTATTTTTTAAAAAAGCATTTTGTTGTTTATTTGTATTTTCTGTAATTATTGAAATTGTTGAGATTAAGGTTACCATTTTGTTATTTCCTTTCCACTTTCCCCCTTCATGCTGTTTTCTGTTTTCACCATCTGTTCACTATTATTTCTCTTTTCCTTCCTTGGCATTGATCATTAGTGTTTTTAACATTCCATACCAACACTTTTATTTGTACTTGCCTATATGCGTTTAGTTGTGGTGCATGTGGTAGACTTTTCAGGAAATTAAAATATCCTTTTTAATCATATTCTACATAGTATCAATATTGTACCAATTCACATAAAATGGGAAACTTCACAACAGTATAATCCTACTGTTCCTGTGTGGAAGACTGGATGTCCAATCTGTTACTGAATACAATTTGTTCTATATCTTTAATACAATGTGTTCAATATCTTTAATGGATATATCTAATATCCACATCAAATGGCTATTAAAGATATAGATATAAAGATATAGATGATTTTGTTTTTGTCACATTTGCTGCTGTATTTTCACTGGCACTCGTTATTTCTTGTAGCTGCCATTCCAAAATCTACTTTAATATTTTCTCCACTCCAATATCATAGTCCTCTTATAAAAGTTTAGAGTGACATAACGTGCATCCCATGTCACATTTCTGCTAGTGTTTACAGTGCTTTCTCATTCTCTACAGTCTGAAATGACCCCTTGGGATGACATACAAGACATCCCATATTTTATTTATTTGTTTCTCAGAACTTACCCTCCAGAAACATAGATTATCTTCCAGCAATACATATCACCTATTTCCCAACATGACACATCCTGTCACACATTCATGTTTTTGCACATGGTATTATTATTTTTTTGACTAAAATAACTTGAGGATCAGTTTCAGAATTAGTTTTTTTTTTTTTTTTTTTTTTTTAGAAAAATTTGTTGTATGCAATCCTGTGGGATTTTTATATTTTTCTGTTTCAAAGTTATCAAATTATATCATTCTTTTCTGCTTAAATTACTATTTTATAAATAGACCTCAAAATTCCTAGAGATGTTTTTATACCTTTCAGGGAATTTTCAATAAATACTAACACAATACTACAACATGAATGAACATGAAGCTGTTCATGTTCAAATAAGCCAGTCACAAAGAACTTACATTCCTATTTTAGGAAATGACCAGAATAGGCAAATGCATAAAGACAGAAAATAGATTAGTGGTTGTCTAGGCATGGAGAAACGAGGTGAAGGGAAGTAACTGCTAATGAGTTCAGGGTTTCCTTTTTAGATGATGAAAATACCCTAAAATTCATTATGGTGATGGTTGCACAACTGTGTTAATGTATTAAAAACCACTGGAAAAAAACAAAACAAAACACTGGGGGCTTTAAATGTGTATATAGTACTGTATATTAATTATATTTCACTAAGTCTTTAAAAATAATAAAAAATAATAAAAATTTAATGGATACATGGGTCCAAAATTACAAAAAACAGGCTACACAAATTAGTTCCCTTAAGTTTGTTCTTATAGCTGCAACCAATATTATGAATGATCTAACATTATTTATAATTTTGGATACCTATACTAATTGATTTCCATTTATGAACATGATTTAGCTTTTGCTACTTTCTGGTGACTTAAGTAGTTTTTGATCCACATGTAAATTCTAATACATAAAAATAGCTTATATTGTTTAAATTTCCTTGTTTTATGTCTAAACAATGTAACATTATTCTCATCTGTAACACTTTATTTGAAAATCAATATCCATTAGATATATTGAAGTGTGATTGCTTATGAATGGAAATGTAGTCTAACACAAGCTAAATATATTACCCATGTTTAAATACAAACTTTGAAAAAAAAAAACATTTAAAAGGAGGTTGAATAGTTAGCTTATAATGAAACATTAATATTATCTTTCTGTATAGAGAAAATCTCAACAAGGAATTTTAAGATTTTTTTATTTATTTATTTGACACAGAGAGACATAGAGAGACACAGCGAGGGAGGGAACCACAAGCAGGGGAAGTGGGAGAGGGAGAAGCAGGCTTCCCACTGAGCGAGGAGCCCATGCGGGGCTCGATCCCAGGAACCCGGGATCATGACCTGAGCCCAAGGCAGGCGCTTAACGACTGAGCCACCCAGGCGCCCCTCAACAAGGAATTTTAACACGGTAATCACATACACTGTTTAAATACAAGATCTGACATTTTAATTAATGTTTCACCATACTTCATTTTCAACTATTACTTTTTTACCTTTCTTTTAATTGTGGTAAGAGTATTTAGCATGAGATTACCTTTTAACAAATTATTACAATACCATAGAGTATTATTAAGTATAAGCACAATGTTTTATAGCAGATATTTAGAAATTATTTTGTTCAGGGTTTTTTATTCATGTTTCTTTTTTTTCTCTTTTTTTTTTTACTATAGTTGACACAAAATGTTACATTAGTTTCAGCTGTACAACACAGTGATTCAACTTCTCTGTATGTTATGCTGTGCTCATTGTCAAGTGTAGCTACTCTATGTCCCATGAAACACTACTAGAATATTATTGACTATATTCCCTCTGCTGAGTCCTTTATTCCCATGATTTACTCATTCCATAACCATAAGCCTGCTTCTCCCATTTTGCCAACTCCCACCCCCCCCTTTCCTGGCAACCATCAGTTTGTTCTTTGTATCCTTAGGTCTGATTCTACTTTTTGTTGGCTTGTTTTTTCATTTGTCTTATTTTTAGATTCCACATGAGTGAAATAATTTTGATTTCCATCTTTAGCAGTTTATTTTTTGTCCTGAATCAATTAGAGCTGAACAGTAAAGTGCATTTTTGTCACTCCATCTCTTAGCTTCCTTCAATTTTCAGAGACTCACCCTAGAAAGGACAGGAAAAGATGCATAGGTGTTATGACTACATAAACTAGGACCAAGTTCCAATTCCTCTATAAATGGAGAAAGACAGGTATATTTTAACCTCTCTGACCATCAGCATCTATATCTATAAAATACTGGTAATAACTCTCCTTTTAAAGAGGCTAAAAATGAACACAATGAAAAATAAAATATCTAACATAGCACCCGATACCCAGAAAGTTGACAGTATATTATAATGATTATTGTAATATATATAATATGTAATGATTTTGCTGGCTCCTGAAAGGTGCATGAGCTACCTTACTGTGGGGAAACTATTCTAGTGAAAAATCCTATTAAATAGATTATGTACAAAAGAAGGCTTGAGTCTTAATTTTAGATTTAAGTACATCCTAAAATCTCACTGCAATCTTAATATTATTCTGTAGTGTTCTATTATCCTATGATATGATACCAGATTGGGATTGCTCCCATTCTAAAAGTTTACTTAATGAGATTTTTAAATCTCTAATTTGCCTGATCAATTAGCTTCGTGGGTTGGGTCAGTTTCCTAAGATTATCTTTATGTAGATTTAAATAAGTATAAATAGCTCCTTATTATTCTCACTTTGTTTTACCTGAGGTTTATATAGTGCACAGTAGCGTTCAAGTAAATGTATTAAAAACTAAATGAAATAAACTACATGAAGATGTCTGCAACATGATAGACATTCAATTTTTGCTATATTCTCTGATTTAACCTCCAGAACCACCTTAGATCCTCTTCAGCCAATACATTTCCATTTTTGTTTTACTTCCCAAAGAACCACATGTACTCTAGATCAGAGACCAAAAATATTCGTTATATAACTGTTTTGTACTGAGTGCACTCACAGGGGAAAAAAACAACAACAGCAAAAAAAACAACTCAGAAAAGAAGATAATAAATGAATTGTGAGTATATATTTTGGTCTTGATAGATATTCATGTAGTTGGCACATTAAAAAGCAAATTTTGATGGTCTTAAAATTTTCTATGAAGTACGGCAAGGTTGTAATTTAAGTCTAAAGTGTCATGTTTCACTCCTAGAATTTTGATGTGTAACCATTTTTATTTTTTATTATTATTTTTAAAGATTTTATTTATTTATTTGACAGAGAGAGAGAGAGAGAGAGAGAGAGCACAAGCAGGGGGAGTGGCAGGCAGAGGGAAAGGGAGAAGCAGGCTCCCAGAAGGGAGCCTGACGTGGGGTTCCATCCCATGACCCTGAGATCACAACCTGAGAGGAAAGCAAGAGTCAGATGTTCAACCAACTGAGCCACCCAGGAGGCCCTAAACTACATATTATATTAATACAGCTATCAGTCACATTAGGGTTTTATGTCATTTACATAACAACACAAACTTCTGATAAACTGGCATTTATACAGTTGGTATGTGTTAATATTTTAAATATTTACAACAATATACGATGCCCTAATGGAGGGACAGCACATAGCTCAACCAAAGAAGCACATTTGTCCTTTAAATTTTATTAAGCTTATATACAATGTCAAAAGTTTTAAATTCACCAAACACAACATGCATTATCTAAATGGTATTAAGACATACAATTACCTAACCCTCAGATTTTTTACATTATTAATAAGCTTGATAGTAGCTAAATTAAATTATAAAAAAGACAAAGTATTTGAGTACATTGATATCATGTAAAATTATTGTCTTATAGCTAAAAGTCATAACCATAAAATCATTTCACTAGCAATTTTTACCACGTCTTACTACCTTCTTATCATTTTACTCCCAAATGCAACATAAACAGATGAACCAAAGGTTACAGCATGTACCAACTAGAAATACAAAAACATTTAAAGTTCAAAATTCCTATTAACTTTCCAATTTCAGTTTCCAAAATTGCTGCTTCTTTCATCTCACCTGATTACTACAGAGTTAGGTCTAAACCTACACTCCCCATTAAATGCCAGATTTTTGATTTTTTATCGTCTACACCGTGGAATATGAAAGTATTTTTGACTGACAGGCCTAGAATAAAAGATAGTCTATCAAGAAAAAGAGATGTCAATTAGATTAACAAAATAGAACTACCACTTGACACAATGTGAACTATTGCTTAGATATGTCAACATTTTGAAATATTAAAGATAATATTTAAAAAAGGAGAAAGTTATTTGTACCTTTTAAAGTAAAATTACATTATTGTTAAAAGATATATGCTTGTTGTCTTATCTGTAAACATGTAAACACTGAAATGAAAATTTTAAGCTTCATTTGGAACAAGTTCTTCTTAGAAACAAGAACCCTGACAAGTTGGACCCCTGACAGCACCAAATACCTAAGCTGTAGTGTACAGTAGACCCTTATCCCCAGGGATACGTTCCAAGACCCCAGGGGATAACTGGAACCATGGATAGTACCAGACCCTAAATATACTCTGTTTCTTCCTACACCTAGATACCTACAATAAAGTTCCATTTTTCAACGAGGCACAGAGTAACAAGAATAACGAATAACAAAATAGAACAATTATACTGTAATAAAAGTAATGTGAATAAAAAAAAATATCTGCTTTTCTCCGATTGGAGACTGTGATTTTAAAAAGAGATTAGCTTTTTACATAAATTTCTACATTTCTTTATACATGTGCATTAGATTTATATACATACTTTTTGATGTCATTATTATGAGGAATATTAATAGAAAGGGATAACTACAATCAGTAACATAAATACAATATTTCTTTTGCATTGTGTACTTATCAGTGCTTTGTGGCAAGAAATAGGAATTCAGCTAAATATCTGCTTAATTTCCTTGCAAAAATTTATTTAGAAGACTGAAGGCTAGTCCATTAATATAGGAGATGACAATTATCTAGGTTCAATGATACAATGACACTGTTCCCTGATATTTGCAAACTTAGAAATTTATAATCTAAATGTATGAAAAATAAAGATAAATAAATAAATAAATAAATAAATAATAAATAAATAAATAAATAGATGTATGTAGGTATGTAGGTATGTAGGTATGTATGTATGTTTGAGTTAGATGAAGTTATCAGTATTATGGTAAGGTCTTTTTTTCCCCCAACACTTTTTAACATTTAACTTTTGTGTAATTCTTACTAAAATTAAATCATTCTAAATGTGTTTTCAAGTTTATTTTACAAATCACAATATTTATAGCCTATTTATGTTTTTCATTTGATAAAGTCACAAGACGATTCCTTTCACATTTCACACTAACAAATCCTCCTGATTTGTGTAAATACAGAAGAATTTCCAGTGTTTAAATGTTTGTAGTGGTCTTAGATCCTCTAAAACAATTCATGAACATTCTGAACTTTATTCTTGGTTAAAGAATATACACATAAAGAAGTTAACATTTTGTTTTTTAAAATCCCTCCAGGAATTATTATGCTGTATCTTAGGAAAATATTCTGAAGTAATTCTTTCATTCTTATAATAGATCATCAATATTAAATAAAAATGTTCCTTATCATTTTATTCTATATGTTCTTTACTGTGTAGAAAAATAATTGATGAAGATAAGGTATTATATACAGAATACTCATTCTAATAGTATTCTCTCAAAGCCAGAATAGAAGAAATTATCCATTAGCTATAAACACAGATGGTACAAAAGAAAATCTGAAAGCCATTTTACCATCTCTAAAATATAAAACAAGCCAAAAAAGACTGGTTCATGGCAACTAATTTTCTCTAAAGAAAAGGTAATTTATTCTTTTTATTATGTTATTAAGCCATTTCTTTTTTAAAGGAGAATCAAGTTGCTCAGTATGGCAGATCATGTAGATGGGCTTATTGAGCATCTTGTCTTTTATCTACCTGCCAAAAGATGCCTGCTAAAAAGAAGTATTCAGAGAGAGTAATGCTGCTAAGTTTGGAAACATAAATTGCATTTCAAAGATCCCTTATAGACAGGGTGTTGGGTGTGATTTTTTTGTTCTCCTATTGTGAAACCTTAATTCATTTGGGAGGAACTGAAGAGAAGCAGGGCGGAAGACCATCTTGTGAATGTGGACTGTAGCAAGAAAGGTGGTTTTAGGTACTGGGGCTGTATTGGCAGCTTCTCATTTCAGAAGAAAGCTCCCTCCTCATGGCAAAAAGAGCAGCAAATAGGGTTTCGCGAGTGATTGCTGGAAGCGAGTCTATCCGCTTATCCCTTTTACCGCTTCCGTGAGTGATTTAATGCCCAATACACATTCATTCCCTGTTGCACTGAGCAATGGCATATCCTACACCTTGCAACTTCACCCTGACCACTTCACCCCTGAATGCCATTTTTATTGTTAATATCTGGTATTTGTTGTTGGACAGTATTTTTAGTGCATCGTCTAGACCCTTGCTTTGAACACTTTCTTCCTTATGTTTGGGGATGTTTCTCCCCAGACTGTGTCCTCTTACACTCTCTAGCAGTGCATTCAGTCTCAAAATGACCTGTCTGACAAATGTGGATAGTCAATCTTCTGACCAAAGTGATGGGTTCAAGCAGTGGTTTATATGCAAAGAATGAATCATGGAACACTACATAAAAAACTAATGATGCACTGTATGGTGACTAATATAACATAATAATAATAATAATAATAAAAAAAACTCAGTGCTAACACAGTTATTCACTAGGATTGTTATCTAAATATCGTATGCATTTTTGCTTTTCAAAGTAAGGATAGCTTATTTATAGGTAAGAGACCAGGGGAGACAATAAGACAGGGACAACTAAGAATAAAATTCAACAAGACCAGGCCAGGGATGCCTGGTTGGCTCAGTCAGTTGATTGGCTGCCTTCTGCTTGGGTCATGATCCCAGTATCCTGGGATCGAGCTCCGCAGTGGGCTCCCTGCTTGGCGGAGAGCCTGCTTCTCTCTCTCCCTTTGCTGCTCCCCCTGCTTGTGCTCTCTCTCTCTCTCTCAAATAAATAAATAAAATCTAAAAAAAGAAAGACCAGGCCCTGGCCAAATGAGGTCTTCAGCTCCACTCCTGGGACCCAGGTAAGCAGAAAACTTTTATCCAGTCTGTAAAATTCCCAAAAAGCCAAGAAAAGTATTTTTGGTTCAGAGAATTTGTTTCTCAAACAAATGAGATCTTTAAGCATTAAAAATGGTGCTGCCTTGACCTTTTAATTTACAGTTTGGATTCGGTTGACCTCTGCATGAAGTTAAAATTTTGATTTAGGTTACTCCCTACCTTCCAACTCAAATATTTAAAGTGTTATGTGCTCTGATTAAAAGCCTATTGTTCTTTTATATGACATTTTAGGATAAAAATTATCTTTTCATGTTTTAGTTCCTTATATCTATGTTAAAAGTTAAAAGGCAATAACATCAATAAATTTTTAATTGTGTTATCACACTGTCCTCCAGAGAGATATTATTGGTATCTTTCAAATGACTGAATGAGCAAATTTCACAAAGGAAATTATTTGCTTCTCACATTTAAAGGGCCTACAGGAAATTTCCCCCTTAACTTCTTCTTAAGTAATTGGAAATAATTTTAATATCACCTGGCCTATATATTAATTTCCAAATCTTATTTGGTTTATTCAAATATTTATTTCTGACATATTTAGGTCTTATTCCTACCTTACATGGAAAATTTTATTCCCTAAATCTGTGATATGAGCATTAAATGAGCATGATATTGGTTACCTCAAGTTGATTTGGATTACTTAATTGCATTATTTAATATAGTAAGGTAAAGAAGTCTTAAGCTGTGTTATTTAAGAATACATAACTATTACAACAGTAACACAGTTTTGACTAGGAAATACTACTTCCCTTAAACAGTTTTAAATACTTACCACTGAGAAGAATAGAAAAACAGGCTGGCTAAAATTTTAAAATCATTTTTATACAAAATAATTACATATCAAATGTCAAGAATAGTGATAAAATACATATATAATGATTCTAGTGCAGTTTTTTCAAAATCATTTTTCCCTCTCAAGATAATAAATGCACATGCTAATAGAACACTTGATTTTCCACAAAAAGTATTTAAATCATCAAAAATAAGTCCCTTGTCTCTTGACTCACTTTATGTAGTTGAAAACCACATGAAAGTAAATAAGCAAATTGGAGGATAGAAAGAGATTTATATGCACCCCATGAACAGATCTGGAAGTTTTCTTCATATTTCTCTCCTCTTCTCCTCTCAGTGATCAAGCATTGGTATTTTTTCAGCTACATCTCAACAACTCACCACAGCCAGCTTACTTCAGCGTCCGCACCGCTACCATATTTATCCTAATATCAACAGTGTGTGTATGACTATGTACTGCATTCATACATACATAAGGATCTATAGTATACAAGCGTGGGTTTCTCCTGTATCTCCACACAGCTTATAGGTATAAAGCCACATTTCTTCACATGTCATATAAGACCCTTCATAATCCAACACCAGCTTGTCATTGGACACTCTCCGGTAAAACCTATTCTCATACTAAAATCATTATATTCACATAATAAGCACTTTCCTTACATCATAATCTTGTACTTAATTTCCTTCTCCATTCCTGAACATTCTCTACACATTATATACCATATCAGAAAAACTTGCACATAAAGTTTAAGTGCAAATATTTCCTTTCCTAGACCTCGTCCTTCACTCTCATCAAGCAAATCTAGTTATTTTTTTCTGTTCCTAGAGTGCCATCTACATACTTATCAATTGACAATGTGTGTATGTGTAGATATGTATATTTGTATGTGTGTTTAACTTGTTTATTTTTTGTATCTCCAGAATAGCTAGAAGTTTCTGATCTCCAATTTTAATTGTTTTTGGATTCCCCACCCCTTCATAATGAGAATATAAAAGAATAGCTTCATAATGTTTATATGTTTAATGTAAAACTCATAATATTCTCAAAAGATTCTTAAAAATAAAAGAAGGCATGTAAAGTTAGAATGTAAGTTTTCAGAAATCATGTGGAATGTTAAAGAACAATTTGTAATATTCTATATACATGTAAAACAGATGGACAATAATTTCAAATTCACTTATCATTCTGCTACCGTATTAAGTTGGTCTCAAAAGGAAGGTTTCATTAGTGGTAGAAATAGAAAGTATTTATGCAAGATACATGGATTGTGTGATGATGAACTGCTTTGCATACAAGTGAGGTTAGAAGATTCTTACATGAAAACCAATGTGCCTTCTCATATCCATCACTAGGCTTCATTATGTTATGACTGACATGTGCCATGGTAACAAATTTTAGATTATCATTTTATTAAACAGTAATATGCAATGATTATTCATTAGTGAAGTATCCTCTTGGGGTTCTCAAGAGTGAAAATTGCATTATCTTAGCAAATATAGATACAAATCATACAATTAACTATTTAAAAACTAGGTTTTTTTATTGCATCAGAGTTCTGCCAAAGATAAGAAAATAAACACAGGTGGGAACATATTTATAGGATTTATAAAACCACTTGATTTTATAATGAGCATTAATTCCATTTAACAATATTTCCTGTGTTACACAAATCTAAACCAAACTGGAATGTTGGAAATTCTTTAAAAAATTAAATTAAATTGGGGCACTTGAGTATCTCAATCAGTGAAGCATCTGCCTTCAGCTTGGGTCATGATCTTGAATCCCAGGATCGAGCCACATGTCAGGCCCCCCGCTTAGTGAGGACTCTGATCTCCCCTCCCTCTGCCTCTTCCCCTGCTCCTGTTGTCTCTATCTCTCTCTCAAATAAATAAAATCTTAAACAATTATTAAAATTTTTTTAAAAATTAAATTAAATTAAAAAGTCAATCAAGAAGCTATGGAAACTATTGTGAATAAGTGTTAATTGCAACAAACTATAATGCAATGTGACTTTGTTTCTCTGAACACACAGACAGACATAAACTGACACACACAGAAAGGCAATCTTGCTGGATCATATGAATGGAAATAAAAACTAATTTAACCCTCTTGGGGTCCCTGGGTGGCTCAGTTGGTTAAGTGTCCAACTCTTGGTTTTGGCTCAGGTCATGATCTCAGGGTCCTGAGATAGAGCCCTGCTTTGGGCTCCACACTCGGAAGGGAGTCTGCTTCCCCTCTCCCTCTCCCTTTGCCTCTCTGCCCTGCTCAGGCACTCTCTGTTTATCAAATAAATAAATAAATAGATAAATAAATAAATAAATAAATCTTAAAAAAAAGCAACCCTCTGTTTTTTTTTATTTTTTTTAATTTTTTTTAAAGATTTTATTTATTTATTCATGAGAGGCAGAGAGAGAGAGAGGCAGAGGGAGAAGCAGGCTCCCAAGGAGCAGGGAGCCCGATGTGGGACTTGATCCCAGGACCCTGGAATCATGACCTGAGCCGAAGGCAGACGCTCAACCATCTGAGCCACCCAGGTGCCCAACAACCCTCTGCTTTAAACCAGATGGTAAAAAAAGGTGTCATTATTTGTTGTGTGAAACACCTACCATCAAATTCCTCTCTGGGCTTTCAATGACAACTTAGCCTTAGTAAAACAGAAGATGACACTGGATATTTTGTTCTAAAATGCTTGTTCTAATATAGTGTGTGTATGTGTGTGAGAGAGAGAGAGAGAGACAGAATGAGAAAAGGAAACATTGATTAAAATACAATTATTGTACCTAATTACAATTACAATAATTATAGTTGGAGCCCACCAATATATTTCACCAGGTCTTTAGTTCACAAGATACTTAACTTATACTTTGAACATCTGATCCAGTGCACAGTCTTGGCACTGTCTCAATTTCTAGCATGGACCACAGCAGAGAATATTACATATGTAATTTGCCAAATAAAACCTTAATGACCACAACATTTTAAATTTATCCTCACTGTAAATCAATTTTCTATGCCTAAAGTATTAAATACAACCTCTCACTCTGCTCTATCCTCTTCATAAATGATAATGAACTTTGTGTTTGTTATTTTCCTCCTGGATACCTGTGAATAAATTTTATTCAATGCCCATTTATTTGTTGTTTTAAGCTACCAGGTAGTCCAAGAACATCCAGAATTCCTATACATCTGAGTTTTTAAAAAATCCTGAAAAATTTCAATGCTTGTAAAAGTTTTAGAATCATCTTAGGTTGAATTCACCCAATTTGGGGATTTCCTTTAGAAGAGAACAAAATTTATGTTTTATGTAGTACATCATTAGTCCTGTGTTTTCTGCCAGGGGACTGAGACAGAAATAGAGCAACCGAGAGACATTGAGAGTTTCACAAAAGCTTGTAGGATTTTGTTCTATGGAGTATGAACACATAGCAGTTAATGTCACTAAATTAACTTGTTTGAAAGAGGTCAGATTACTCTATGTCATTTGGATATATCCAATTCCTTGTTATCTTGGAGAAATTACCATTGAAACTTTGCAAAGAGTTATACACCTCTCTAAAGACTTTCTCATAATAATAAAGATGGCTTTTCTGCGAATTTTAACATATCTACTTGTGCATATATTAAATATACCATGTAATATACACTAGAACTTGCTGAATATACAAGATTGTAAACTTCTGGGAGACAGTATTTTTCTTTTCTTATTTACCACTGTAACTTTTTTTTCCAGTACACTGTCTGGCACAAATTAGATAGGCATTTATATCTTTATTAAAATGACAGGTTTATAAATTCCAGATCTTTAACTCTTTGAACTAATTTACTATATATTTACTAGGCTGTATACAAAATAATAAACACACATATAATAGCATCAGAGCATATATTATGTATACTAAGATGCAATTAATAATCAAGCTATAATATAGAAATATAGAAATGTTGCTTGCCGCTCCATTCACATAGGAAAAAAACAAAAACAATTATTAGGGAAATACAAGTCAAAACCACGATGAGATACCACCTCACACCAGTCAAAATGGCTAAAATTAATAACACAAGAAACAACAGGTGTTGGCCAGGATGCAGAGAAAGGGGAACCCTCTTGCAATGTTGGTGGGAATGCAAATTGTTGCAGCCACTGTGGAAAACATATGGCTGTTCCTCAAAAAGTTAAAAATAGAACCACCCTAGGACCCAGCAATTGCACTACTAGGTATTTACCCAAAGGATATAAAAATACAGATTTGAAGGGGCACATACACCCTGATGTTTATAGCAGCATTATCAACAATAGTCAAATTATGGAAAGAGTCCAAATGTCCATTGACTTATGAATGGATAAAGAAGATATGGGATATATAAATATAAATAAATATATATATATGAATTTATATCTATCTATCTATATATATAGCAATATATATGTAATGGAATATTACTCAGCCATCAAAAATAATGAAATCCTGCCATTTGCAATGACATGGATGGGGCTAGAGTGTATTAAGCTAAGAGGAATAAGTCAGAGAGAGACAAATACCATATGATTTCATTCATATGTGGAATTTAAAAAACAAAATAGATGAACACATGGGAAGAGAAAAAAAAAAGAGAGAGAGAAAAAGTAAAGCAAACCATAAAAGACTCTTTCCAATAGAGAACAAACTGAAGGTTGCTGGGGGGAAGTGGGTGGGGGATGGGCTAAATGGGAGATGAGTATTAAGGAGGGCACTTGTGATGAGCACTGGGTGTTACATGTTAGTGATGAATCACTAACTTCTACTCCTAAAACCAATATTATACTATATGTTAGATAACTAAAATTTAAATAAAAATTTGGAGGAAAAAACGGAAAACAACAAACACACACACTGATATCCAAAGAATTATATACTACTTTTTCAGTACAACTCAAACACATTGTTTTCACTAAAAATGCAACCTCAAGCAAAAGTCATAACAGAACAATTACATTATTGAATCCTCCTTATTAACAAATATAACATGTACTCATTTATTAAAGCTGGGATATGCTTTCTAGGATTTGTTATCATAACTCATTTAAGTAAAAAGTATGTCTTAATAACACTGATTGCAATTCCATATTTATCTATAAATTTGAATATGACAGTGTATATAAAATTTAAATATTAATTAATCTTACCCCATTATATCATTAAAGCTAGTTAATTAGGAAAATATTAGGGAGAGTAGGATATCTTTTGGATGAGCAGTTCAAAATTATTCACTGCAAAGAAAAATGAAGTCACCCTAAATATCCAGACATGCTCTTCAATTGAATATTATGGCACTAAAAATGACAGTTAGAAGAATATATACTATAAGGGGGACCGGAGTTAATTTTATGCATCCACTTGGCTGGGCCACCATGTTCTGGTATTGGGTCAAACAATCTGGATGTGCCTGTGAAGGTATTTTTTGGATGAGATTAACATTTAAATCAGTAGACTTTGAATAAGGCAGATTAGCTTCTATAATATTGATGGGTCTCATCCAATCTGTTTAAAGATTTACCCTCGCAGATCCCAAAGGAATTCTGCCAGCAGAGTGCCTTCAGACTAGAACTGCAACTCTTCCCGGGGTCTTCAACCTACTGGCCTACCCTGCAGATTTGAGATTTACCTAGTCCCCACAATCACATTCGCCAATTCTTAAAATAAATCTTCCTCCATCTACATACACATTCTGTTGGTTCTATTTTCTCTGGAGAATTCTAATACAGGAACTTAAGAGTACACAAGGTGTTCCAAGAAAGATCTCAACATTAAAAAATCACCTTAACACCTGCTAAATTCTTAACTGGTATCATTATCAGTCTATCATTATTAAATTTGATTTTTGGTGATATTTGACTAAATACACCAACTGTAGAATCTATTGGGTATATAAAAAGATTTGAGTAAATGTATAGAAACACTTTATTGGTTTAATTCTCTGTGTAATACTATATTTGTTTGAATTTAAAGATTATTAATCATTAAACATTACGGTTTCATTGCACATATGAGTTGTCTCCTACATTAATAAAAACTTGTAACTGGGGCGCCTGGGTGGCTCAGTTGTTAAGCGTCTGCCTTCGGCTCAGGTCATGATCCCAGGGTCCTGGGATCGAGTCCCGCATCGGGCTCCCTGCTCTGCGGGGAGCCTGCTTCTCCCTCTCCCACTCCCCCTGCTTGTGTTCTCCTCTCGCTGTGTATCTCTCTGTCAAATAAATAAATAAAATCTTTAAAAAAAAATAAAAATAAAAAAAATAAAAACTTGTAACTAATAAGCACAATAATGTCTAGCATTTATTGAGTTTAGTTTTGTACCAGGTCTTAAGCTATGCATTTTACATTCACTTATTTAGTGATAAAAAACAATCTATGAGGTAAATACTACTGACAATATACATATGAGTAGGCAGGACAAAAGAGGGAAAATTATTTCCCTAGACTCATAATAAGTGACTGGACTGGAAAGGAAACCCAGGTCTGTCTTATTCCAGAGACACAGAGCCAGACACCACAACTCCTCGGCTAATAGCCAATCCTAAATTGTTCACAGTAAATGGCTCCTTTATAATCATTCAGCATCACTAATTTATGTAAATCTTCAGTTCACTTCAATACATTTGGAAAATCTGACTACCATTTTTACTTTCAATTGTGCTATAATATTCATTGGCGAATTTACTACTACTTTGGTTCCTCAATTTTTGCCATATTCTAGAATACAGTATCAGAGTCCTGGATTTTCAAGGCTTTAACATTACAGCTCATTCTTATAAAAAGCATATATACACTGTCCTGTTTGGTCTTTTGTTTTGGATGAAATATAATCTGACACTGTTTCATCAAACACATTTTACTAATGATTAATTTGAAAGATTTTACTGTGGGAAGGTTAAGGGCATTGTCCTTGGAGCTAGAATGTCTGGAAACAACTCTTAGTCCCTCCACCATCTAGCCGTGTGAACTAGGCCAAATCAGTCAATTTCCTGGGTCTCAGTTCCTCCATGTGTGAAAGTAGGGATAGTAAAAGTGTCCACCCTCAAAGCGTTTTTGAGGGGTTTATGTTAGTCCATAATTTAAAGCTGTTAGAACAGTCATAAACATGGTACAGAGTTTGGTAGTATTTCGTTTACTTTAAATATTAGTTTTACACATACATAATTGAAAGGAATTCTATATTCTGAGGTTAAAATTACAATCAATTTATATTTTAGGTAATATTTTACCCAATGTTGTTTGGGATATTTTAAGTTATAAAACTTTATCGTACTCTTGGCTCCATTCAGTTCACTATGCTTGCTTAGTCAGCCTTATAAGTCAACTCCAATTACAAGCAGAGACTCAGCCATCCATTATGTTAGCTCTGTTATTTAGGATCAGTGGTTAATGGATTTCTGATGTAGATGGAAGTTTTTCTGTAACTGAGATATCACT
>NW_023270442.1:3984175-4010249 GCF_011800145.1 Mirounga leonina
AGTGATATCTCAGTTACAGAAAAACTTCCATCTACATCAGAAATCCATTAACCACTGATCCTACTTTGAATAGATAAAAATGTCAATTTACAGTTCAAATGAGGCCAATTTGCATCTTTTTGTAGACTGAAAAGAAGCAATATGAATATGTGTGTTAATGGAAATATTCCAGAGTATTTTCAGATATGTGAATCAAAAGAAATAAATTGCATACAATGTATAGAGAAAAAATGCACGTAAAAACATCATAATGGCTCTCAATAAAGTTCAAACTTATAATATCAAACACATAATGAACTAAAATGCTACATGGATATTGTATTTAAATGAATAGATTTCACTCTGTCAGTAGCAGGAAATAAGTCAATGTTTTCTTGTTTGTTTAGAGAAGGGAAAGTTGATGCCAGAAGGAAGGTCAAGTGGAGACAATGGCCTTGGTCAGAAGCACAGACAGGTCAGCTGCTGTAAGAAGAAGAAAGTTAGAGAATATCTGGGCAAGAAGAAAATAGGCCACAAAATTGGTAGAGGAAGCATGCAGAAGCTCTTTGTAATTGCTTCTATTTTTCAGTGAAATACAAAGCAAGCTTATTAGCTGAGAATAGGGAATGGAGAATAGGTATTGGGAAATTGAGAGAAGAGAAAAATATGAAACAGTAAGTAGAGCAGAATATGAGTTGACTAGCTAGCAGAATAATAACCCAGTGTTTTCTAACCTTCCTTTTCCTCAAATTCACTCAAAGTATTTGTTGGAAATAGAGATTTTTGTGGAGATTTTGATTCCATATATAGTTTTCCTCGGCAATCTGCTTGTAACAGGGAACACAGGCAATGGTAGGATTACCTACAATTAGAAAACCAGATTTGAATAATTAATAAGACTGCTGCTCTCTTTTATGTAAGTAGTGTACTGAATAATATCAGGGTTAAACAATGAATAATATAGTCTTTTATGCTAAATGTGGGAAATATGAGACACACACATATCTTTTCAAATAAAATTTAACTAAAGTGTGAAGCATTCAATTGTAACTGATAAATATGACATACTAATATGTAAAGAATTCTGAGGAGGAAACATTGCACTATGAATAGATGATTAAATGATCACAGAGTAAAGAAATAAAACCTTCATTCGAACTTAAAATTTTTTGGTTTTGTTTTTTAAATCGGAATAACTGAACATCTAAGAGGAAGAACAGGGATACTTTGTATGTAGAGGCTTTGCATCAATGATGGCAAATAGAGGAAGATGCAATGTATCTTTAGAAGAAGATAGATCTCACTGAAGCATTTTCTCTTTCTTTCTTTCTTTTCTTTCTTCCTTCCTTCCTTCCTTCCTTCCTTTCTTTCTTTCTTTCTTTCTTTCTTTCTTTCTTTCTTTCTTTCTTTCTTTCTTTCTCTTTTCTTTCTTTCTTTCTTTCTTTCTTTCTTTCTTTCTTTCTTTCTTTCTTTCTCTCTTTTCTTTCTTTCTTTCTTTCTTTCTTTCTTTCTCTTTTCTTTCTTTCTCTTTTCTTTCTTTCTCTTTCTTTCTTTCTTTCTTTCTTTCTGAAGCAATTTTCTTTTTCTTTTCTTTTCTTTTTATTTATTTATTTGACAGAGAGAGAGAGAGACAACGAGAGAGGGAACACAAGCAGGGGGAGTGGGAGAGGGAGAAGAAAGCTTCCTGCAGAGCAAGGAGCCCGATGCGGGGCTCGATCCCAGGACCCTGGGATCGTGACCTGAGCCGAAGGCAGACACTTAGCGACTGAGCCACCCAGGCGCCCCTGTAGCAAGTTTCTTATAATCAAGAATAGGAGATCAGAAAATATGGTACTTTCATACATCAGGTATACATTAATGACAAGCAAAGTGCAAAGAATAACACAAAGACAGAAATGAAAATAAAAAGATCCATACTCCAAGAACTTACAATTTTGTGTGGAGACAAACTACAGAGTGATTTGTGTGACCAGGAAGGTAAAGCAGAGTATCCTATGAGGGACCATAGAGAAACACCTTCTATAGTAGAGGGCAAGGAAGGCTTGGTGACGGAGTTTAACAAAAGCTGCATATAAGCTGAAGCTGAAGTAATAACCCAGAATTAACACATGGATGTAAGTGTGTATGTGTGTGTGCATGTGTATGTGCATATGAATACACATCTGTGAGTACTGGATCAGGTTTCTAGAAGGTAAACTCAACCCAATCCAGTATTCAAAGATGTGTCATGATGACCCAACCATATATATGTTTCAAAATCTGACAGTCTGACTGATATATGAAAGAATGAAATAAAGGTGAGTCTAGAAAGCAAAAGCAAAAATAAATGAACTAAATGAAACAGTAAGAGGAGTGTTGAAGTAGTTCAAGAACATTTGTTCAACAATTATTTTTTTAAAGATGTTATCTATTTATTTGAGAGAGGGTGAGAGAGAGAGAGAGAGAGAAAGCAAGCACAAGTGGGGGTAGGGGCAGAGGGAGAGGGAGAAGCAGGATGCCCACTGAGCAGGAGCCCAATGTGGGGCTCCATCCCAGGACCCCGAGTTCACGACCTGAACCGAAGGCAGACACTTAACTGACTGAGTCACCCAGGCCCCCCATTCAACAATTATTTAACTACAATTGCTTCCAAGATATTTTTCTAGGTGCCAGGAATATAGGTAAGACAATTGCTACCTTGATACCCATTGGAAAAAAGTGAGACTAAAATATGAGCAAGTAAATGAACAAGTACATACAGTAGCAAGTGTTACACATGGGATATATAGTGACTGGAGTGAGCAACGTGAAGGGAAACCAAGAACATGCCTCAGTGGAGGGGGCCGATGAACTGATTAGCTAGGGAAGATCAGTCATGGCAGGATATGACAGGAGTTCCACCAGCAGGGGGAAAAGAGCCATAAGTGAGAACACCTGAGGGTGTTTAAGTAACAACAAAAGTCAGGATGATTTGTGCATAATATAATAGAAGAATGTAAGTGAATTTAGGAAGTTAGGCAAAATAATTATGACTACAAGTAAGGCGGTAATACTGGAAATGAACAAAAAGAAATCAGTATATAAAAAGAAGGCTGCATCGATCAGAATAAACAATTCATTGATATGGAGAAAGAAAGAGTTATTTCTTAAAGTGAAATTCTGTACATAATGAATAGCTAGGAACTGAATTATGTCTCCCCCAAATTCCTATGTTGAAGCGTTAACCCCCAGTGCGAAAGTATTTGGAGATGGGGATTTGGGGAGGTTAAGTAGGTTTAGATGAGGCCAGGAGGGTGGGTTCCTAATGATGTAATTAGTGCCCTTATAATAAAAGAACAGAAAGCTTTTTTCTCATCCTCTCATAACATGAGAAAACAGCAAGAAGATGGCTGCCTATAAGCCAGAACAAGTCTGCATCAGAACCTGACCTGCTTGGCACCCTGATCTCAGACTTGAAGCTCTGTACTATCAGAAATAAATGGTTATGGTGTAATCCACTCAGGCAATACTATTTTGTAATAGACTGAGTAGACTAAGATATTAATTATTTCAGTTTTCTGTATTAAAAAAAGTACTTCTTTTGCCTTGATTTTTTAAAAAGATTTTATTTATTTATTTGACAGAGAGAGAGAGAGAGCACAAGCAGGGGGAACAGTAGAGGGAGAGGGAGAAGCAGGCTCCCCATTGTGCAGGGAGCCCCACGTGGGACTCAATCCCAGGACCCAGGGGTCATGACCTGAGCCAAAGGCAGACACTTAACCAACTGAGCCACCCAGGCGCCCCTTGATTCTGTTTTTTCTTTAAAGATTTTATTTATCTATTTGAGAGAGTGAGTGAGAGAGAGAGTGAGCAAGAGCAGGAGTGGGGGGAAGGGGCAGAGAGAGAGAGAGGAGCAGACTCCCTGCTGAGCAGGGAGCCAGACACGGGGCTCCATCTCAGGACCCTAGGATCATGAACTGAGCCAAAGGCAGACACTTAATTGACTGAGCCACCCAGGCGTCCCTTTGCTTGATGTTGATAGATATTTTGCTGCTAACAAATTCTAGGTTGACAGTATCTTTTTTCAATGTTTTAAAAATATCAATCTTCTCCTGGCTTGCACTTTTTTTTTTTTGACAAGTTTGTTATTCTTTGCTCTTCTATACTTAATGTGTCATTTTTATCTGCCTCTAAGAGTTTAACATTTATTTTCTCTAATTTGATTGTGATGTTCCTTAACAGTTTTCTTTAGGTGTATTATGATTTAGGGTCATGGAGGTTTTAGACCTGTGAGTTAGCAATTTTTATCAAATTGTAATACACACACACACACACACATCAATTTTTCAGGTTTTTCTAGTCTCTCTGACTTCTCCTTGGACTCCAGTCACTCATATTTTAGACTTCTTGATAATGTCTCACAAGTCACTGGTTTATCTATTTTTTTTTTTTTTCTGTCTTTAATTTTGGATAGCTTTCATTACTATATCTTCAAGTTCATTGATTCTTTTTTTTAATATTTAATTTATTTATTTGAGAGAGAGAATGAGATAGAGAGAGCATGAGAGTGGGGAGGGTCAGAGGGAGAAGCAGACTCCCCGCTGAGCAGGGAGCCCGATGCGGGACTCGATCCCGGGACTCCAGGACCATGACCTGAGCCGAAGGCAGTCGCTTAACCAACTGAGCCACCCAGGCGTCCTAGTTCATCGATTCTTTTATCTGCAGTGTCTAATCTAGGACTTGCATCCAGTGACATATTCACTTCAGATATTATAGTTTTAATAACTCAATGTTTACTTTGAGTTTTTATTTTTCTATTTCTCTCCCTACATTCATGTTTACTCTATCTTCTTGGACATAAGAAGTATCATGTTTAGAGTAGTTATTTCAAAGTCCTTTTCTGCTACTTCTGTGCTCTTTGTCATTTCTTAGTCTGGTCTAATTATTTCTTTTTTTACATGTATGTGGTTCATAATTTCCTACTGTTTGTATGTCTGACAAGTTTGAACGGGATGCTATATTCTTTATGTTGTTGGGTGTTGGGTTTGTTGTATTATTTAAAAATACCTTTTTATGATACGCAACTAAGTTATGTGCAATCAATTGGGTCATTTCAATTTCTTTTTTTTAATTAACAAGCTTTAGGGCGCCTGGGTGGCTCAGTTGGTTAAGCGACTGCCTTCGGCTCAGGTCATGATCCTGGAGTCCCGGGATCGAGTCCCGCATCGGGCTCCCTGCTCGGCGGGGAGTCTGCTTCTCCCTCTGACCCCGCCCCCCTCATGCTCTCTGTCTCTCATTCTCTCTGTCTCAAATAAATAAATAAAATCTTTAAAAAAAAAAAAAAAAAACAAGCTTTATATTTTAGATCAGTTTTAGGTTCACAAATTTTTATTAGATACATCACTATGTAGATTATTGATTTGTAATCTTTCTTCCTCATTCTTTTCTGCAGGTATTTTTTTTTAAGAAAGTAATAATCTGATTTACTGGGGACAATCAAAGGATAATTTATCCCTACAAAAGTCAAGTTGACCCTAAAAATCTGAGCCCTATCTTTTCCATACTCCTATATCACCAATAAAATTTCTTTTAAGGGTAAAATAGTATTAAGACAAATACCATGGAACATCCAAAAGTTGTTCACAGCAATTATAAACTTAGCCAAATAGAAATCTATTTCTCAATTAACAAAATCTGGAGGAAAAAAAATATATTGCAAAGCTTGCTTTGTATTACCAGGAAGTTTTAAGAATATTCTCACTGCTACTTTCTCCCAATACTTATTTAGTCCTTTTGAAAATGATGATGTGTTGGGGCACCTGGGCGGCTCTGTCAGTTAAGTATCTAAATATTGAGTTCAGTTCAGGTTTGATCTCAGGGTCGTGAGTTCCAGCCCTACAATGGGCTCCATGCTGGGTGTGGAGCCTACTTAAAAGAAAAATGATCATGTGTTGATTATTTTAGATAATAAATTGATAAGAATAAATATCTTAAAAGTGTTTTCAATTTCTTTCCCTTTCTCTTGATATTTGCACTTTATTTATCAATTACCTAAAAAAAAGTGCTCTGCAAAATAAAATTAGATGACTTCACATTAAGGAGAATAAAGTTTCAGGAAGAATATCAAATATTTCTAAGTTTATTGCATTAGATGATTTAACTTAGACCTATGAATTTTATCTACATTTGACCATAATGAAATGAAAAATATTCTACGTAGCAACCACATGTCATGTATGCCTATGATACGGAGATAACCTGAAAGAAAATACTTAGGAAACAATATCCATCCTTTATGCAACACGCTCTTTTCCATTTTATCCAATTATAGTCTATTCTATTTTGTATTTTTTTATTTAAAATAGAGATTGCAACTCACTAAATTGCCTTCATGACCCAATAATAGGTCATGACCTATGAACAGCATTACTCTATGAGGTTCTCTGAAACTGAATATACCTGAATATAAAATGACTTTGGGCAACAGTCATTGGTGAATGGACGTAGTAATTACTAAATACTAGAAAGCACTAACTAAATTCTGGGCACATTTAAGAAGTCTTCATATTTAACACCTCTCAACTCCTATGAGGAGGGAACTTTGCGGAGAGGCACATTTCAAACTTTGAGTTTTAAATAGTACATTTCTAGATTTTGAGGAAATTCTATAATTCACTACCATCCAGAAATTTTTATTGATGTTTTTGAATGATTTAAATATTATCAATATAGGAAAACATAAATTAAAAAAGAGAGAGAAACAGATTTTCTTTATCAGTATGTTTGGCATACAGTTTGAACATCAGGCACAGACTATTATAACTGAAAACTAACAGTTCTTCATGGAGTGATTATATTTTATTTAGAACACAGGTGAACATAAAAATTATAGTTGCATAAAGTGGTAACTTGTATAAATGCTTTAAAGAAGGCATGGAAGATTGATTTCATGGGCATTTACCTTCAACCAGATGTCATGTATCCATTTCTGAAATGACTAAAATTACGGTCACATTGAATTATGTGAGCAGCATGTCATCAGATAAATGGACATTATGAATAGATTAAAGGAAAGTCATGTTTCCAGAATAGGTACTTTAATTACATTCTTTGCTCATTCAAGTACCTATTATTTTGCAAAATAGAATGATGAAGTCATTATTGTGGTTATGAGTTTTTAAATTAAAGTAAACATATTCTCTGTTTTCTTAACCTGGAATGTTCATCGATCCTAGGATTGTCACTGAAAGAGAGTTATTGTTTTATCGCACTACCACATCTTCCCAGGCATTCTGGAGATTACCTCTCTCGTCTCATTTCATTTATTTATGATATATTCACTACTCTCAGCTCCCAAGAGTGTCTGGAACACCCTTCAGATAATTTCTTTCAATTACAATGTCCAGAAGATGGGTGAGTGGTAAGGAGATTTTGTAGATGACTCAGCAGGAAAATAACTTCTAGAAGGTATTGAACATCATACATACCAAACATTTTAACTCTTATCTCTGCATATAACTAGATCTTATTTCTCTTTCTGACTCTAGCCTCCTGGCTTCCCATTCTCCCCACCCCTTCCCCCTTAGCCAGTGTTCCTATAAGGTGAAGCCAACACACTCTCCTGCTAAGGAACATAAAAATGATGTTCATCTTCTGTTTTAAAGTTACAGATATCATCCAGTTTAATCTTAAAAATAGTCCTGTGACTGAGGTGTGTTATCAACGTTTTACAGAAGCAGTACTGGGAATCCTATGATCAATGCTCCAATTTGTTTGTTGGGTAAACAAGATTTTGGATACATATGTATATATATGTCCCTACATATATATACAAAGAAAAGATATAATTTGTATTGTATGTGTTACTTAATAATTTTCTTCAGATTTAATAAAGTGAGTACAGTAAAGCCCATAAAAACAAATGCTCCTATCCAAGCTCATAATTGACATTGGTAACTCAATAAAATAGTTCCTAAGGTGAGCTTTAGAATCAATGTCAACAGTGTGAATGAATCTGAACAATTGAGTTGATTGTCTGGATTTATAAACAATTTTTATTAATTTTTATCTAAATAATGATATTGTATAGTTAGCCCTGGGGTCTTAATGCTTTATCTAACATTTTATACAATTTAATGTATAATTTTTAGAATTCATTCTAATAACCAACTCTTAATTTCTATTATGATAGAATCAGAGTGTGACATCAGCAATACAGTAGGCTGGGAAGCCTTGAGCCCTTCTTCCTTCCATGGACGTTCACATTAAACAAAAGTACATAGACCACTTCCCTTTGTGAAAAACCCAAGAACCAGTTGACATGTCCCTACATTCCTGGCAAGCATATCAATCACATGGGAGCCAGTAGGAAAACTTGAGGCACCATCTTATTATTATCTCTACCCATGGCAAGGTCCAAATAACCAGGAAGAAAGTCCTACCTCCCAGTTTATAGCCGGGGGTAAAAGGGAAAAAAAAAAAAAAAAAAAAACTTGACCATATGCCCGATATTCTGATTTTTTCTGGGAGCAATTTCTGTATGTGATTACAATTGTTATCAGCTTAAAATGGACTGCTTTAAAATATTTTAGGTAAGCCCCATGGTAACCACAAAGAAAATGCCTAAAAAAGATATGCAAAAGAAAATAAGAAAAGAATCAAAGCATGTCACTGCAACCAATGAAGCACAAAGGAAGACAACAAGAGGAAAAGAGGCACAAAAGAGCTATAAGACAGGGAAAACAATAAACAAAAAGGTAATAGTAAGTCTTCCCTATCACTAATTACTTTAAACACAAATGGATTCAGCTCCTCAAAGGACAAAGTGCCTTGGATTAAAATGGGTTAAAAAGAAGAAAATACACATCCAACTTTATGGTGTCTACCATAGATTCATTTGAGATTTAAGGCTACATGTAGGTGGAAAGTGAAGGAAAAGAAGAAAACATCCCATGGATATGCTAACTAAAAGAGATAGAGGGTGGCTATACGTATAACACACAAAATACTCTTTAAGTCAAAACTGTTATAAGGGACAAAGAAGGTCATCACATCATAATAAAAGGGTCAATTCATCAGGAGAATATAGTAATCATAAATACATATACACCTAATGTCATAGCACTTAAATAGAGAACACAAACACTGAAAGAACTGAAAGGAGAAGAGACATACAATAGTAGGAGACTTGGATACCCCACTCTCAATAATGATAAAATTTCCAAACAGATGAGTATTTTTGTATTCGTTGCGCAAATACCTAGTAGTACAATTGCTGGATCATAGGGTAGTTATGTTTTTAACTTTCTGAGGAATCTCTATACTATTTTCCAGAATAGCTGCACCAGTATGCATTCCCACCAACAGTGCAAGAGGGTTCCCTTTTCTCTGCATCCCCACCAACACCTGTAAACACACACACACACACACACACACAGAGGAAAATTACTCAGCTGTAAAAGAGAATGGAGTCTTGCCATTAGTAATGACATGGATGGAGCAAGAACATTATGCTCAGCAAAATAAATCAGTCAGAGAAAGACAAACACCGTATGATTCCACTCATATGTGGAATTTAAGAAACAAGACGAGTAAGCAAAGGAAAAAAAGAGAGAGAGAGAGGCCAAGAAACAGAATCTTAACTGCTGAGAACAAACTGACAGTTCCCAGAGGGGAGGTGGGTGGGGGAATGGGTGAAATAGGTGATGGGGATTAAGGAGTACACTTGTCCTTATGAGCACTGGGTGATGTATGGAATGGATGAATCACTATGTTGTACATCTGAAGCTAATAGAACATTGTATTTTAACTATACTGGAATAATGATAATAATAAGAAAAAAGAAAAAAACTTCCCTCTTATACAGCTTTTGCTACAGCCCTTAAGTTTTAGCAACTTGTGTTTTTTGTTTCATTTGTCTCAAAATATTTTCTAATTTCCCTTTTGATTTCTTCTTTGACCCATTGGTCATTCAAGAGCATGTTGTTTAATTTTCATGTATATGTGAATTTTCCAGTTTTTCTTCTGCTATTGATTTCTAGTTTCATTCCATTGTAGCTGGCAAAGATATTTAGTATGATTTTAATTTTCTTAAACTTGTGAAGAATTATTTTGTGAATTAACATGTGATTTATCTTGGAGAATGTCCTGCATGTTCTTGAGAAGAATATTCTATTTTGGGGGCACCTGGGTGGCTCAGTTGTTAAGCGTCTGCCTTCGGCTCAGGTCATGATCACAGGGTCTTGGGATCGAGCCCCGCATCGGGCTCCCTGCTCCGCGGGAGGCCTGCTTCTCCCTCTCCCACTCCCCCTGCTTGTGTTCCCTCTCTCGCTGTGTCTCTCTCTGTCAAATAAATAAATAAAATCTTTAAAAAAAGAAGAAAAATTATAAAGAATATTCTATTTTGGGGTGGAATGTTCTACATAGGTCTGTTAGGTCCATTTGGTCTATAATATTTAATCCACTGTGTTCTTGATTTTCTGTTTGGAAATTCATTTTTTTAAGTTTTTAGTTAGATTGCAGTTAGTTAACATACAGTGTAATATTAGTTTCAGGTGTAAAATATAGTGATTCAACATTTCCATATATCACCCGGTGTTCACCACAACAAGGGTATCCCTTAATTCCTATCATCTATTTAACCTACCCTCTCACTCACCTCCCGTTTGGTAACCATTAGTTTATTCTCAATAGTAAAAAATCCGTTTCTTGGTTTGCCTCTCTCTCTTTTCATCCCCCTTTCTTATTTTCTTGGTTTCTTAAATTCCACATATGAATGGAATCATATTGTATTTGTCTTTCTCTGTCTGACTTATTTTGCTTGGCATAATACTCTCTAGCTCTATTCATGTCCTTGAAAATAGCAAGATTACATTCCTTTTTATGGCTGAGTAATATTCTATTGTATACATATACACCACATCTTTTTTTTTTTTTTAATCCATTCATCTATCAATGGATACTTGGGCTGCTTCCATAATTTGGCTATTGTATATAATGCTGCTATAAACATAGGGGTGTATATATCCCTCTGAGTTAGTGTTTTTATATTCTTTGGCATGATTAGTGGATCATAGAATAGCTCTATTTTTAACTTTTTGAGGAACCTCCATACTGTTTTCCAGAGTAGGTGCACCAGTTTGCATTCCTACCAACAGTGTAAGAGGGTTCCCCTTTCTCCATATCCTCACCAAAACCTGTTGTTTCCTGTGTTGTTAATTTTAGCCAGTATGACAGGTGTGAGGTGATATGTCATTGTAGTTTTGATTTGCATTTCTCCAATGATGAGTGATGCTGAGCATCTTCTCATGTGTCTGTTGGCCATTTGGATGTCTTCTCTGGGGAAATATCTGTTCATGTCTTCTTCCCATTTTTAATTGTTCTACTTGTTTTGGGGTGTTGAGTTGTGTAAGTCCTTTATATATTTTGGATACTAACCCTTTACTGGATATGGCATTTGCAGTCATTGAGTAGATTGCCTTTTCATTTTGTTGATTATTCCCTTTGCTGTGCAGAAGTTTTTATTTTGGTGTAGTCCCGATAGTTTATTTTTGCTTTTATTTCCCTTGCATCAGGGGACCTAACAAGAAAAATGTTGCTATGGCTGGTATCAGAGACATTACTACCTGTACTCTCTTATAGGATTTTTATGGTTTCAGGTCTCACAGTTAGGTCTTTAATCCATTTTGAATTTATTTTTGTGTATATGTAAGAAAGTGAAGAAAGCTTCATTCTTTTTTTTTTTTTTAAGATTTTATTTATTTATTTGACAGAGAGAGACAGCAAGAGAGAGAACACAAGTAGGCAGGAGCTGGAGAGGGAAAAGCAGGTTCCCCACTGAGCAGGGAGCCCGATGTGGGACTGGATTCCAGGAAGCCAGGATCATGACCTGAGCCGAAGGCAGACACTTAATGACTAAGCCACCCAGGCACCGCCCAGCGTCATTCTTTTGCATGTAGGTGACTAGTTTTCCCTTCATCATTTGTTGAGGAGACTGCTTTTTTTCCCCATTGGATATTCTTTCCTGCTTTGTCAAAGATTATCTGCCCATATAATTGTGGGTTTATTTCTGGATTTTCTATTCTGTTCTATTGATCTATGTGTCTATTTTTGTGCTGGTACCATACTGTTTTGATTACTGAAACTTTGTAATATAAGTTGAAATCCAGAATTGTGATGCCTCCAGCTTTGTTTTTTCAAAATTCCTTTCACAGTTCGGAGTCTCTTGTGGTTCCATATAAATTTTAAGATTGTTCATTCTAGTTCTGTGAAAAGTGCTGTTGGTATTTTGATAAGGATTGCATTAAAATTGTAGATTGCTTTGGGTAGTATAGACATTTTACCAATATTTATTCTTCCAGCACATGAGCATGGGATGCCTTTCCATTTCTTTGTGTCATCTTGAATTTCTTTCATCAGTGTTTTATAGTTTTTGGAGTACAGGTCTTTTCACCTGTTTGGTTGGGTTGTACCAAGAGGGATGTTTATTGTGATTAATATCTTCATTAATAATGAATAATAAAGAACTTAACTTTACACTTCCAAGAGGGAAAATAAAGAAAAAAAGAAGGCCAAAGTTAACAGTAGGAAGGATACAATAAAGGTTAAAGTGGAAATAAACAAAATAGAGACTAGAACAATAGAATAAAGTCAATGAAACTAAGAGTTTTTTTTTTTGAAAAGATAAACAAAAATGACAAACCCTAGAAACACACACACTACCAAGACTAAATCATAAAATAACTAGTAGGGAGATTAAGTCAGTAATCAATACCCCACCTCCAATAAAAAAGACAAGCCCAGGAGAAGATGCCTTTACTGGTGAATTTTACCAAATATTTAAAGAATTAAGGCCAACATCTCTCAAATTCTGAAAAAAATGAAGAGGAGGGAACACTTTCAAAGTCATTTTATGAAGCCAGCATTAACCAGCTACTAAAGCAAGACAAAGACACTACAAATAAAGAAAACCGGAGACCAATATTATGATAAATAGAGATGCAAAGATCCTCAACTCTTTACTAGAAAACTTAATTCCAAAGCACACTGAAATGAGAATACACCATGACCAAGTGGGATTTATCCCTGGGATGCTAGGATGATTCATCATATGCATATTAACTGATGTGATACATCACATTAATAGAGGATAAGAATCATAGGAACATCTCAATAGATACAAAAAAAGTCAGTTAAAATTCAAAACAATTTCATTATAAAAAACTCAAACTAGGTATAAAAGAATGTACCTCAACTAAATACAACTCAAAAGACCACAAACTAACATCATACTTAATGGCAAAAATTTGAAAGTGTCGTCTAGGATCAGGGACAAGTCAAGGATACCCACTTTCATCACTTCTATTCACATAGTAGTAGAAGTAGTAGCCATAACTACTAGGTAAAGAAAAAGAAATAAAATGCATTTAAAGTATGAAAGAAGAAGTGATTTTTTTTCTTTTTGTATGTAACATGATCTTATACATAGAAAACCTAGAGAAGCTACCAAAAACCAAAACCAAAAACAAACCTTTAGAACTAATCAACAAATTAAGTAAAGTTGTAGGATATAATATCAGTATACAAAGATCAGGGGCAAATCTATACACTGACAATGAACTATCTGAAAAGGAAATTAAGAAAGCAATGCCATTTATAATATCATCAAAAGAACAGAGTACTTGGGAATACACTTAACCAAGGACATGAAAGACATACGCTGAAAATCATACGGATGAAAAAAATTATTGAAGACATATCTGCACTCCCATGTTCACTGCAATATTATTCATGATAGCCAAGACATAGGAACAACCTAAGTATCCATCAGTGGATGAACAGACAAAGAGAATGTAGTATATATACACAATGGAATATTATTCAGCCATAAAAAGGAAATAAAGCCTGCCATTTGTGACATCATGTATGAACTTTGAGTGTAAATGCTAAGTGAAATAAGTCAGACAGGGAAAGACAAATACTGTATGATCTCACCTCTATATGGAATCTAAAGAAGCTGAACTAGAAATAGAATAGGATGGTGGTTGCCTAGGACCAGCTATTCAAGAGTATAAAGTTTCAGTTATGCAACATGATTAAGTTCTAGAGGTCTGATAACACATTGTGCCTATAGTTAACAATATGGAATTGTGCACTTAAATATTTAAGAGGGAAAATCTTGTGTTAAGTGTTCTTACCATTCACAAAAAAGGTATAGTCAGACATTCAAATGCCTTCCCATTTTCCCCTACTTGCACAAATGAAAAACAAGTGTTATTTGTTTTAAAAAGGAATGCATTAAAATATTATAGTTCAAAAATATTATAGTTTAGTAACACCATCTGGATGCAATACAAGACTCACTGCTCTTATTCAACCTCTTTTAAAGATACAGGCAATACAAGGTCTCAGCAATAATTATTGAAACAAATGAATGATATTTGTGCCACGGAATTATTAGATCACTAAAAGGGATCATGGCTATACCGCAGTTAAAGGTCAATTACAGTACTAGGGTGGTTGCGCTACATTTATGTCAAACTGTAACAGGCAATCAGGAAGGTCAATCTTGATGAGGACTGGCACAGAGAGAGATTAGCAGTGACATTTCATATGGGCTTGACTCAAACAGCTCTCATTTAAGTTCAATGTTGCTAGAATTTGCAAAAATGAGCTAGGATAATAAGTGGAATTTGTAACTAGAAGTCCTAAAACCACAATTCCATTGTATCCATCTTAGTTTTGTATCAGAGCAAAGAACATAACTCAGATTTGATGGATGAAGACAGTTAGCTTTATAAATATTGAGATAAATTTCTCCTTATACAGAATACTGGGAATATTTAATAGAAAATAAGAAATAATAACTTTAAAAATGTTTGTAAAATATGTCCATCTCCCAAATACGACCTTCATTAAAACAGTAAGAGATAATATGACATATTACACACATAAGTGTGTTTTACACCCATACATGCAAATGTGATATCATATATAATGATTAAAATTAATTTAATTTTAAATATTTAAAATTCTAAAGTATGGACATGTATTTTTTCCACCATTTAAAATTCTGGAAACCATTAACATCTGGCAAGTTCTATACACATTAGTGCTATAATATCTAGGACACTACATAGGAAACTTTACAAAATACTTATGACCAAAGTGTGGCTGGACTGTTAGCATGTTATAAAACTTCACAAGTGATTCTCATATGGAACCAACCTTGAGAACCAATGTTCTACAACAATATAGAAACCACTTTGAGGAACCCAGAATAAAGAGTTACCAATTTTTCTCTGAAGAATCACTCTTCTAATTATTCCTCGATTCCAAGTGACATTGTGGGTTTAATATAAATGTATGTCAAATTAGTGTGCATGTATCACCATTTTATATAATAAATGTGTTATATAAGCTTACATCATATTTGGAGGCAGCAGAGTGATCAACATAAAATGAGATTAGTCTTTAAAGATTTAGTGAACTATACTAAATCAACAACTTTTTCTCATGGAGAAATAGGTTATATATACATGCAAACCCTGCATACTTCACTTTACTCTTATGCATTTCCCAGAACAAACTATTACTTTCTGTGGTTCAAATATAGCAAAATGAATAGAGACCTGGAAAAAACACTCATGTTTATTTTTTCTTTGTAAAATAGTCAATTGTCCTTCATACTGTTGAACTTGCATTATGCTCCAGAGCAACTTATTTTAACCAATAGAGATAAATAAATTTATAGTTTATTTAATTAATGTTCATTTATTAAATGGGTGCTCATGAATTTTTGTATTTTAATATTTTTAACTATGAAATTTATATGTTTATCATAGGGAAATAATGCAAATTTTATCTCTTTATAAAGCACATCATACCAGATATACATTGAAATATTCTGTTTTTGGTTCTTAAACTCACTTTACTAGCATTTATTGAGAGACAAAAAAGTAAAAATGATAAGTTTTCACAGTATATAAATCCAGAAGTTTTGTAGCTGACTACATGGGGATGGATATTCAGAGGACTGCTTCAGAAATAATCACTCTACTCTTGGATCTATAAATAATTGTAAGACTGGTAACACTATTAACAGAGACAGGTAATGTCAAAAGAGGCACATTTACCAGGAAAACAACACATGTTCTTTTTGAAAATAATTATACATTTAGTCTACCTCCTTATTTTACAAGAAGTGAGTTGAAATCAACTACAAGAATCAACTTTTTAACCTTTGTTATAAAATAGAAAGTTATGAAATTACTTTTCAGTGACTTTTACATCACTTTTTACAAAAACTTTATACAAAAAATGTTTTCTACAAATATTTATTTTAAAACACTTCTGTCCCTTAATTTTGAATGTTGGAATTGGTAGTTTTTCATATTCACTGAGATAAATACTCTTGTGTTTTAATTTCATGTCAATTTATATGATTTTATATTAAATTATGAATATTTGAAATAAAAAACAAAAAAAAATAAATGAATTATTCAGAAAGTGGGGCATAAGGGCAGATGTGAATTACCAAATTATATTCCATCTAACAATTGTCATGTGGAATGTTTTAAATTAATTTTTGCCCTAAATCCAGTTTATCCTGAGCACATAACTAGATTTTTTTTTAAGATTTTATTTATTTATTTGTCAGCGATAGAGAGAGAAAGAGAGAGGGAAAGAAAGCACAACCAGGGGAAGCTATAGAGGAAGAGGGAGAAGCAGGCTCCCCACTGAGCAAGGAGCCTGATGCTAGTCTCAATCCCAGGATCCTAGGATAATGACCTGAGCCAAAGGCAGACTCTTAACCAACTGAGCCACCCAGGTGTCCCAGATAACTAGATTTTGATATGGAAATAAAATACTTGCCATTTCAAAAACATATTGCTTTTGGAACACAGGTACAACTTTTCTTGATATTTGTTAAAACCCTTCAAAACCAATTTGTTTATATAAATCCTTTTTAATTAAGATGATTCTAAGTTAAATAGAAGACACATATGTGCAGGGCGCCTGGGTGGCTCAGTTGGTTGGGCGACTGCCTTCCGCTCAGGTCATGATCCTGGAGTTCCTGGATCGAGTCCCGCATCGGGCTCCCTGCTCGGCAGGGAGTCTGCTTCTCCCTCTGACCCTCCCCCCTCTCATGTGCTTGCTCTCTCTCATTCTCTCTCTCTCAAATAAATAAATTAAAAAAAAAAGAAGACACATATGTGCAATTTATCAGTTTAATAATTATTAGAATGCCAGTACTAGCTTAACTCATTTGAAAATTATGCCTATGCCCATAATTAGGTAGGTTTCATTTGGATTCTGTATTTTATGTAATGATTCCTATAACTACTTATCTGAGATTATCATAAAACTGCCAACACTCGATGGCAAATACTGTCAAAATTTTTGCCTTTTGCAAAGCAGAAGAAATATTTGCAGTATCGTAATGAACAATGAACAAATTCTAGAAATGAAACTTTAAACAGTTAACATATAAAATATTAAAAGTTAAAATATCTTAATATAATGTTTTAATAAAATTAATAGTTTAATATTTTAGTATTTTGATTTTTAATAAAAATAAAATATTTTAATTGTGTAAATGAACAAAATATGTGTAGAATGTGCAAATAAAAAGCTAGAACACACTGATGAGGAAATTAACGAAGAGCTATATAATTGGAGAGAGACTCTGTTTTCATAAAGGAAAGAACTTAATATTAAGATTCCAATTGTTCCTAATAGAAGCACCCTTAATAAAAATGTAAATAAAATATATTTTATGTTAATAATCTTATTATAAATTTTTAGTCTCGAACTCTGAGACAAGACATTTCTATTAAGCCACACACTTTGTGTTACTTTTTTACGGCACCATTAACAAACTAAGACACTAACTTAACATAGAAAGATACATGAGAAGAAAGAAAATGTACACCATACTTGGTGGTGAAAGAATGAATGCTTCTTTGTTAAGACTGAGAATAAGATTAAGATGTCCTACTCTATCACCACTACTATTTAATTTTTTTTTCCAGAAGTGTTAGCTAGGTCAATAGGCAAGAGAAAGGAATAATGGTCATTCTGATTAAAAAAAAAAAAAAAAAGAAATGCAACCTTCATTTTTCATAAACAACATGATTGCCTACATAAAAAATCCCTAAGAATCTACAAAAGAACAGCTGGAACTATTAAGCAAGTTTAGTTAGATCATAAGATACAAGATAAATACATAAAAGTCAATCACTTGCCTATGTACCAACAATGAACAACTGCAATGGGATATTAAGGAGACAATACCATTTATATAAAAGCACCATAGAAAGAATATGGTGTAAATTAACAAAATATGTGTAGAATGTGCATATGGAAAACTAGAAAACACTGATGAAGAAATTAAAGAAGAGCTATATAATTGGAGAGAGACTCTGCATAGAGGAAAGAACTTAAGATTCCAATTATTCCTAATTTTATCTATAGATTCAATGTAATTTCAAAATCCCAGGAAGTTTCTGTCTATATTGGCAAACTGTAAAATTTATATGGAAAGGCAAAGGCGCTGAAATGGCTAAAGCAAAAGAAAAATTTTAAAGCATCATGTGAAAGAAAAAAAATCAAAGGAAAAGGGCTCACAATAACCTGATTTCAATAAAGCTATGGTAATCAATAGAGTGTGGTGTTAGAAAAAGAATAGACACATTAATAGAACAAGACAGCACAAAAAATAGGCCAATACAAATAAAATGAATGGATTTTTGACCAAAGCACAAAGACAGTTCATTGTAGGAAGATAGCTTTTTTAATAAATGATGCTGGAAAAATTTGATGTCCATATGCACAACAAACAACAACAACAAAAACTTAACATATGCATCTTACACAAAATTTAACTCAAACTGGATCACAGACATAAATGTAAATTCAAAACTACAAGATTTCTAGAAAACAATTACAGTTGAGTAATATGCGGGTCTGGTGATGAGTTTTCAGATATAACATCAAATTCATAGTCTGAAAGAAAAACTGATAAACTTTATGAAGTTAAAGTTTTGGCTCTGTGAGAGACACTGTTCTTAAGGAAAAAAAGGCTGTGCTATTCCTTACAGATTAAATATGTGTGTTAGAAAAGCTTCATTCAGACATGAGTTATAATGCTGTTGGTTTTGAGTTCAATATCAATAAATCATACACATACATAGTGTCTATAAACAGAAACACACATTTGGAAAGGTTATGAAAAGAGAGGCTGAAAAAAAATATCATGACCAAAATACTGTAGAAAACTCACCTTTTATTCCTACTAGAAACAATGGTTTGGTATTCAAAAATTCAGTGTTCACACTAACTTTACTCAACATAACCACTGTGAATAAAGAGAATGGACTGTATATGGCACTGTATTATGGATCTGTGATGCTAGGTATTTGTCAAAACCCCTAGAACTTTCAGCATATGTTTTTAAAAATCTAGGATGTAGAAGGATCTCAGCAGAATGCAGACTGTATAACAGAAGCTAATTTTCTTACAAACACATGTCTACCTCATTGAAAGCGATGGGGGAAAACTGTGCTGACCTAATGAACTTTGCAAAACATTGTTTATTTTAATACGACTAAAACAAAAGGAACTATACACAGCTGTATTCTATTTGGTAGTCTTTTTTCACAGGAGTAAGTTGCAGTAATTCTAAGGTGTCTGTACATAAAGAGGTAGGACTGAAAAATAAGTAAATGGATGGTAAATGGTGGGAACTAGGTTTTCCTATGTTGACAGGTTGATTTAGGCAAGCAATGGGGGAAGGTTAGGATGATGAGGATTAGATGCAAAGAGCAAACTTCCTCTGACAGAGTTAAAATATTTTAGCTTTATAACAAGATGAAGCATTAAAAACAGAAAGTAGCTTAGAACACAAGCTATGCCTTATTATGAATAACAGAATTTTAAATACCCATTGCCCAGCTAAGATGGCCTCTACATAAAGCATTAAGATTTCACCGAGCTCTGCTCTAGACTTCCCAAGTTCTGGCATCTCTTGTTTTATAAATAAGTGATTTGTGGCAGATCAAATTCATTTATCCTTGTTTGAAATTAAATGTATGTAAAATAAATTATATAATGCTAGGTGACTATATTTAGTTGAAAATTTTAGATAGAGTTAATTTCTAGTGTTTTTTTCTTTTTCAGTGCATGTTTAAACTCTCACTTTTAGATTTTTTTTTAAAGATTTTGTTTATCGAAAGAGGGAACACAAGCAGGGGGGAGTGGGAGAGGGAGAAGCAGGCCCCCCACGGAGCAGGGAGCCCAATGCCGGGCTTGATCCCAGGACCCTGGGATCATGACCTGAGCCAAAGGCAGACGCTTAACAGCGGAGCCACCCAGGCGCCCCTCTCATTTTTAGTTTTAGTGCTAATGTTTCCTGACCCAACATACTACGTTTATTGTGGGAAGGTGAATGTTCTGTAGTCTCAATAGGTACTGACAAGGGACTTAATTATGACTGCAATCTGGATTAATTTAATTCCATTCAAATGAGCATTGATTGGCATCAGCATTATAATTAGGATATTTCTCAAAATGGACTCAGCATCAAATATTCCCTTTGTTTATTTGTCCTATATTTAACCTTCTTATAAAATTAGACAAATTAAAATATAAAATAATAAGTAGTAATTTCCATAAAGGTAGACATTTTCATAATCTTTATCCTCTGATAAATAACAAATTATAAGTATGAAAATTCAAAAGAGTTATATAATTTTTTAAACAGAGTTGATTAATAACTGATTTGCCTAAGAGGTGATCAACAATTGATTGCCACCTTTCTGTAAACCAGTGGATCATTTTATTAGCAATGATGGTTTTTTGAATATGATAAAATAATAATAGCAGCTATAGATTTGGAAGTTCAGTTCGACATTTTACCAACAAAGTAAATTTCCGTCAATCATGTTCTGACCTGTGCATATTATAACAGAAGGACAAGAATAAGCTAGGCATAAAAGGTCAAAAATACATCTAAACCAGCAGGATTAAAAGATAACTCACTGTCTACCTTCCCAGACTTGTTTTGTTCCTTAAATTAGCAGGTCATTAGGAAAAAAATCTCTTTGGTAGTGGGAAACATACAAATATAAGAAATGTTAATAAAAACACTGTATCTTGGCTCCTTCTAACCCACTTCTCTATCTCTGACATTTTGTCTAGGGATTTGTTGATGATGATTATGGCTCAGTAAATTTAATTTTCTCTCAATTATTATGAACTGTAATACTTATTGTGCTGTGTTGCTGAATACATTCATCTCTCTGCCCTCCTATTCAATAGTATTTTACCATGTATTACTTCCTATTTGCTTGGGCCATCTAATTGTTTAGGCCAACTAATTGTAAGAGGCAGTGGTGTGAGTCACTGCCACACAGGAGAATTTGATTGCCAGTAGACAAACCTAGCGAGATCTCTTTTCTCTGCCACAGTGACAGAAAAATATCAATTGAGCGACTCTTCTACAAGACTTGGTCCCTGGAGTGAGGATACGTGGGATATGTAGTTTGTCCAAAATAGACATAATAATAAATAAGAAATTAATCCTTGTTGTTTACAGTCATTTTAGTCCTAGAGTTGTATCTTTACCCCACTGTGGTTGAATCTGATACCTGAAATAATTTAACAACACTTTGTAGAGGATCAGCCATCTATATTTCTAGCATTGTTCTAGGCACAGTGAATACACTGGTGAACAAGGCTGATAAACATCATGCCACAGTGGTTAAGTCCATAAACACAAAAATAAACAATTTCATATTATTTCAATGATGTGTAAATACTATGAAGTAATTGCAATAGATTATTTTTTTTAAAGATATTATTTATTTATTTGACAGGCAGAGACACAGTGAGAGAGGGAACACAAGCAGGGGGAGTGGGAGAAGGAGAAGCAGGCTTCCCGCGGAGCAGGGAGCCTGATGCGGGGCTCGATCCCAGGACCCTGGGATCATGACCTGAGCCGAAGGCAGGCACTTATCTACTGAGCCACCCAGACGCCCCTACAATAGAGTATTTGTAAGGAACAAATAAGTCTCTGAAAAAGTGACATTTGAATGGAAAATAAAGAAAAAGAGGTAAAATATGAAAAATTGGAGAAAGTCTATTTTAGATATAGGAAAACAATTTCCTACAATAGAAATCATAGTGGTAAATCTGAAGATACAGAACAAAATCCCATATGCCTGAGGATGCCAGAGAGGGAGAAGTATGAAATTAGACTGGAGAGAGAGATGGGACCAGTTGGTGTAGGACCATGTAAAGCACGGAAGATGCTTGCAATAACAATTTATTGAAATGTTATAATGGGTCAGGGAGCCATCTGATCTAATCTACATTTTGAGATTATCTCCTGCATTGTAGAAAATTAATCCTGGTCAGGCAAAAATGGAAGGAAGAAAGTCACTTAGGTCCCTACAGCAGGGTGCAATGTGTAAGAGGCTGTTGACATTGAATAGCTTTTTATGATGGGAAACAGTGAAAAAGGAAAGAATGTGAGCTGCTTTTGGAAGTAACACAGAAAGCACATGCCATTGTTTGTGATAAGTGGCGTTAAGGGACAGAGATAGAAGGATCAATCTTAGGGTTTGGGCCTAAGGAATGTATGTATGGTGGTGTAATTATAAAGAATGGGGAGTAAGGTGGAGATGTGCTTTCACCATATAGTCATTCTAGAATGATGTTCTTTAAAACTTTGATTATGATAGAGATATACATTTTCAGCGCAGGAAAAATGGTATAACTTCTCTCCTAAGTACATACTAAAGGCATTACTTAGCATAATCCATAAAAGTTGTCCCTAGAACACCTCATCCTGCTAGAATATGCCTTCAGTACACTAAGGACTTGACATGAAACTAGCATTTAGATGCATCAACATGATAAAAATGCATTCAAATATTTATTACTAAGATTAATATTAGAATCTAATAACAAACAATATTTTCAATATTACTAAGAATTATTACTATCGTTTGGGGCCGACTTCTTTTATATATTTTACTAACCTTTGGATTTCTACCATCAGGCAGGGATAATCAGCTTCATATGACAATTGAGAAAACACCATCAGAGAATTTTAAGCGACTTGCTAATGTACAATAAATTGGTAGCAGATATGCTGTGAAAATTCAAAAACAATAACTACACACCTACTAAGTTCCGTAGAGTAGCATGTGGTATTTCACTAAAATTTCTTCTTTTTTTAAAAAAAAATATATTGTTATGTTAATCCCCATACATTACATCATTAGTTTTAGATGTAGTGTTCCATGATTCATTGTTTGTGTATAACACCCAGTGCTCTATGCAGAACGTGCCCTCTTTAATACCCATCACGAGGCTAACCCATCCTCCCCACTCCCAGAACCCTCAGTTTGTTTTCCAGAGTCCATCGTCTCTCATGGTTTGTCTCCCCGTCCGATTTCCCCCACTTCATTCTTCCCCTCCTGCTATCCTCTTCTTTTTTTTTTTTCTTAACATATATTGCATTATTTGTTTCAGAGGTACAGATCTGAGATTCAACAGTCTTGCACAATTCACAGCGCTTACCCTCCCCAGTATCTATCACCCAGTCACCCCATCCCTCCCACCCCACCCCCCACTCCAGCAACCCTCAGTTTGTTTCCTGAGATTAAGAATTCCTCATATCAGTGAGGTCATATGATACATGTCTTTCTCTGATTGACTTATACCATCATATACTGGAGAATAGACAACAAGTTCAAAATATAAGAAAGATGAGTCTCATCGATCACAAAAGTGTCTTATTTAATTTCTTATTTACAGGTAAAACTGTACAGATACTATAGTTCCTGGAGGTAAATAGATATCAAAATCTCAGGGTAGAAAGAAAATAACAAAACATATCATGACAGGTGAAGTTTTTTAGAGGATATTCAACAATGTGGCACTCGTTAAGATTTCTATTCCAGTGAAATCAGCCACAGTGTGTCCAAAAATAACTCTAAATTTTGATTGTTTTAAGAGGCAATTTTACCCAGAGTAGTGTAGACATAATAAGTTATCTCAATTTATTCACATTTGGGTGAAGGAAGAGAGAGGTTTTGTGTCAGGAGAAACAAAAGGATGAATTTTTTCCCCATCTATTCCTAATTCCATAAGACAAAGAATTTGGAGATTTTCTCAATCCCAAGTTCTGTAAAACTATTTCTTTGTAGGACATGGTTTGTTGAATCACAGTTTAATATATCTAAGGCTTTAAAACACTATTCCCCAGGATAATAAGTATATTGCAAATGGTGTCAATACTGGTTGCAGTCATTGAGAAATCACAGTTATCAGAAAAAAGAAATATTACATCACCAGAAGTTTACTCCATATTTGTTTTGTATTTTTGTAAGCAAGACAATAATTTTTATCAATATTTTATCAAGCTTATTTAAAATTGTTTTTGTCAGTTACTACCAAAAAGTTCTGACTAAAATGAATTAATATAGACAAGCATTTTTATTTCCAACAGGGAAAAAGATATTGTCCAGGAAGGAAGCTAAGTATGTTGACATAAACCTCTAGAACTTAATATTAAATATATGACTATAAATAAAATCACTTAAATAAAAATTTGATTATGTGACCTAGAATCAAGAGAGGCACATGGTCATACATTTTACTCCATGAAGCACTCTGAATAATTTTTATGAATATGTTGGGGGATCAAATAGTTTTTTTAAATTTCTTTTTTCATGTGATGATATCCAATGATTGAGATCAGTCATTTCTCAACCAAATTGCAGTGCAAACATGGCTATAAATAAAATGACAGAGTACATGTCTATTCTATACCTTGGTCATTTTATCTAGCTTTGGTAAATTACACACAATTCTAATGATTCTAGTTTTACTAAAGTTTTAAATCTGTTAGTATCCTGATCATTTAAATTTCCATTATAACCTTTAAAATCAGACCTTAAATCCCCCTCAAAAATAAATAAAAACCTTCTGATGATTTAATATTTTATTGAATCTATAAATCAATAAAATGTTTAAAAATACACAAGGGCCTTTTGAATGACTACTTAACCATATTGAGTCTTCCAATTCTTTTTTTTTTTTTTTTAAGAATAATCTATGCCTAATAAGGGGCTTGAACTCATGACCCCAGGATCAAGATTCATATGTTCTACTGACTGTGCCAGCCAGGTGCCCCAACTCTTTCAATTCTTGAACATTATTTTTTTTCGCTTTTAAAATTTTTCATAGAATTTTCTAATGTGTGTTATATTTTCTTATTTGACATAGGAATTATTTACAGTATCTTGCTTAAATAATTTGTTGATTTGCAGTTATGCCACATGATGGCAATTTGTTGAGGCTTATTTTTTTCTCCACAATCAGTATATGACCAATTTTTTTTTTTAAGATTTTATTTATTTGAGAGAGAGAGAATGAGAGACAGAGAGCATGAGAGGGAGGAGGGTCAGAGGGAGAAGCAGACCCCCTGCTGAGCAGGGAGCCTGATGCGGGACTCGATCCCAGGACTCCAGGATCATGACCCGAGCCGAAGGCAGTCGCTTAACCGACTGAGCCACCCGGGCGCCCAGTATATGACCAATTTTAATAAGGAAAAATTTTCTGTAGGTTTTGGGTGTAGTGTTCTAAACATGTATACTAAGTATATTATCTAATCATGCATTCAAATAATATATGCCATTAATATTTTTTCTGCCTTATTTGTCAGTCATTGAAAAAGGTTAGTTAAAATCTTTAATTATGCATGTTGATTTTTAAATATATCTATTTAATATCGTCAATGCTTGTGTTCCTTTCACAGAATTCACACCTATGTTAACAGGAGCATAGAAATGCCATGTTTTAGAAATGCCATGGAATTTTCTTGATTAAACCCTAAATGAGGGATGCCTACGTGGCTCAGTTGGTTAAGCTTCTACCTTTGGCTTAGGTCGTGATCCCAGGGTTCTGAGACGGAGTCTTATACCGGGCTCCTTGCTCAGCTGGGAGCCTGCTTCTCCCCCTGCTTGTGCTCTCTCTCTCTCATAAATAAATAGACCAATAAATAAATAAATAAATAAATAAATAAATAAATAAATAAATAAAATATTTTCAAAAGTTAAAAAATGAA
>NW_023270442.1:4010259-4086426 GCF_011800145.1 Mirounga leonina
AATAAATAAATAAATAAATAAAATATTTTCAAAAGTTAAAAAATGAACCTTGATTCACTATCATTTTCCTCCAAAATACATTTAGTCTTAAGATTTATATGTTTTGTCATTAACAGAGTCATAGAACCCTTCACTCATTGTTTAAAATACATAAAACTTTATGATTTATATTTTCTTTTTTTTAGTTTTAAACTGTGTTCCTGTATTTATCTCTTGCAACCAGTGCATAGCTGGTTGAGTTGCTGTTTTGTTTGTTTTTAACATTTTGAATCCCTTGACTTAAAAAAGAAAGGTCTATCTTTAGATAATCTCAGACATATAGAGAAGATAGTAATATAGTAGAATGTTGCTATTTGCCTTTCCCCAGTTTCCCATTACCATTCTACATTTCTCAAAAATGGCTAGAGATCCATGTTGCTGAGTAAAATCTCTTCCCTGTTATGAACCTTAGTACCTTAACACATTGTTCCTTCCACAGCCCACCAATGTCCTCAAATATGACATTTCAATATTCTCATTTATGTTTAGTTATTTAAGAAAGAACTGTGGTCTTATACTACCTATCAGGAAAAAAAAAAAAACTTACTCAAATTTAAACTAATTGATGGGGTGTCTGGCTGGCTTAGTCTGTGGAGCATGTGATTCTTGATCTTGGGGTTGTGAGTTTGAGCCCCACATTGGGTGTAGAGATTACTTAAAAATAAAAAAAAAATCTTTAAAAAAAGCAGTTGAGGTTCAGGAATCTTTTCATATTAACTAACAGTGTAGGGGAAACATCTTAGATTCTTATTTATTTCCAAAGATAATGGATAATAAAAGGATAGATTATTTCAAATGATTAAGAACAATTAATATTATTCTTCAAAAAGATACCTACTGACTTTGTATTAGTTGGTATATATTGAAGTATTATATCCAACTGTGAGAGTAGACTTACATGTACTTATTATATTACTCCTTTATTAGGTTTCCCTAGTAATCAATACTTGGATATGAAACACAGACCGACAAGGATAGGGGTGGTTTTGTAACCACTAAACTAATCAACCTCATTTAGTTTCCAAAGCAATCATAAGTAGGCTTCCTTGTAAATAGAACAATTATTCTTAATTTAGTAAGATTTTGGGGGTGTTACAAACATCCCCTATGTGCTCAATCTCACCATTGTCTTCTTTGCTTTCTACAGGGTGCCTGAAATTTCATAGAAAAGTCTTATTCATTTAGATTTAGTATATTATCGTTTTAATGTGAGGATGCCACATAAAATAAAAAAAATAAGTTATCACCAAAACCATTTAGTTTGAGGAACAAGATGAATGGTAAAGAGTTGTGTGTCAGAAAGATAGGACAAAAAAAGAAAGAGGAAACGTTTGAAAGCTAGGTGAAAGCAGAATTAATAAAGGAGACTGGACGTTCTGAAACAGATCTCCGTCATTGTCAAAAGGGACAGCAACCGTGTGTCACAAGCTAAATTTCCAGGAGTTCTAACAAACTTAAGTTGCTTGGGATGATAGATGCCAAATGTTCACAAGAAATCCACAGCATAGAGATAGATAAAACCTTTCCTGTCAATGAATTTAGAATGAAATGAAAATTATTTTATAACAAACACAAAAATTTGGTTACCAATTGTTGATGTTATTGATGTCTCTCGAGGTGCTGAACATAGGCTGGAATAGTGAATTTGCTGAATTAAGGCAGCATTAATTATGAGAAGGGGAGGGGGAATGAAGAGAAACTGACAATGAAAAAGATCCCTAACCTGAAAGTTTAAACAACTCTTTAATCTTGAAATCATTCTATGTTGCATTTCTACTTTTTATTCTAAATTGGTATACTGTTGTTATTAGCTATACTTAAGATTTACAAGACCTTATAATTTGTACTGTGTGAGGATTTTTGCATGGGGAGAAATGTATGCTCCAAAGTATTATTTTTTTTAATTGTAAATGCACCATATGTCTCTATGAACAGCTTTAGTAGCTACATCTCTGCTTTAAAAAGATGGCTTTTGATATTCTTTAATGCCAATTACTAAGTCATTTGCTTTCTCAGCTGGCTTTCCCCCCCCTTTTTTGTTAAATCACAACAAGTTGTGCCACACTGTGATCTTTTCATTAATACTTTAGGAATATGTAATTAACACATTTATTGCTTTTTATCCAATTGTCTATTCAAAAAGATTAACACTTTGCCATCTATTCTGTTGTAGTAACCAATGACTGTTAAGCCTGAGTCTTTTGACTTTCTTTAAGATACCAGCTTATCTGGGTACAAGCAAGATGCCAAATTTGATTTGTAGTTCTATGGAATTTACCAAGGCTTGATACATACAAGAATATAATTCATAAAATTTTGATTTATACATCTAGATCTAGATAAAGCATATAAATAGGCAAATAGGTATAGATAGATATCCATTCATCCACCCTTCCTTTAACTGCATTGTTTTATTCAAAAACTTAGCTGCCTGTGGCTTCATATTACAAAGGAAATTGCTAAGAAAAGGAAAAGTTTGGGTAAAATTTGAACATATCTTTATGTCACATATTTATAATCAATATTAGCAAATAATAAGCTTTGAGGAGTTATACAAGTTAGATTTTGCTTAAAAGATTATTTCATATGCCGGCTTGACAAAGGAAGCTTTGTTATACATGAACATATATGGAGAGCCCTCAGAACTAGTTGTTCTGCCAAATAACGTGTTCATAAACATTTGAGTATATTTGTTAGAAATTCAGTATACCTTTTCGATAAAGAAAATTGCATGAAGTAATATCTCAGTTTGCTTAAATTTAAGGACATACAAATAAAATTTTAATTAGTACTATGTGGAATTTTTATGTATCTAGCATTGATACTGAAGACCTTATCCATACTATGTTATGCATACCTTTCCCAGTAACAATTTTTGTTATTGTGTTTGCTAGAAACTTTATTTTTAAAAAAGATTTTATTTATTTATTTGACAGAGAGAGACACAACAAGAGAGGGAACATAAACAGAGGGAGTGGGAGAGAGAGAAGCAGACTTCCTGCCGAGCAGGGCGCCCAGTGCGGGGCTTGATCCCAGGACCCCGGGACCATGACCTGAGCCTAAGGTAGATGCTTAAGACTGAGCCACCCAGGCACCCCAACTAGAAAACTTTATTTACACTTTGCTTTCTACAATTTTGCAAGAAACAGACCTATGTGAATGTAAGAATGCAAGGAAAGAGAAATCATCTGCAAAATGACTGAAAGGAATTGTTTCTATTTAGAGAAAGCTTTTGAAGAATGAATGCCATAGGGATAATGTTGTTTTAAATTAAACGGATGTTTTTATCATTCTTTCTTGGTTTAAAATAGATTGACCTTCAGCTCGCTTTCTGGCTATCCTCAATTCACAGTGACAAGAGAACAGAAAGAGATGAGAAGAAAAATTAGGTGTACGCTTATACTTTTAAAATAGCAAGACTTTTTAAAGAAAAAATTAGCTTCCATTTCAATGAAATGGTGGTCTTTGAGATTAATTGCATTACCCTAGTAATTACTAGCTCCAACAGATCATGGATATAAAGTATTGACCTTTGTTTCCCTGGACCAACTACATCATCTGGCATATTCCAAGTTCAGTAAATTTTCATATGGCATCATCTAGGATCAAAAATCTGTGTGTGTGTGTATGTGTGTGTAGTGAAGGAAGATTTTAAAAAAAAAATGAGGGGTAAAGTCTTCCAGTTCTCTGTTTTTGGCTCAGATAAACAATAAAGTAGAAATTTTTAAGAATTATATACACATTAGATAATTTTATCTCTAAAATGTTGTGATTTTCTAAATTGGGTAAGAAATGATATGAAAGAAGATAAGGACATTTCAGTATTGAATATTGTTATTGCCTTTCTCTTCCTAGAAAATTTAAGCTATTTTCTTTTGAGGATTTAGTCAGAGAATTATTCTGGATTGAAATTTTACTAGGGATTTCAGAAAACTTTTTATTATAAGATGTCAGAAGACATATATTGTTTCCCAAATCTGTACTTTATGAAAAACATAAGGACCCTGGAAGATTAAAAATTACACTTTCACAACCTTGGAGAACATTACATAGAGAGAGGTTAGCCATGTAGTAGGAAGAAACCTAGTGAGAAAGTTCAACTTCATCAAAATGAGGGTGCTCATCTGATACACTGAATAGTTCAAGCTTTGAGACCTAGATACATGCTTCTAGTTCCCACATAAGACAAGCAAAACAATCAGATTTGGGATCAGAATTGGCTATTCGCCAACTCTGGGTTGAAGTGAGATTATGTTCCCTGAGAATGAATGTTCAGGAGAGATGGGGAGAATCTTCTATTTTGAAGAATTAGAGTTTATTTTTTTATTTTTTATTTCCTGGTATTGATGAGTGCTTACTTTGGACAAATCATTTTAGTGGACAAAGGAGAACTTTACAACTGTGGATAAATTTAGCTCACAGAAAGGGAAAAAATGTATTTGTGAATATCCTACCTAGAAAGAACGAATGTTGTTCTGATTTCTAATATACTGGGTAGGAGTATGATGAAGGATTATTTTGCCTCTTTACTTTATATGAATGAATATATTTTAAGAAACAGAAAAATAGATTTCAGCAGTCATGTAACCTTGACTCTCTTTTTTCTCTCTCTATATATATCATAATATTCTAGTCTCAACAAAAGTAGTTTCAGTAAGTCTTTTCACCAAATTATTTATAGAAAAGTGCTCACTTGCATTGTGCCCTTCATAAAAGGGAAGGATTCACAGAGGAATTTCTCTATGAGGAATTTAGAGGTTTAACACATAAATCTCTAGAATAGATCTTTGTGTGTGTGTGTGTGCTGAGTGATGTTATTAAACAAGTAACAGCCAGGATGGACCACACACCAGCCAAAGAGACCCTGAACAATATTCTCAGTGGTTTTCTTGTAAGTGATCCTTGTATGGTTTCTGCATTTAAAGTTCAGGAAAGCACATGAACAAAATGTGTTAGACTGAAATTAACAAAAATGGCCATGTCTTAACAGACTATATCATACTATATTCTGCAACTATGCTTTTTCCATAACTGAAAGATAGATGGAGTTCAACTCAAGAGAAATGTGTGCTTGTGTGTGAGAGACAAGGAAGGACAAAGGTTGGGAGGGAGAGGGGGGAGGGCAGTTGCACCTCCAGAAGTAGTAATATGAACCTCATTCACTGTGACATAATCATCTTCTATGAGCTCCCCTCTGGCTGAAGATTTTAGTATCCATAAAACTTTACACCATATCTGGTATATTAAAATGCTATTGATTTTAGTATATTTTAAAACATATTTTCCCTTCCTACTATCTTCTTTTTTTAACATTAATGTATTATTTGTAAAAATATATATATATATATTCTCTCATTAAATCACTTTATGGGGCGCTGGGTGGCTCAGTCGTTAAGCGGCTGCCTTCAGCTCAGGTCATGATCCCAGGGTCCTGGGATCGAGCCCCACATCGGGCTCCCTGCTCCGCGGGAAGCCTGCTTCTCCCGCTCCCACTCCCCCTGCTTGTGTTCCCTCTCTCCCTGTGTCTCTCTCTGTCAAATAAATAAATAAAATCTTAAAAAAAAATCACTTTATATTTACTATTTTTCAATTGATCCTGTTATTTTTCACATCAACAACTACAATCTCAACAAGTTATCATAATTTTTTGTCTTGAAGTCTTTGTATCTTATCTCGATTAATTGGACAATATAACTTATTAAAAAAGAAATTGTGCCTTATATTTTGAAATGGAAACAAAGAGATTTACCCTATCTACTCTTTCCTTTAACCTTAATCTGACTCATCGGAACATCTGCATCTAAACAACTTGTCAACTCACATGGCTTCTGTGAAAAGATTGACAATATCAGTAGTGACAGGTTCTGAAGAACCCATGTAATATTCTAATTCCCATGTAAGACAGGAATCGAGTGAGCAGGTGGTAAGACGCAACTGCTAAATGTGCATCTTAAATTTATTAAGAACATCTGAGGGTGGGGAGGAAACAAGAGAAAAATTATAGATGCTAAACAAAAATAAAAGCAAGGTCACCAGGGGCACCTGGGTGGCTTAGTCCTTAAGCGTCTGCCTTCGGCTCAGGTCATGATCCCAGGGTCCTGGTATCCAGCCTCGTATCGGGCTCCCTGCTCCACGGGGAGCCTGCTTCTCCCTCTCCCACTCCCCCTGCTTGTGTTCCCTCTCTCGTTGCGTGTCTCTCTCTGTCAAATAAATAAATAAAATCTTAAAAAAAAAAAGCAAGGTCACCAGGTGTACCTCTTCTCAAAGATCAAAACTACTTTTTATTGTGTTATATAAAAATTTTACTGTAATTAATCAAAGAGATCTTGTTAAATCATTTTTAAAATGTAGCAGTTGAGTATGGTAACTAACTGGAATTTAAGTAAAAACTTGAAAAAATAAAAATAAATAAATGTAGTAATTGCAAATGCAATTGTGTTGAGTTTCCCCATTAAAATATATGGATACAAAAGGTAATTTTATATGTTCATTATTTTTAGAGTTGAATATCTCTAGCTTTTACAATTCATTTGTTCAAAACACTGAAGTTCGTCAATTTTCCATTTTAACTCAAAACTCAAAATAATTGTGGCACCTATGTATCACAGATAAGCCACATAATAGCATTGTATTATAGGTTAAAATCAAGTCCCTGGAATTTTTCATATGCCAATTTTCCACACAATAATGGTAATTATCACTAAGTACTATGGCTAAAGTTGTTTAGGTTAAATCTCACTAAGTTGGTAAGGGATGAGTTAACTTAATGTTCTGTAATACAATTCCCCTCAATGAGGATAGTAATATTTATTTGATAGGGTTCTTGGGAGCATTACAGGGAAAAGCATGCAAAGGGCTTATTTTTTGCCACTCATTCCACCAAGAGTAAAAATATTGGTTAAACAAAGCTGTATTGATCAGCTAAATTATGTATTTAAAACTGTCCTCAGATTCTACATTTGAATAGCTGCAGGTTACCTGAGCTGTTCTTTTCTATTTATTTTTGTACATGTAATTTTTGCTTTCATTGAATACTTATACATAAATTCTTGCCCAACTTGAATATTGTTATCTCTGCTACAGATATTCTGAACTAATTAAATTCTGTTATTTGATTACACATGTTCTTGAAATATCCTGTTCCAATATTTTGTTTGTTTATGCTTGGGTCATTTTTTAAATCTTATTTTGAAACAATTTTGTACTTACTGAAGAGAAATTGCAAGAATATAAAAAAGAGCTCTTACATAGCCCTCACTCTCAGATCCCACTTAGGTTTTGTAAGTTGCCCTAATGGTGAAAAAAGATCCATGGCAAAAGAGCAAAATGAGGTCCAATCCTGGATTATGTGCTGTGCTCAGTTGTATTTCTCTAATCTCTTTCAATCTGGAACAATTCTTCAGTCTTTTCTTGACCTCCATGACCCCAACATGATGATTACATGCTAGATTAACCAGGGCTCAACCTCCATGGACACATTAGAGTCACCCAAAGTCTATAGTTTACCTTAAATTTCACTCTTGGTGCTCTGAATTTTATGGGTTTGAACAACGGTGTAATGACACATACACATCATTATAATATTGTGCAGAGTATTTCCACTGACCTACAAATCTTCTATGCTCTGCCTTTTTATTTCATCTCTACTCATCCCTGACATCCCTCTCCTGGCAACCACAGATCTTACTACTGTCTTGCCTTTTCAGAATATCTTATAGTTGGAATCATACAGCATGCAGCCTTTATAGATTGGCTTCTTTAACTTAGTAATATGCATTTGTGATTGTTTCATGTATTTTCATAGCTTAACAGTTTGTTTGTTTTTTTTTTTAGTGCTGAATAATAGTCCAATGTGAAAATATATTCTATCCATTCACCTACTGCAGGATATCTGGTGCTCCCACATTGTGGCAATTACTAATAAAGCCCCTATAAACATCCAATGGACATATTAGGGCATGAATTTTCAAAAGTTTTGGGTAAATAACAAGGAGCATGATTATCAGGATATTTGATAAGAGTATGTTTAATTTTGTAAGAAACTGCTAAACTGTCTTTCACAGTGGAAGTGAATTAGTAAGAGTTCCTGTTGCTTCACATCCACATCAGCATTTGATGTTGTCAGTGTTCTGCATTTGGGCCATTCTAATACTTGTGAAGTGTTACCTCGCTATTGTTTTAATTTACATTTCCCTGATGAGCTATGATGTGGAACATCTTTTCATCTGATTATTTTCCATCTGCATATTCTCTTTGGTGAGCTAAGGTCTTTGGCCCATTTTTTAAAAATTATTTGTTTTCTTATTGCTGAGATTCAAAAGTTCTTTCTATATGTTGGATAAATCTTTTATAAGATGTGACTTTTGCAAATATTCTCTCCCAGTCTATGGCTTGTCTTCTAACTCTTTTGGTATTGTCTTTTGCAGAACAGAAGTTGTAATTTATTTTTAAAGATTTATTTTAATCTTTTCAAAGATTAATTTTTATTTTAGAGACTGAGTGTGTGTGCTGGTGGGAGGAGGGACAGAGGGAGTGGGAGAGAGGAAGCAGACTCCTCAATGAGCACAGAGCCCAATTTGGGGCTCAATCTCAGGACCGTGAGATCATGACCTGAGCCAAAATCAAGAGTCAGATGCTCAACTGACTGAGCCACCCAGGAGCCCCCAGAAGTTTTTAACTTTAATGAAGTTCAACTCATCAATTATTTATTTTATGTATCATATTTTGATGGTGTATCCAAAAGGTGATGACCAAACAGAAAGTCATGTCAATTTTCTCCTGTTACCTGCTAGGCATTTTATAGTTCTGCTTTTTACACTTAGGTCCGTGATTCATTTTGAATTAATTTTTGTGAAGGGTATAGGGTCTAACCTCATAAAACATGTGCAAATATATGCTAGTAATACCAGTCTATTCCAAAATATATGTTAATATCATTATTTTAAATGGAGGTAATTTAATATAAAATTAAATATTTATCACCATTCTTGTAGAGAGAAAATGCAAAAACTATAATACACCAATTTAAATAACATCTAGGTAATGATTTCTATAAGACAATACAGAGCAATCAATTATACTTTCTTCTAACACACAAAGATATCCATAAGGCATTGCCAAATGTATCATTAATTCATGAAGGAGAGAGTATAAAATCTTGTTTTTTAAATGTATACTTGGGTATATATAGAAAAATATCTGAAGGGTATTTTTTAAAGTTATTTCTGAATAATTGGTATATGGACTTTTCCTTTTAAATTTCCAACTTTTCATAAGAGAAATAATTATACAATTTTATTAAAACAAAATAAATTTCAAACAATGTTTTTTTTTTTTTTTCAAATTTTAAAGCAGTTGTTTTGAAGAGAATATAATTACTTATTGTAGCCTATGTAGCTTGGCAAACCAGGGGAAATATGACTATCTAAAGAAAACATTACAACCTCTAACTGTTCCTCTTTCTATAGCTGTTCTGGAATTTAAGTTTTCTTCTCATGTTATCTGACAATAAGAAATAGGTTTAGAGTGAACATTGGTCTCTTGCAGCTAAAGAACCGGGAGATATGTATACATGTTATAGATAATTCTGGCAGTGATTGGGAGCAGACTTTCTCCTAGTTATGCCTAAACCGTGACACCATACGTCTAGAAATGAGGTGAGCCTTGGTGAGGTATAATAAGAAGTTGTCACTTTCTGCCACACCTGCCTCTGACATTTTCAGTCCCAGGAAATGAGTGAAACTCTGAAGTTCAGGAGAAATGTAGGAAATAATGAAAAAAAAAAATAGGACAGGTATATCTCAAAGTGTCTTGTATATAAATATGGTGTATCTTTTTAAAAATTAGCCACACTTGAAAATAGTTTAAATTATTTCTGAAAGATAAGGTGGTGAATTACATAACATCCTTTTTAATTGCAATTATGTACACTACGATTTTTCAGACTGAGGAACTTTAAATAAAATATGCGTTTATTATAAGAAATACAATCAATTTATACAACATGGCGTATTATATGACTATATGTTGCACTATCACAAATAACTAACTTTTTTAATGGAGTATTTTGAGTGTGCCAATACACACACACACACACTCCTGTGCAACACGTGCACATACAAGATGAGGAAAGATAACTGTTCCTTAAAATTATCTGAAATTTCAGCCTTTGCCCAGATAATGGGGTTATTAAAAACTTAACTCATTCCCATGGAGGAATCAAAGAGATATAGATGCCCAATGCAAAGAATAAGAAAAGACAATCATTGCTACATAATCAGTCCCCAGTTATGTAGTGCACGCTTTTACCATGCTCGTGAAGGCTAACATAGTACGAGAAATCTTTTAGCTACTCTCTGTATAGTACCCTCATGGAAATCTTTTAAGGAAAAAGAGATCTCAAACTCAGAAAAGAGCAATGATCACTAAGATATTTAAGAATGCCTGAAATCTTCCTACTAGAAAACACATATTCTAAGAATAACCAAATGGAAGAGATTACTCCATAGTTGGTGGTGGTCGTTCTTCCCATTAACGTGTGGATGAGTTAAAGGCGATAGAATGTAAATCTGTTTCAATGCCTAAAAATGCTCTGAACATCTCTGAACACCAAATGAGAGAATGTTAGGCTGGGAATTAAAGCTAAAGGAATATAATTTTACCTAATTCTAACTCTTTTTTCCATTGTGAAAGTAAGGGCCAGGGATTTAAAGTATATTCTTTCTGTTTAAGGAAAGATAATTAAAATCTATGATTTCTAACTCCAATTTAGTGCTCTTTTCAAAACACCTGTGTAAATGGTTTTGTTTTTCCAATTCTGCCTGAGTTAAACTGACGGATAAATTGCATGTTCAGCATGCAGGAAGTGCATATAAGAAATCTATCTTTCTGGAAAGATAACTTTTTTGTTACCTATCCCATTTTTTAAAGAAAACACACACACACACACACACACACACACACACACACACACCCCTTCCTTAAAGAATGACTCCCTTTTTAGTCTTTAAATCATTTGGGTTTAGTGAAATGGATTCAGTATTTTACTCCCAACATAAACCACATAATCTTTCTCATCTCTGTTTTATTCCTCATTGCCCAAATGTAATTGACTAAAATAAAATTAGTTCAGCAGATTTTTCTTCAGATTGTTGAAGCTGCAAACATTGATTCCTGAACTAACAGCATTTTTTTTTATAATAATGATACAGATAAAGATCAGCATCATTAGATTATGGAGTACAATTGCCCAAATATTCTGGGGAAAGAAATAAATTGAAAGAGATTGTTAATACTATCCTCACAAGAGTTCCTTGAAAACACACAGAATATCTACTGCAAACTTGGTTACAAACCATTACTTCACTATTAAACAGTTTTAGTCTAAATGTCTATAGTTTAGCAAAATTATTATCTCATTACACAGGATGTTTATTTTATGTAACGTACTGTTCAACTCACTTTCTATTTCAAAAATAAAACATAAATTACAACTTCAATAGACAAAACGTACACTAAATTAAAAGGAATTAAACCTTTGAATAAGTGAAAGATAATTTAATAAAGGCATTTCATGAGGCAATCTGCAAAAATAACTAAAATAATCAAAATAACTAAAGCAACTAGCCTCGTCACAGAATTAAAAGTCAGTTCATATGACCTCACTGATATGAGGAATCCTTAATCTCATGAAACAAACTGAGGGTTGCTGGAGTGGTGGGGGGTGGGAGGGATGGGGTGGCTGGGTGATGGACATTGGGGAGGGTATGTGCTATGGTGAGCACTGTGAATTGTATAAGACTGTTGAATCACAGACCTGTACCTCTGAAACAAATCATACATTATATGTTAAAAAAAAAAAAAAGAATAAGATAGCAGGAAGGGAAGAATAAAGAGGGGGAAATCAGAGGGGGAGATGACCCATGAAAGACTATGGACTCTGAGAAACAAACTGAGGGTTCTGGAGGGGAGGGGGCTGGGAGGATGGGTTAGCCTGGTGATGGGCATTAAAGAGGGCACGTACTGAATGGAGCACTGGGTGTTATACGCAAACAATGAATCATGGAACACTACATCAAAAACTAATGATGTAATGTATGGTGATTAACATAACATAATAAAAAATAAATAAAAAAAAGAGTCAGTTCAGAAAACATTGGCTGTAAATGAAGCACTTTAAAACATCAGCATGTTTGTTGTGATCACCAGTGAATCATTTGAAGTATTTATTGTCTCTAAGAGAAAATTCTTAATTTAGCTGAGACACTAAATTATGAATACACTGAAGAGAAATATGAACATTGTGTTATAGTTTTTCTTACATTTGGGGGCATTGCCACAATTTGTATTATAATTAAAATGATTTTACAAGCAGTCAGTCATTAAGTTATTTTAATTTTCCTTCTCTAATGAAAGAGAAAAAGCTCTTAGCAGATGTATTATGTGACTATCAAAATAGTCTAAATCTTCAAAACTGCCTGTGGGATTATTTGCCTAAATCGTCCTTGAAAATTAACACAAAAATAAAACTTTCTCCTCATACCTGTTTACACATTTTATTGACTAAAAACCTATCTTATTTCCAATATGACTGGTGTTATGGCCTGAGCTATGTCCTCCCCGACCCAGAAAAATATGTTGAAGTCCTAACCCCAAGTATCTCAGAATGTGACCTTGTCAGGTTCATTGCAAGGGTAATTTGTTAAGTTCAGACTGGTCGTAGTGTAGTAGGGCAGGCCCCTAACCCATTATGACTGGTGTCCTTAACACACACGACCTGTAAAGACAGACACACACAAGGACACTATGTGACAACAAAGGCAGAGAAGGGAGTTAGGCATCTGCAAGCCAAAAAATGTTGAAGATTTCCAGCAAAAAAACAGAAGCTAAGATGAAGCAAGGAATGATACCCCTATAGGGTTCAGAGGAACTGCGTCCTGATAACACCTTGATTCTGGACTTCTAGCCTCCAGAACTAAGAGACAATACAATTTTATTGTTTTAAGCCACCGATCTTGTTACCGCAGTGCTAGAAAACTAATATAACTGATACATTTATATTATCAGCCCTCAAGGAGACTATGAAATTGAAAACAGAAAAATGATTTTAAATTATCAGTGATAGGTATATAAAACACAAGCATAAATATATTTATCTGGATGCTTTTACATGTGTGTTTGTCAGCAATAAATACACGTATTTGTTGTCTTCCTTGGGTAGGCATTCATGCTAGGTAACTGCCCAATGAGAATATCATATTTTTAGACTGTTCAGTCCTATATAACTACCTTATAAGATCGGAAGTGAAGGAATTATATTGCTATAGAAATGATTGATAATCCTTCTATAGAAATGCCCATTCCTGTCCTTTGTAATCAAACTGACATTACTATTGTAGAGTATAAGGCGACTCTTGTCTTCTAGAGGTAGCCTTGTGCATGGGCTTTTGCAATATCATTTAGCTTCAACAGTCCCTAGTTTATTTCCTGTCTCCAAATCGCTCTCCTAATGACAAGACTTATAAAATCAGTTGTGTCACTTGAATGTCTAAGAGACCCCTCAAAGTCTGATAGACCTCTCAAAGTAAACATGACCAAAACTGAACTCCAGATCCCCACACCACTCTCACTCAACTACACCTCATCCCAGTAGTATACATGGCTTTGCCCTTCCAACTGTTCAGGTCGCAAGAAAATTAAGGAGTTTTCCTTCTTTTATTTTCTAATTTCACAGGTTCACATCTTCAATCTCTCAAGAAACATGATTGGGTCAATTTGAAATTATTATCCCAAATTCACTCGCTTCTGCCACTAGTACAACCCACAAATACTTTCCCATGGAGTAGCATGATACTCTTCTAATCAGTATCTCTACTTTCTTCTTTTCCCCCTTGTTTATTCTCAACATATCCACCAGAGTAAGCCGTTAAAATGTGAGGCAGGGGCCTTCCAGTCTAGGCTAGATGACATAGACTAATCTCTCTCTGTCTTTCTCTGCTTGTCTCCATTAAGCAAAAATATAACCCTTGGAAATAATGCAAGAGGAAAGCAAAAGGCACTCTGAAAGTTGGAAAGAAAAAGGCAAACTACTTAAGGACCCAGGAATGGAGTAAGGGATTTTACAAGCAGAGTTGCAGCATTTCCTGACTTTCAACCTAGAAGTGTCTCATGTAGGCTCATTCCTCGCTCACACTGAAGAAGTGTCAAAGCCTACATCAGGCAAGTACAGCAGCATTGGCAAGGGAAACCTATTCTAAGCCCACAAAAATACATGGCGAGGTGAAGCTGTCTCCTTCTTAGCCAGACTTAAAACTCCCCTTTGCAACTTAGCGCTACCAAATGGCTGGGTGTCTGCTCCTCACCACAGGTGCCAGATGGGGAAGCACTTCTCCCATTTGCAGGCAGGAGACGCTCTGCCTCCATCACAGTCATTCAGGCCTGCAGAAGTTACCACTGCCTTCTGGAGCAGTATCAACAGGGAAGCCCAGCAGCATGAGATAAAATAAGCAAATAAAAATACTATTACAAAGCCTATAATAAAAAGAAGACAGGCTAGGACCTGTGAGCTAAACCTACAAAGGTGATTTCCCATCAAATAAAAAAGATAAATAAAGGAGACCTGGAGAGTCTAAAACATAAAGGACACAATAAAAGATTGCCTGTTATACCAAGGACTAGGAAAATCACAGTTTGAATGAGAGAAGACAATCAGATGGGACTGCCATTGAGAGAAATTAAGTACTGAAATTATATGAGAAGGATTTTTAAAGCAACCATGATAAAATTAATTCAACAAGGAATTTAAAATTATCTTGAAACTAATGGGGAAAATGTCATCAAAATATGTTATAAAGGAGAATCAAGTGGAAATTATAGAAATAAAAAGTGTGGGGAATAAGGTAATTGGGTAATGGGCATTAAGGAAGGCACTTGATGTAATGAGCACTGGGTGTTATATGTAACTGGTGAATCACTAAATTCTACCCCTGAAATTAATACTACACTATATGTGAACTAACTTGAACTTAAATAAAATCTTGAAAGAAAAAAAAACAAACAAACCCGTCAAAACAGATTATATTGGTGGCCTTAAAACAATCCTCCAATTTAAAAGAATTTAAATCATACAGAACATGCAGGATATATTCTCTAACCATAATGGAATCAAACTAAAAATCTATAAAATTAATAGACAACAGGAAATGTCTGTATACTTGAAAATTAAACATGATGTACTTCCTATTATCCATATACCAATGAAGCCTCAAAGAAAATTAAAGCAAACCAAAAAATACATAAAATCAAATGAAAATAAAAATAAAACATCTGAGAATATGTATAATATAGCTGAGGTGCTGCTTAGAGCATTGCATACATTAGAAGAAGAAAGTCTAAAATCACTCTAAATTTCTACGTCCAGAAAATAAAGAGAAAGAAAAACATTAAAGGTAAAACCAGCAGAAAGAATAAAAACATGAATTAATAATAAGGAAAAGAGTAAACAATAGATAACAAAGAATCAAAAGACTAGTTCTTAAAAAATCAAAACCATAAAACTGATAAACTTCCAGAAAGAATGACAAGAATAAAAAGGAGAAGACACAAATAACCAATATCAGGAATGATACAGGGAATATCACTACTGATTTTTCAGCCATCAATATGATAATAACAGCGTACTACTATCATTTTTACCCACAAAATCTGGTAACATTGAAGAAATGAACCAATACATCATAAACCACACATAATAAATACCTAACCATGACAAAATAGAGTGCTATAACTATTTAAGTTATTGAACTGGTAATTAAAAAGATTCCCAAAAAATAAAATTCAAGGCCCACATGATTTTAGTGAAGAATTCTGCAAAACACTTGAAGAATTAACACCAATTTTACACAGTTCTTCTCCAGAAAAAAACAAGGGATGCTTTCCATTTTGTGAGGCCAGTGTTACCTGATATCAAATACTCTAAAATAGTACTCAAAGAAAACTGTACTCCAAAATCTCTTAAATTAAGGTACAGAAACCCTCAACAAAATAATAGAAAACTGATCCAACAAAGTCTAAAAAGAATTGTACACCATAACTTATTAGAATTTATTGAAAGTATGCAATGATGTTTCAACATATGAAAATGTATCAATGTAATGCACCGTATCAACAGCCTAAAGAGGAAGAATTATGTCAGATGAAATGACAAAGGGCAAACATGTGACAAAACCCAATATCCATTTCTAATACAAACTCCTGGCAATTTAGGAATAGAGAGGAACTACCTCAACTTGATAAATAATGTATTTTTTAAAAGTAAATAATTTCATCTAGGGGCACCTGGCTGGCTGAGTCAGTACAACATGTAACTCTTGACCTTGGGCTCATGAATTCAAGCCCTACATTGGGGATAGAGTTTATTTTAATAAATAAATAAAATAAGATTTTTTTAAAAACTCACTTTTTAAAAGTAAATAATTATATATAACATTATACTTAGTGGTGAACGATTTAATGCTTTCCCACTAAGATTAGGAAAGGCAAGGATGTCTCATCTCTGTACTCTTATTTAACATAGTGATTGGTTTCCAGCTACTCAACTAAACAAGAAGTAAAAAGCACACAGATCAAAAAGAAAGGAAGATATCTGTCCCTACATAACTGTACAGTCTCAAGGAGTCTACGGAATAATCTCTTAGGACTAATAAGTAAATTTAACGATGTTGCAGGATCTATGATCAACACAAATACATCACTTTCATTTCTATATACTCACAATAAACATGTGGAAACCAACATTAAAAACATGATACCATTTACGATTGCTCCAGTAAAAATGAAATCCTTAGATACACTGAACAATGTACAAGATTTACATCCTGCAAAAAACAAAATGATGATGAAAAAAATCAAAGAAGATGGAAATCAATGGGGACATATTACATTAGTGGATTGGAAGGTTCAACATAGTAAAGATGTCAACTCTCCCAAAAATTATTTTTAAGATTAATGAATTCCTAAGAAAATCTCAGCAAAGTGGTTTTTTGGGTTTTTTTTGTAGACATAAACAAGTTTGCTCTACAATTTATATGTGAAGGCACAAGTCCCAAGAATAGGTAAAACAATATTGAAAAAGAAAAAAGATGGGTGAATCACTCTACCTGATGAGTACTACTGCTCACGACAGCATCTCATTGGTGGGGAGATTGACACCTAGACCAGAAACATTAAGAGAAAAGAAGGCTCAGAAAGAGACTCACACAAATATGCCCAACTGATTTTTTGAAACAAAGGTGCACAGCAGTTTCATGAGAGAAGGAGCAACTGGACATACATAGGTTTAAAAAATAGTATAATATTGTAATAAATTTATATAATGACTGATGGCAATTATACTTATCATGTTTAGAATTTCATACATCATATAAATGTTGAATCACTATATTGTACACCTGAGACTAATATTTTTAGGTCAACTACACTTCAATTGAAATAGAAAAAAACGGTTTTAACAGATCTCATTTCGCATATAAAAGTCAATTCAAACTGTATCATATTAAAATGAACTTAAATATAAAAGTGTAGAAGTTTTAGAAGAAAACAAGAGAAAAATCTTTGAGATCTAGGACTACATAAAGTGTCCCCAGATTTGGCACCAAAGTGCTCTAAATAAAAATAAAAATATTAGTAAATTGGACATCATTCAAATTAAACAAGAAAAAAAAAAGTGTGGTCTGCAAAGGCAAGGCCTCTGTGAAAAGGATGAAAACACAAACTAAGACGGGGAGACGTGATTTTCAGACCTCTGACAAAGGACCAGTAACTAGAGTGGATAAAGAATTCTCAGACCTCAGAGAAAAAGCAACCCAATGAGTAAAAGGGCCAAAGACATGAGCAGATAATTCACTGAAGAGGATATAAAGATGGCAAAGCAGAATATAAAATGTGCAACATTACTAGTATTAGGATAATGGAAATTGAAACCAATGAGATATTACCATATAACTATCATAATGGCTAAAATAAAATAATGATAATACCAAATACTAGTGAGAATGTGGAAAATTGTACCACCTGTACCTTGCTGGTGGGCAGGTAAATCATCTGAATGGTTCTAGAAAATATTTTGGCAGTTTATTATAAGACCAAACCTGCAAATACCATATGATTCAGCAATTGTACTCTGGCATTTATCCCCAAACAGTGAATGTTCATGTGAAGAAAGTCAATCTTTTTTTTTTTTTTTTAAGATTTTATTTATTTATTTGACAGAGAGAGAGATAGCTAGAGCAGGAACACAAGCAGGGGGAGTGGGAGAGAGAGAAGCAGGCTTCCCGCTGAGCAGAGAGCCTGATGTGGGACTCAATCCCAGGACCCCAGGATCATGACCTGAGCCGAAGGCAGACGCTTAACGACTGAGCCACCCAGGCGCCCGAAAGTCAATCTTAAATGGTTATATATTGCCTGATTTCACTTACATAAAATTCTTGTAATAACAAAATATAGGAATAGAGAAGAGATTAGTGGTTGCCACAGGTTAAGGGCATCTTTGTGGAGTCGTAAATACTGTATCTTGTCTATTTTAAAGTCAGTATCCTAGGTGTGATATTATACTATAGTTCTGCAAAATTTTGCCATTGGGGATACATGGGCTCTCTCTGCATTGTTTCTTACAATCTCATGTGAAGGGCGCCTGGGCGGCTCAGTTGGTTAAGCGACTGCCTTCGGCTCAGGTCATGATCCTGGAGTCCTGGGATCGAGTCCCGCATCGGGCTCCCTGCTCAGCGGGGAGTCTGCTTCTCCCTCTGACCTTCTCCCCTCTCATGCTGTTTCTCTCGCGCTCGCTCTCTAATACATAAATAAATAAAATCTTAAAAAAAAAAAAAACAATCTCATGTGAATATGCAATTATTTCAAAAATTTAGAAAATATTTTAATTTATATATATAAATTAAAAGTAAAGTATATATATATAATCAGAAAAAAAATAATAATTCCTTGGCTTAAAACTTCACAGTGGGTTCTTATTTCACAGACAGAAGAAGTAAAATTTCTTAACCATGGCCACAATACCCTTCATGCCTTGGTCCCACATTAATTCATTGGCAATCTTCTCAAATGTCAATTTCTATGTAAATTCAATTCAATTACTTAGGGAGATTTTGGCATTTCTAAAGGCCTAGTAATAGCTCTATATGATACTTCTTTTTTTTTTTTTTCCAGAATACTTAAGACAGCAATTCGCAGGAGCTGTACAAAATTTGGCCTATGATATTTCTTCATTTTTTTTCTCCAGAAATGTATTATTTACAAAAAGTACTATATGACTGAAATAGATTGCCGGCACAGTATTTTCCTGTAAAGATGCCAAAAATCTACAAATCGGTTATTTTAAATTTGTGGTCATTTTCAGAGTCTAGAAATATATGATATTAGAAAATTCTGGAAGTTTATTCTCCATAATAATAAATTTATTTTGGTTTGCTGTAGAGTTAGAGGAACCATGTAATTTATTGATCAAACCCAAACACATTTTTGAATTAAGGAGGTGCTATGGTGTAATTCTGACCACTAGGGTCGCTATAGTCAAAATGAGACATAAGATCCTTTTCATTTTAAGATCATACAATTTGGTTTCTGACACTCCAGCTATCATGCCACATTCCAACATACTTTCTAGACACAAGGTGTATTTGTTTTCTTTTAGTCCCTTGAGTACACCAGGATTGTGCAGAGGCTTTCTGGAGGCTTATGCATCCCGTTGCCTCTTACTGGCCACTCTGGAGGTCTAACTGTCCTGGACTCCTTTACAGTTAGTCTGGGCCATGTTACTGTCATTTGTTATTCCACTTCCAGGCTGTCCATAAAGGTATTGTATGATGTCCTCCACACTTCTTTGCTCTTTTGTTCTTCAGAGAGATAAATGCAGAATTTCTAGCAAATGACTCTCATACCTATTTAGGTAAGCATCACTCAGAAGAGCTACGAAACTTCTTTGTCCATCCGAGGATCTCTTCCTTTGCCACACCATTTGTCTGAGAGTCCCCTCCCCTCAGTTATCACTTGTCTACTATTCTTACTCCACTTTGGGTCTTCTCAAGAGTCATTTGCTCATAAAGGCCTTCCCTTACAGTGACTACTTTTTCTTATCACACCTTGAATTTTCTTTCATAACACCTATGAAATATGCTTATTTATTTAGTGAGTTTTTAAAACTTGTGTCTTCTCACAAGATTGCACACTTTATAATGTATGATTTAATTCTCACATGCTCCTCTTTCCCACTAAAGCAAATAGATGTGAGGTAGGCAGTTAGGTACATTGTCCTACCACAATTTTATGTATGATGGAGCAAGCGTGGTCATCTGCAACTGAGAAGTTTGAGTGTGAAAGAGAAATAAGAAAAATATGATAAAAAAAACACTTAAAAAAAACTTGTTAACTAAGGGGAAAAAAGCTACTGCTGTTACTGCTAAAAGAAAATCACTGATTTAGAGAAAAATAAATAAGGTAGTGTATTTTTCTCTAGCAGTATTCAGTGATAGAGAAAAAGATATTTATGCAAGTGGTTCAGTTGATCAAAGATCAATAGTCTTTGGGCAGGAACAATGAAAAAAAATTCAGAGTTGTGGGAAACTAGTTCAAGCAACAGTCTGGGTCTTCTGGGAATATTAAGGAAGTTAAATACTACAGAATGAAATGACTGGAGGTATCAATAAGTAGGCAAAGAGAGAGTAAGGGAATAATAAGTCATGATATTGCTGTAGAAACTACAACAATTAAATGTCGTATTTCACAGTCAGAAGTTTACTTCAAATACACATAAAGATCATATGTAGAACAGATTTGATTATGGAAAGAAGGGAGAATTGCTGGACAGACATTTAAAACCTCTAGGTAGGGCGCCTGGGTGGCTCAGTTGGTTAAGCGACTGCCTTCGGCTCAGGCCATGATCCTGGAGTCCCGGGATCGAGTCCCATATCGGGCTCCTTGCTTAGCAGGGGGTCTGCTTCCCCCTCTGACTCTCCCCCCTCTTATGTGCTCTCTCTCTCTCATTCTCTCTCTCAAATAAATAAATAAAATCTTAAAAAAAAAAAAAAACCTCTAGGTATCTTCACCATAAATATGAAAGCATTTGATATGGAACATCATTGGTAATATTTTTTTCCAAATGAAGACATATTGATAAGATTTCATATTTTTCAATTGTTATGTAGCCATACACTTAAATTTATTTTACTGTGATGATAAAAAATATCAAAAGATACTATTTATAGAAATTAAACTGTTAAGAGTTCAAACTTCTAAGGGCTTCTATAGATTCAGGAATCCTCCCTTCCCTAGTATGCAGATTTGGAAATGGAGGGTCAGTATATTTGTGACAATGCCAAATTACAAAAGATTTTGTACCAAGGTCAGTCTTCTTCAATTACACATTATTTAGTTTTTATTAGAAGTAAACTACAATAACTCAGTGATTACATCTGGATTACCTTCAAAAGCATACTACTTAAGAAACATGAGTAAAATTTAAATACATATTTAAATCACCAATAGTCAATATTTATATATATATAATGAAAACTCAGATTGGTAAGTTTGATATGAAATGCATTTAACATTATTTCATATAAAAGAAATTAAACTTGTATGAGTAATACAATTAGGAGATTATAACCATCAAAGTACATATAGGTATTGAAAATGCATGCTGATCTTGATCAAAGTAATCGATATGGCAGTAATGGCAATATGGATGACAGAAGAAAAATGGAACACTGGATCCACTGAGTCTTTCTCCCTCCCACAGAAATTCAAAACAAGTTCAAAGTCCTCATCAGTAAGCCTTTTGTTTCTTTTCTGATATTTTTTAATATCATGAGTAATTATGCCTCATATTCTTGCTGTCATGCTTTTTCTTTTTCATACTAGCATATACTGTCACTTAAATGATTATCATATGGGAAAGAAATGAACCATTAGTATTAAACAAAGGTATTTGAATTTGGGAAATGAACATTAACTTTTTACATTCATTTTTAATCTTCTGCCTAGCAGAATGCACTAAAGCACCAGAACTATGCTTATTTATGTAAATCTACAAGTCTAGTTGAGTAGCACTTTAAGTATCAACAGATTCATGATAAATATCTTAGAAAATCCCATCTACTCTAAAATATGTGGCCTTATTAATAGAAAATATCATTAAAATATTACAAATATAAACGTATTAGGAATCAGATATTTGATTTTCTCTGCAAGAAAATCATTAACAGTATGGGCTTAATGGGATTTGTGAAGAAACCTTGCAACTTTAGTAATTATTAATTAACACTGATTACATTAAATCCTCTATGATATGGGAAATGTTGGGGAGTTTTACACATAGAGTCGATGAACTTCATCAGTCAAATTTATATTCAGTTGAAGACAAAAATGCTCTATAAGAATCATAAATTAATTAGTACTTAACACTTAGTTGAAATGAACACATTGAAACTCAAATTTCATTTTCAGAAAATAAACTTAACTAACATGGATCATTTGGTTTGATGTTCAGTCTCCATTTCGCTCCCAAAAGACTTTTTAAAAACTTACTCTAAGGCAAAAACAAAATAGGCCGTCGTTCATTTTTCCCAACTTAGCTCTCACCACCATCAATCGCAAAATTTTTATGGCTGCAGTGAAAATCTGTTTCATGAAAAATATGAACTCAAAATTAAACTTAAAGGACAACAGCTTTCAAGTGTAATTCCCCAATTTATATTATTTATACTCTTCTCACTCAAGCTTTGTGGTCATCTCTCAGTTTCCTGGAATAGAATTTCCCCCGTTCATTCAGCATGTTCCTTCTAAATTCTTCTCACCATTGTTTGTGCATACATTTACAGAGATCATGCTATAGGGGGCTTATCTGATATATATAGCTTTGCTAATAGACTTCTGTGTTTCTTTTTTTTTTAAGATTTTATTTATTTATTTATTAGAGAGCGAGCGAGAGAGAAACAGCATGAGAGAGGACAGGGTCAGAGGGAGAAGCAGGCTCCCCGTTGAGTCGGGAGCCCAATGTGGGACTCAATCCCAGGACCCTGGGATCATGACCTGAGCCAAAGGCAGTCGCTTAACCAACTGAGCCACCCAGGCGCCTGACTTCTGTGTTTCTTTTGTTTATAAGAAAATAGATAAAAATTCACGATTAGCAACATATACATCTTCTATTCCACGGTTGTTACACTTATCTGCAACTACAGAATTTAAGAAAGTATTCATTAATTGTAATAATAGGCACAGTAATGGGAACTGGAGTTCTGACATCAGAGACAGAGGTCAACGTTGCCATTCTCACATTTGAACACACTTCTCTCTAGCAAGCCACACTTTCCTAGCTGTAATCAGACCAATAAAAAACCTAGGGCTTCTGGGATTCACAGAATTTAGGTTGGTGTAGTTCCAGTTTATTAAGAAACGTTTATTGGTACAAATGGTACTTGAATAATCCATACCCGGTATAACTACATCTTCCATGATAGCAGCATCATTTGGGGGGTATCACCACAACACATGAGAATACTGGGTAAACACAGGAAAAATCAAAAGATTCAGCTTCCTGTCAGAGCACAGAAACAAACTTAAGATGATTCATGCTGCTATTGCTTGAGTATTCAGGGCCTCAGATTTTCCATCTGCATACTGAAGCTGTGTTCTTGATGATGTCTGAGATATTTTCAAATAAAAATCACACATCCTATGTTTCAGGGCAGTGACTTTTACACATTATTTATTAAGCCACACAGAGGTGTTTATCAATGTTCGTGATAATAGCTATCCAGCTGAAATTTTCCAAATTGAAAACCAGTAACTCTTGATGGGAGGAAAGGCAGAAAGTAAACTAAAATCATTTGCGTTGAAGAATAAATATTTCTTTTAGGCTTGCTAATTTCTTGGTTTAAGATATCTACAATGTTCCCAGTATTGGTTTAAGCAACTACACACGGTGAGCACTTTAATATTCTTATAGTCATCATGATTTCAAGTGGTGTTTCTATTATAGCGATACATCTTATTTTTATTTCTTTTTTTTTTATTTTTTTTAAGGATTTTATTTATTTATTTGAGAGAATGAGAGAGAGCACATGAGAGGGGGGAGGGTCAGAGGGAGAAGCAGACTCCCCGCCGAGCAGGGAGCCCGATGCGGGACTCGATCCCGGGACCCCAGGATCATGACCTGAGCCGAAGGCAGTCGCCCAACCAATTGAGCCACCCAGGCGCCCCCTTATTTTTATTTCTCATTGAGTTACAAATCAAATCACATTTTGCAAACAGTAAGGTAAACCCTGGAACAATTTTTAGCTTGATAATTACAGCTCATGCCTTTCACTACCATCTGAAATGAGGACTAACAGGCTAACTTATGAAGAGGACTGCTTATTGATTTGTAAAGGTTGGAACAGAAGAGGCTGCACCTTTTTTCTAGCGTAACATGCACTACCTGCCTATATTGATTACTTATTCTTCAGTATTATAGTAAATTGCTATTGTGGAAACATAATGATGCTGAACAGTTGTAGCCCAGATGATAGGGTAATGTTTAAACACTGTGTGCCCTGTTCTTTGTAGATTTGCTAATAACCTCTTTAATCATTTCTGTTCAAAATACCATGGATTCTGAAGCAGAAACCAGCCTAATGATACAACTAATAGATGGAGCATAACATTTAATAATTTCAAAATAAATCACATCAATTATTTTCCCATCCTCAGATGGTATGCCAAATTTTCTTAATTGTATTGCTAGTAAAGTAAAGTAAATTCATGGGAACTCTTAATTCTATTCTTGTTCTTTTGTTCTTAAACCAAAGTTGGCTGGGGTAATTGTTTCTATTTTGTAACATGAATTATATATTCAAAGAATATTTCCTATAAAGAGAATATAAATAGGGGCACCTGTCTGGCTCAGTCGTTAAACATCTGCCTTTGGCTTAGGTCATGGTCCCAGGGTCCTGGGATGGAGCCCCGCATCAGGCTCCCTGCTCAGTGGGGAGCCTGCTTCTCCCTCTGGTCCTCCCCCTGCTTGTGTCCCTTTCTCAGTGTGTCTCTCTCTGTCAAATAAATAAATAAAATCTTTAAAAAAAAGAGAATATAAATATTTTAAAAACAAACACATTTTAAAGATCTTTGGACCCACACATCCTAGGACACTGGGTCACTTAAAATAAACTCGATGTGGTGGATATAGGAAGATTACCATGAAAGATACTATATGTTATTGTAATAAAATATATTTTTTAAAAGATGTTCCTCCTTCAAAAAGATACCAATGTTTCATTTATTTTACGGATTTTGTTCAAGTAAAAGTGATTATTGAGAGAAAATGCCATCCTATTATAATATCATCCTGTGGATATGCAATACGACTGAGGTGGATTTGAATGAAATAACAAAAAAAAATAATAGAACAAAACCAATATGTTCAATATGAACAATATGAACATATTGTTTTGTTCTATTTTTTTTTCAATATGAACATATTGAAAGCAAAAGTGAACAATGAGAAAATAGTATAAGCATTTTAAAAGTAAGAATTGTTAGCATATATTAATTTCCACCTTTATAAAACAGTATATACTCTAGCTCAATTTCCCTAGGAAGATCAGCCAGGAGAATTAGGTAATTTTTTTCTTCATTGTTAATTTTATGTTCACTTTCTGTTGAATGAATCCATTTAGAACCAACATAATGACCACAGTCTCAGTGTTCTCATTCCCTTGGAACCTAAAATAACCAGGTCTAATTTTATCAACCTGGCGCCAACAAAAGAACCATTTTTAAATCAAATCTGTTGTCATTAGTCTTGCATTCAGTCTTTCAAAATATTAATTATCCTAATATATTTCTTGTACTACAGAATGGGGTGGGCATATGATAATGATAAGAACACAGACTACGACCATTTCAGGAGCACAGATTCCCCAACAGAAATACAAAGGGAAGGGTCTATAGGGTCAAACGAAATGGATCCATAGCATGTATTTAAGTTTGCCTGGACAATTCAGACCAGGCTTCCAAGATGCGGGGTTATGTAAGTTGATCTTCACTATGTTTTCTTTTATTCATCAATGGTTTCATTTTCTAATTTAGACTAAGTGTTTGATCTGTTCAAAGCCATACAGAATAATTCTAAACTGCTGACTTTTGTGCAAAGACTTAGTATGTCATCAATAGAAAGAACTGTACATATATAATCAGTTTTAATGTATTTCTTAACATATGCTTGATGTATTCAAAAATTTTGTGTGAAATTTGAGTACATAAGATTGTGTATAAGTATTAAACATATGATACACATAGAAGCATTCTTAATATATGTGAGTTAGTTTTTCAATTTTACACTTTGTGATATTTGTTTAAAGTTTTCCTTCTGAAGTACTGGCTTACATGATACTCAGCACTATGTGGATTAACTTGGAAAACTATTCAACTTAGTTTTATAAGACCTTTAACAGCATATAACATTTCCATTTTTAACTGACTATGAGAGCATGTTGACATCACTTTATTCTATTGATTTTTAATAAATTTTGTTTTTTTAGAACAGTTTTAGGTTCACAGCATAATCGAGCAATTTCAGAATTCTCATAAACCTGTTCCCACACATGTACAGCATCCCCTACTATCTATCGATTTTATCACTTTTTTAAAAAACATTTTATTTATTTATTTGAGCAAGCAAGAGAGAAAGCATGAGTAGGGAGGGGCAGAGAGAGAAGCAGACTGCCCCCCTGAGCAGGGAGCCCGACCCTGGGCCCCGAGTTCATGACCTGAGAGGAAGGCAGACACTGAACCAACTGAGCCACCCAGGCACCCCCTATCAGTTTTTAATAAAATATTCAATGTCTCTCATGGTTCATTTGACTTATTTCACTTAGCATTATCTCCTCCTGTTCCATCCATGTTGATGCAAATGGTGGATATTCATCCTTTCTGGTGGCTGAGTAATATTCCATTGTATATATGGACCACATCTTCTTTATCCATTCATTTGTTGAAGGGCATCTCGGCTCTTTTCCACAGTTTGGCTACTGTGGACATTGCTGCTATGAACATTGGGGTGCATATGGCCCTTCTTTTCACTACATCTGTATCTTCAGGGTAAATACCCAGTAGTGCAATTGCTGGGTCATAGGGTAGCTCTAGATTCTGGGAATCAAACTGAGGGTTTAGAGGGGAGGGGTGTGGGGGGATGGGTTAGCTCGGGAATGGGTATTAAGAAAGGCAAGTACCTCACGGAGCACTGGGTGTTATATGAAAACAATGAATCATGGATCACTACATCAAAAACTAATGATGTACTGTATGGTGACTAACATAACATAATAAAAAATATAAAAAATAAAATAAAATATTCAATGTCTTAAAGATTAAGTTTTTGAAAGCTAGATTTAACCCAATGATTTGAGAGAAATGTATGTGTCATAAGAATTCTAACACTGATGGGGCAACTGGGTGGCTCAGTCATTAAGCATCTGCCTTTGGCTCAGGTCATGATCCCAGGGTCCTGGGATCCAGCCCTGTATCGGGCTCCCTGCTCAGCGGGAAGTCTGCTTTCCCCTCTCCCTCTCCCCCTGCCTGTGTTCCCTCTCTTGCTGTGTCTCTCTCTGTCCAATAAATAAATAAAATCTTAAAAAAAAAATTCTGACACTGATCAATGCCTATTATATTATATGTGAGTAAGATTTGCAAAGTCGGGTGATGATTTACAGCCAAGGTGAATGTACTTAAAATTCATGTCAACAGCTTTACTTAGATAAAATATTAAAATGTATGTACCATTAATTATCATTTTCATTAAAGACTATATATATTTTCCATTCTTTTTACTGCATATGCTTTTTCATTCATTATTTGTGTATTTAAGAAATTCAAATATCTATAATCTGAAGTATGCTTAATATTGTTGAGAACAAATATAAAATTCATTTACCAGAGGCTTTCATTCATGAGTGAGTTAAATGGCAATGGATTTTTTAACCATAAAGCATTTTCTGTCAAATCTGTGCTCTTAGCTCAACACCTATACAATGTCCTATAGCTATTTTTGAAATTGGGGGCTTATAATCTGCAAATTTTAAGGTATAATCTATTCCATTTTAACAGTGTTAATCATTTTTTAATATTGACTATTTTAACATATTTTTCTCATCAATTTTTCAAAAGGTTCAGATTTCACACTTGAAAAATATTTGATTTCTTTTTTTTTTTTTAAAGATTTTATTTATTTATATGACAGAGAGAGACACAGCGAGAGAGGGAACACAAGCAGGGGCAGTGGGAGAGGGAGAAACAGACTTCCCAAGGAGCAGGGAGCCCTATGTGGGACTCGATCCCAGGACCCTGGGACCATGACCTGAGCTGAAGGCAGACGCTTAAGGACTGAGCCATCCAGGCACCCCGAAAAATATTTGATTTCTATGCCTTATTGTTTATCACCTTCACATCTATGTAGTAATAATGTCCACTACTTCAGTTCCCAGTCATATTTCAACCCATTACAATCCCAGTCCTCCTGCAATATGCCACTAAAATCATTCTCACTAAGGTCACTAATAAACGCCAGGTTTCCAATCTTGATTAGAATTTTAAGCAGATGGGGCGCCTGGGTGGCTCAGATGGTTAAGCGTCTGCCTTCGGCTCAGGTCATGATCCCAGGGTCCTGGGATCGAGTCCCGCATCGGGCTCCCTGCTCCTTGGGAGCCTGCTTCTCCCTCTGCTTCTCTCTCTCTCTCTCTCTCTCTGTCTCTCATGAATAAATAAATAAAATCTTAAAAAAAAAAAGAATTTTAAGCAGATGTTCCATAGTGAGCATACCTTTCCATTTTCAAACTGTTTCTTCCTTTGGTTTCCTTGTCAATGAAAACTCTTGTTGATGGGGATTTTGAGGGCTACATAGTAATGTATATGAGTCCAATCCGACTAAATATAAATTTTACTGACCACACAATGCCTTATGTCACCATAAATGCATTGTGGACCATACCTACAGCTTGACTCTAAGAAGAAACTCTACATAAATGTTACATAAGCCTCGGCCTCGGATTACTCTGTATTTGTTAATGACCTTCCAAGTTAGCCTTTTTTGTGCATGAAGATGATGAACAGTTAAGAAACAGCAACCCATATTCACACACACACACACACACACACACACACACACACACACATTGGAATGGTGTTGGCAAAGGGTTAACAGATCATTCTTCTGCATGAGAATTTTAACTTCGGTTACATTTCTTAGGTTTGTTTCCGTAGAAACAGGTAGGGATGCTATTGTCAACTAAGTTACTAAGCAACATAGCTTATGGTAAAATGACCCCTTCCTTGTAGGCTGGATTAAACCAGAAGACAATAAATACTTGACAGGAAGCCTTATTGTGAGATTGTCCTGAGTAAGGAGACTTTCATAATTGGGCATGAACCCTGTGGGATCCTTGAAAGATCTATGTTGGTACAAAAGATTATGGATCCTGTGGGATGTGAGGCTTTTAATCAAGAGTGGTCTCCAGACCTGTAGGTGGGGTATTTTATCTCCTATACCTGATTTGTTACCTGGGAAAAAGAGCACTCATCATGGTTTTATGGATTGCTACAAGAACTGCTGCAAGACTCCTACTGAGGAGAACCACCTGCCATGGCCCTCCTGGCATGCTGAGGTTTCTGCCCTATATCCTTTTGAGTAGATTGTGGCAAATATTACATCGTGTAGTCTCATGAGTCTCAATGTGTAGTTGAGCTTAAGAAGCACCCCTTCCTGGTGGGAAATGCAGAGAGTACTCAGATATCTAACAAAAGCAACACTGATTCAATTTCCAAATGCCTCAGCATCTGTATAATTTTCATTCCATGTCTTTGTCTCAATGTGCAGTATTTGTATGTTAAATTTCCAAATTATGAAAATCCTTAAAAATACAGCAGTGCTAATATATATTTGAACTCAAACATACACAGTGATAACTGGTTATCCTTGCATTATCCTTCTTTAACAACTTATTATGTAACTATTATAAGAAGATTCATTGAGATCTCCAATATGAAAATGTGTAATTTTTATGCACATTCTGAGATGGAGCCTAGATAAAGTAGGAAAAGACATAGATATGAAAGTATTATGTCTTTCCTCATAAACATATGAGGAATTTACTACATACATCATGATTTACATATTTTATAGAAATGAGATTTTAATTTTCACAACATAAACATTGAAAATATACTCTCAGTAACTTGAAGGTTTATATAAAATATATAAAATTTGTCACCTGGTTATTTTATCTTCAAATGTGTTTGATTAATTAAGTATATGATTCGTGCAGTATTCACTTATTTTTCTCTCTTATTTCATATAATTTGAAAACATAACATTTGCACTAAAGTCAAACATGCTTAAAACATATTTGATAAGGATGTCAGAAATAATCAAAATCTTTGGCAATAAAATATTCACATTTAGTATCATAATTGGAGCATAAATTTCCGTCCTTTTAAACATGGAGATGATCCAATGATGCTATAATTATAAATTAAACTTATTTCAAAACTTAAAATGCACTATTTTAAATGCAAATGCCCTTTATAGCACAAACACTGTACAATTTCAACTTCAATATTAAGAAATTCGTTTATTAAAACTTCTTCCACAATTTTTGTTTCTCTTATTTGTGGTCAGTTATTTTTATTGTTTACATATGTTTACTTTAAGCTTATGGACTACAACTATAAGAAATATCCTGGGGTGCCTGGGTGGCTCAGTCTGTTGATCATCCATCTCTTGGCTTTGCTCAGGTCATGATCTCGGGGTTGTGAGATCAAGCCCCATGTTGGGCTCTGCACTCAGTGCAGAGTCTGCTTGAGATTCTTTCTCCCTCTCACTTTCTCTCAAAATAGATAAATTTAAAAAAAAAAGAAAAGAGTTACCCATAAACGTGTCTATGCTTAATTTTGAATATTTTAAATTCACAGTGAATGATGATAAATATTTGGCAAGTGTGGGTTATTTGAACAATCAATTATATTCTCTTAGTTAATGTTTATGTAATTATCCTTTCAATATTTTCATAATTGCCTTATTTTACCTGCCCATAAGTTATGAGATATTTACTTCATTAATTATTTTGAGAACATATTGGACTTCTGAAATGCAACCAAAGAATAGCAAGTACAGTAGTTTCCAGGAACAGTTTTTTGGTTTTGTTTGTTTGTTTGTTTGTTTGTTTGTTTGTTTTTAGAATATCAGATAGTCCCCAGTACCAGAAATAAGACTCTCTTCCTTCATAAAATTAGGATCTAAGGAATGTTATTAAGCACACTTGCTGATAAACTTTCAGTAGTGAAGATTAAGAATTAATCCCTTAATTTAAATAATTCCCAAGTTAAAATAACAGGTGTAGATTTCATGATTTCTCTTAAAAGCATACATTTCAAACTAATGTACAAAAGGAAATGAGTATTGTAACTAGCAGGGAATACATTAAAGTCCTGGACAGGTGAAAAAATATGTACATGAATATCTCCCAGTTTGCTTGAATGTGAGTTACATCAATATATTTAAGAAAAAAAATAAATCCCTAATGATAATTATAGTGGGTTGTGTTTACTTAAAGTATTATAACCCAGCTTTGTATTTTGGCTAACCAGACTTGTAGAATCAGTTTATACAATCCTCAGAAAAATGTACATTCTCCTTGAATTACATATAATAAGAACAGTAATAGTACAGCAGGTCAAGGTATGTAAAATATTAGACAGAATATTTACTTTGTTTTTCCATTCTGGTTCAGACATTCTCTAGAGTAATAAAAATCATAGCCAGATTACTCTCATATCTTTGCTCTGAGAAGTTAGTCAGACATTTAAAATAAAACTAATGCTGATAGTAACTTAAATCTGAGACTTAGACAATTATTAAAAGAGGGTGAATGCTCAGTGTCTCATTTTCAGAAATAAAAATCAAAATATGAATTATAAGGCTAAATATTCATTAAGTTACCAGCATTGCCTTATAAAGCATGACTTAGAAATGTAAGTGGAAATCACCAGGAGCTATATATAATAAATGTGCTAAAATCCAATGTGATAGTTAATTTTGTGTAGCAACTTGACTAGGTATGTCCTAGTCAAGTGTTTGAGAGTGTCTCAGAAAGAGATTAACATTTAAGTCAGTAGACTGAGTGAAGAAGATCAACCATCACCAACATGGGTGGGCAATCACCCAACTAGTTAAGTGCCTAAATAGAACAAAAATATGGAGGGATGGCAGATACTCTCTCTCTTATTATGCTGGGACATCTGTTTTCTCCCTCCCCTAGGTTCTCAGTTCTCAGGCCATCAGCCTTGGACTGAGAATTATAGCACCAACTCCTCCTGGTTCACTGGCCTTCAAACTGAATTACAATGCCAGCTTTCCTGGGTCTCCAGCTCACAGAGGGCAAGTATTGGGAATTCTCAGCCTCTGTAAGCTAATTCCTATAATAAATATTTTATGTATCTACATACACTTCCTACTGGTTTGTTCTGTTTCTCTGAAGTACCCTAACACATCCAACTACATCAAATGGGTAGGGATTGTTTCTCTAATTTAGTTTTTAAATTGAAAAATAAAGAGATCAGAGAGTATTTGTGTATTTGTCTTTCAGCACATCTGAAACTTTCTCTTTCTTTCCTGGAGAAAAAGATCAAAACTTAAACTGGTGGATAGTACTGTAAACTAGTATGATGACTAGTTAAATAAGCATGCTAATTAACAGTAAACTGGAAGGAGGCTTATTAGTTTTCAAAACAGAAGAGAAAATAGAGTACTGGTAAATCAACAGTTCTCAAAGTGTGATCTTGTCTTTCATGCCACTAAGACCCTTTAGTGGGGCCAAAAGGTCACAAATATATTCATCCTAATACTAAGATATTATTTACTTTTTTGCTCTTACTCATTAATGTCAGTGAACTTTTCCAAGGGCTATAATAATGTGTGATTTAATGCAAAAAGACTTTTGAGAATCCAGATTTCTTATATGAAGCAATATAGAAGAGAGTTGAAAAATGTAAAAAGATGCCATTACCCTCAATTCTTTTACTTTGAATAATACAGCCAACTTCAGGGAAAAATATCTTTATAGGAAATATACATTATCATTAAGTCAATAAATGTATTAACACTTTAAATTCTTAATTTTACTTCCTAATTTAGTAACTATGGATATAATCTATATAAACAAAACTCTTTTGTATCCTCAATAATTTTTTTAAAGATGTTTTTTAATTTATTTATTTGAGAGAGAGAATGAGATAGCATGAGAGAAGGGAGGTTCAGAGAGAGAAGCAGACTCCCTGCCAAGCAGGGACCCCGATGCGGGACTCGATCCTGGGACTCCAGGATCATGACCTGAGCCGAAGGCAGCCGCTTAACCAACTGAGCCACCCAGGCACCCTATCCTCAATAATTTTTAAATATTCTGGTTCATGAGAAACAAACAGTTCCTAATAATAAAATCTTTGTGAATAAGTGAATTAAAAATTAGATTTATAATTTATAATTAAGTAATATCAAAGTAAGAATAATGACAAAATATCAGTAATGCATAAAGCACAATGGTAAAGTTCCAGGCATGTAGAAGGTTGGGAAATAGTGACTATACTCACGCCATTAACAATCATGAGGCTATATGTTTAAACACAGAATTTCTGTCAGGATCCAAGGCTTCCATGACTGGAATTAAAATAAGTAGCCATTTCCCTGAACTCTAAATGCATCTGAAATATTGTCTATTATTAGAATAGCACCTCTGAATTACTTAATTAATTAATTTTAGGTAAGGTAATGTATTAAAGAATCTGTATTAGTTGCGTGTGATTGCATAACAAATCACCACAAAATTCGAAGCGTAAAAAAACCATTTAATATCTCAGTTTCTAAGGATCAGGAATCTGGACACAGTTTAGCTGCTTCTTCTGCCTGCAGGTCTGCAATCAGTGTGTCATCTAGAACTGGAATCTAAACTGAAAGTTTGGATTGGGGAAAGGTCAACTTCTAAGTTTGAGTGGGGGCTGGAAGAATTCAGTTCCTAGAGTTTGTTGGCCTTGGTTTCTAGCTGACTCCTGGCTGAGGACCATCCTCAGTTCCTTGTCTCAAGGGCTTCACATAGCAGCTTGTTTCAAACTGGTGTAGCCAAACAACAGAGTTTGTGAGAAAGCCAGAATTCACAGTTCTATGTAACCTAATCACAGAAGTGACATCTCATTCCCTTTGCCTTGTTTTATTGCTTAGAAACAAGACACAAGGGACAGCCAACCCAACTCATCTCCACAGGAGATTACACTGGGTGTGACTACCAAGAGTTGGGATCACTGAGGGCTAGTTTATACAAACCTAGCATAGCTTGTGCATACTCCCAAGCATAGAATAAACATAGTCTGGCTATTATAAAAAGCATGTATTCATTCGTGCATGCATTTTCTAATCAATGACTTGGTCATATGCTCACTTTATGATGAGTTAGGATGAAAAGGCAACTATGCGATTACCTCCTCTTTTAAACAAATTTGAATTTCCTAGATGAAGGACAACAAGTAAATATTTCCCATCAGCAATTATAACAACTTGCTGTGGGTTCACCAAGAAATATCGTATCAGGTTTACTAAGGTAATTGCTAAGATGACACCATAATTAAGTCCAGGAGGACTGAGGAGAATTAGTGAGGCACAACGTATCTTTGAGAAGTGAAGACTGTCCTGTAATGAGACTAGTAGAAGCAGATTCACAGAATTATGAAATAACTTAAAATTGCAAGTCACTTCTGGAAATTGCAAGTCAATTGGCTATATCAAGGGATGGGTTTTAAAAGTAAGGAAAGGGTCAGATTATGAAGGGATATGTCTGCTAGAAGAATTCACTTAATTTTTTTATTTGAAAATTATTGAAAATATAATTTCTAATTATGATAATTTGTACTTGCATGATGTAGTCCATTAATTGTAGTATTTAGGAACATCATGTTGGAACTGATGGATGAAATGATTTGGAGAGTTTAGACTACTATCAGCACAAAATTTAGAGGCCTACTATAATTATCCAAGTAAGCAATTTCGAAGATTTGAGGAAGAGATATACTATTGAAATACAGATAAGGAATAAGAAAGTTACTCCAAAATTGGAATCTGTTAATCAGGTAACTTTTTATCTGAGAGGGTTCTAGAACAGTAGACATTTCTCCTCCCTCAACCCCAAAGTTAATGTACATTCAATTCATGGGAGGATTTTATTAAAATCTGATTTCATAGGTCTGGAGCAGGGCCTGATTGTCTGCATATAAGTTCCCAGGGGATGCTTATGCTGCTGGTCCTCAACCTGTATTTTGATTAACACAAGATTAAATTACTAAAGTCTTTGTGATTGAAAAATGGCAGGGGAGATTTAGACAAAGCATGTAGAATTTACACCTACACACTCACTTGGATGTAAAGGAAAGAATAGCAGCAGCAAGGGATCTATGGACTCTCCCACCGAAACAAAAAGCAAGGCTGTTAGTGAGAAAAATCACAATTATTGTACATGGAGAGGAAGATTCACAGAGTGGTCTTATCAGTTGCAGAATGATTTTAAGGTGACTTCAATGGCATGCACTCCTTTTTTTTTTTAATTTATTTGAGAGAGAGACAGAGAGAGAACACGAGCAAAGTGAGGGGCAGAGAGAGAAGCAGACACCCCGCTGAGCAGGGAGCCCAAATGGGTCTCAATCCCAGAACTCCGGGATAATGAACTGAGCCAAAGGCAGACGCCCAACTGACTGAGCCACCTAGGGGCCCTGTGCACTCCATTTTAATACATCCCAACCTTTGGTTTGAGAAAATTAAGTGTTCATTAACCTCTATAACCGAAAAGGAACAGGTTAATGTTGGGAAGTGAATTGGAAGGAGAGAAACTATTCATGTGGCAAATGGCACTCACACTTCTGATTAACACTCTTCTACCTCATTTCCTCATTTTCTAGTGAACAGGAAGCAAATAAAACTCCAACAAGAATGGTAAAGTGGAAGGAGTATAAGATTTCAACTTTATCCTTTCAAGAGAATGGGGGGCGGGAATGGACTAAAAATACTCAGAACAGTGACCAGGAAGAACTGACAAGTACAACTGAGCTGTGGATTCAACTTGTGGTAGCACAAGTGGACATGGCTATTTAAGATGTTTTATTTTATTTATTTTTCTTTTATTTAGTCTGTATCTCTCTCTCTCTCTCTCTTTTTTTAGTACTCTTGCCGGTTTGGTTATTGTGTGTTCTCTCTGTTCCAAATAGTTTTCCTACATGATTTGTTAATATAACTCCCTGTTTATGAGAAATGGTTGATTATAGAAAAGGGTGGAAGTCTTTTCCTGGAAATGTGTAAACTGAAGCTGAGATCACCTATTGTTTTCTATCAGAATTTCTAATATGTCAAATTTGGAGGATTATCCAAAGCAGTGAACATTAGATAAGAGTGACAAACAGCCAGTCAACAAAGGTGGTTAGAAATGAGAAAGACTGGAGCCGATATACAAAGAAAAGTACTAGATATTAGATAGGGAAATAATTATTGGAGTCAGAGTCTATTGTTCTAAATGATCCTGCCACTCCCTGACTTCCCTAATTTTTAAGAGTTTTCATGATCCGATAATTCCACACACTGCAGGCATATAATAACCACCTTCTAGAGTCTATTCCATGGCTGGTAAGAAGTTTACAACAAGAAAGGTATGACAAATTCATCTTTAAAATAACATTACTCACAATAAAATACAAAATAAGAACAAATATATTTTCTTCCATTTCTTTCCTTCCCTGATTTTTGTCATAAGCACTACTCTGGGGTTCAGTAAAGTTCATTTTTATGTCAACCAAACTTTATTGATTCAGTTCAGCTTCATGGGTTTGCACTAAAGTGTTGCTCACCCTAAAAGAATGCTAATCAAGTAATTCTATGACAGCTATATAACCTTGCAGTAAAAAGCACACCAGTGTAAAGGTGGGTGAATTACAGTCTATTTGATGCTTGATTTACTCTACAGCTGTCTCCCACAAAGAAATATAACAGCCAAAAACTAAAGCTTGGGCATTTTTTAAACAGATTAGGAGTTATTTGGTGTTATTTGGTGAAGAGGGTAGATCCCTGAGGGAACAGAGAGAATGAATTGAGTTATTTAAAAACTCTTTTGACTTTTTAGGATCTGGTTTACATTTGGATTTGCTTCTGACTCAAACAAGTTAGAACTTGGCACAGACATACATACTTATCTTTCTTTGCTAATCTACTTAGGATCACTAAGAAGTATTTCAACAAAGCTACTGTAGGAAAGGTTAATACTTCAAAATCTTTACTGATGTAAAAGAAAAAAATAAAAGGATTTGCTTAAAATCAAAGGAGAGCTGGTTTCTACATTGTGCCACTCCCATTTAACAATGCTGCTTAGGCAGTATTCAAATCTCTCTGAGGGTAGATTTGCTCTGAATATGTACTACATCACTCAACTGGATTATTATTTTTGAAAGTGAATAATATTGCCAGAGTGTTATAAAAAGAGAGAATCTTCCTTTATCTGCAGATCATGTTTAGAAAATGTAGGAGTTGTGTAATTTTCTGACATATTTCTATAGTGATATGTAACTGTGATAAAGGTGCTGTTACAATATTCAACCAGTACTTTTAAGCATATTTTATTTCTGAACCTTAAGTAGCAATTTACACCTTGAGGAAATTGACAACTGCCTAATTAATGTTCATGCTGGTCATAAACAACACTATCGTTTCCACAATAGAAATTTTTAAACATCAATTAATACAAAATTTGGTATTTCTAATTCCTATGCAGCAAAGTATTAATTTGGAATATCTCTCTTAAAATGGGACATGGAATTAAATAAATCAATCATGCCATGCGGCCAAATATATAGTTATTTTATTATGCAAAGAAAAGGGGGATATTTTTACTAAAAATTTAATCTAAAACAAAAAAAATGTATTCTTCTCAAAGGTATCAATTTGCAATCATTATTCATATTGTTCCTATAAAGTTCATTATATACATGGAGTAACTTAGAATTTGATAATTTTGGTGAAGTATAAAAAATTCATAAAAGGAAAGAATTTAAAATTGTATTACATGATTTAAAAATTGAGGAAACTTCACATTTTATTATATTTGTGGTTCTACAGGTATATGACAACATAACATTATGTACATATACATGGGTATTACTATAGCCTATCAGTCTTCCTTCAATAAGACAATGATTAAAAATGATAAAGAAAAGAACTATATTTAATATTAGTGTAAGGAAATCTGGTAAACATTTAGAGTTGAAGAAATAAAGGATTTTTTAAATTTTAGTTGCATTGTAATTTACAACAGTCTGATATCAGACATGTTACTTGGCCTGACATCTCTTCTCCCTTCCTTTGGTCACATCACCCCATTTCTTTGAAAGAAATGACCTAAAATTATTTACATTTTCCTTCTCCTATTAACCAAATAAGAGATGAAACTTTTCAGAGGTGGTCCACAAATGCTTTATCAACTTAATAAAACTTATCTCCCCTCCCTTAGACATCACTAACATTCTGGGGTGCCTGGGTGGCTCAGTTGGTTAAGCATTTGCCTTTAGCTCAGGTCATGATCTCAGGGTCCTGGGATCAAGTCCCACAGTATCTCCCTCTGCCTCTCTCTCTCTCTCTGTCTCTCATGAATAAATAAATAAAATCTTAAAAAAAAAAAGATATCACTTACATTGTTACACACAGATAGTGACTCTATTTCATAATATTTCAGATTAGTTTAATGATCCAAAGTTAACTTTTTTTTTAAGTTTATTTATTTAAGTAATCTCTACACCCAGCATGGGGCTTGAACTCACAACCCCCAAGATCCAGAGTGTCATGTTCCACCAACTGAGCCAGCAGGCAACACCCCAAAGTTAATTTTTTGCTAACAGATTATCCTTGCCTCATTGAAATAGTTCTGAATTGTACAATGTGTTTCCATTCAAATTTCAGATTCCATAATCTCTACTGGCAAATTTGGTCATGTAAATGAATGTTTTATTAATAATGTTCTGCTGCAAGGACACATGTAACTATGTTTTAGCTAAAATATAAGGTACATAAATTAAGTCTTCTGATAAAATTATTCTCTTTTCTTAATAGCCAAATAAGGGATTCTCAGCAATATGAATTTGTCTAAATATTTCAGAATCAACCAGTATGTGTGAATATTTGATTAATTCAGTCAAAAAATCCACATTGACAATTTGTCTTGTTTGAATAAATGACATGGAACTATTTATGGATATTCATAAAAAACAATTTTATAACCATACAGCAGGATATTCCTGGGAAATAACATGCTTTATTATAATTTATAATTACTCTGCATGTGGTCTTTGAAGAAGTATAATACCCTTCAGAATAATTAATACACAAAGCATCAGAAATACCAAGTCTTTCCTGTGGCTGCATGGCTAGAGGATGTTGAGAATGAATTCCAACCTAAGTCTTTCCTGTCTTGAGCATCCTTCAAATGGTGGCCTAGCTACCACTAAAGCCATGGGTAATATAGAAACAGATAACTGTCACCAAATAATTATTTCAAGAGTCTTAGTTTGGAAGGCCATGTTCTATAAACCTAAACATTCCTATGGATATAAAAAGTTCAAGGGTTTAATGACATAGTGCATATATTTTTAACAGAATTAATGATTGTGTTTTGAATGAATATATCCTAAGTACAAAGAAAATATGGGAGGGGCGCCTGGGTGGCTCAGTTGGTTAAGCATCTGCCTTCGGCTCAGGTCATGATCCCAGGGTCCTGGGATAGAGCATTGCACTAGGCTCCCTGCTCAGCGGGAAGCCTGCTTCTCCCTCTCCCACTCCCCCTGCTTGTGTTCCCTCTCTCACTGTGTCTCTCTCTGTCAAAAAAATAAATAAAATCCTAAAAAAAAAAAAAAAAAGAGAGAGAGAGAGAGTACATGGGAAAAGATAACATATCTAAGGTAAGTAAATCTAATTTGGTAGTGATAGTGACTTTGAATTGAGAAATAAAGATATATCCAAGGTCAGGAAAAAACTGAATGTTAATAGTTTCTGTGATTTGTATTTTTACACTGAGGATAGATTAATTTAAAAAAATAGTTACTTAAAAATGTATTCTCCAATGATAGTGTTTTCATTAATAGTTTCACTGGCATCTAAGTTTTTCTTATTATGTTTAGATTTAGATAGCTAAAGATTTCTACTTTCATCCTAGATTAAGTCATTTAGTATATATGGCATCTCAAATCAGGCTTAACAGAATTCAAATTAGTGCTAAGGGCACACACAAACTTTTGCAGATAGATATCACCTAATGATATCTATTTCATTATAATATTTTTAAGAAATATTTAAGTAATCTCTACCCCCCAGTGTGGTACTGAAACTCATGACCCCAAGATCAAGATTCACATGCTCTTCCAACTGAGCCAGCCAGGCACCCCTTAGTTATAGTATTCTTAAAGGAATAATTCATTTTTAATGTTAGTAACTTTCAACAGATACAGGTATCTAGATACCTGCATCAAATCATTCACCAAACCCAAATAATTATTGGCAAATGTTCTATTCACAATTTTAAAGATGTGTGTTACACTTAAGGTGTTTTTTAAGATTTATTTATTTATTTGAGAGAGAGAGAATGCATAAATGGGGGGGAGAGGATGAAGGAGAGAGAGAATCTTAAGCAGACTCCTTGCTGAGCGTGGAGCCAGATGCGGGGCTCAATCTCACCACCCTGAGATCATGAGCAGAGCCAAAACCAAGAGTTGGACACTCAAGTGTCTGAGCCACCAGGTTCCTCCACCTTAATGTTTTTTATTTATTTTTATTTTTTTTTAAGATTTTATTCATTTATTTGACAGAGACAGACACAGCAAGAGAGGGAACATAAGCAGGGGGAGTGGGGGAGGGAGAAGCAGGCTTCCCGCTGAGCAGGGAGCCCAATGTGGGGCTGGATCCCAGGACCCTGGGATCATGACCTGAGCTGAAGGAGACACTTAAAGACTGAGCCAAAACATTGTCATTGTATCTATCATAGTTCATAGAGATAATCATAAATCAGTCTTCTGACTCTTGCACTAACTCTTTCTCTCAGTCTTTCACCAATTCATCTCATATTAAAAAAAAAAAAAAAAAAAAGTTTTCTTTTTCATTCTGAGCCCTTGTGAAAATGAGTAATACCCCAAACTTTAGAAATGGTTATAATAATAGAGAACTGTGTATCTAAAATAGAGAGATACTAACTAAAACCAGCTGGTTAGGAGAAAAGTAAAATACTGATTTCCATACAATTTGACAAGAGAAAAACAACAAAACCCAGATTTAATCTAACAAACTATCATCTTTGCTTTTATTAGCAGCTTTTGCAGTTAGTGTTTTTGGCAAAAGGATTTTCAAACTGAAAAAAAAAAAATCCTTTGGTTTCCTTTTTGGTCTTTGAAACTCAGGTGTTCTCCCTATACAGGTGTTCAGAGAACTTCTCTTAAAGATTAGCAGGCATGCAAAATTATTTCCAAGCAAACTTCAAATCCCAGACCAGAAGAAATATTTACATATTCAGGTATTTGCCTCCTATCATTCTCCAAATCTAAAACATTCCTGGCAGATATTCTGGACATATTAGTAAGTCTTAAAACTAATAGCCTACAGACTTTCCAATAATATCCTCATATACTAAATGATCATGACAATCAAAGGTTCTTATCAATGTCCATTTCCTGCTTAAAATGCAATTCCTGTGGTATTTTTTATACAGCATATGCACTCTGATTCTAATAGTTTCTTTAAATATGGAAATCACACTTTAGGTTTCCCTTTCCTTTAAACAGATTCATAATCTTTACTTTTTTTTTATACATACATATGTTATAGAAGAATTTATCTTACATAGAAATATTACATAAGGTCAAGATACAATTTTTCCCCTTTTGTTTACTATTTCACATAGTTTAGTTAGTCCTTAATTTAAAAATAGATGGCAAGTCTAGGGGTTCAAGACAGCAACATAGGAAGACCCTGAACTCACCTACTCCACAGACACAATGAATCTAAACCAACATATAGAGCAATTCCGCTGAAGAAGAACAGAGACCTGATTGAACATCTTCTACACAACAAAGGATAGAAAGACCATAAAGAAAAGAGCAGGAAACAAAGATATGGTAATGATGGGAACCCCACCCCCCCACGCAGCAACCTGCAATAAGGAGGGACTGCACTAAGGATCCCACACCCAGATTTACCCATCCTGAGACACAGAAAACAAAAACAAAGAAAACAAAACAAAACAAAAAACAGCTATTTGAAAGACAGCTAGACTATAAGTGAAAGAAACTCATTTGCTAACCCTACTGCATCCACCAAACAGTGGAAGAATTGCTGGAACTCTCTGTAGGTTGGAGGCGTTGGCCAGCACCACTGTATACATTCCCCATCCACCTTAATATTGCAGATAGAAGCAGGGTCCAAGAGCTCTAGCCAGCCTGCTACATGCTAATCCATGCCAACTCCAGTCAGCCACACAAAATGCAACCCCTGTCCCCCAACCTCTTGTGTATCTGTCCCAGTTCCAGCAGTCGCATTAGGGAAGCCCCAGTGCAGAGTTCCCTAGGACACCCTGAGCTCACACGTCCTACAGCTCCAACCAGCCAACTGAAGCCACCAGGCACATAGAGTTTACATAAGGAACGCTTGTAAATAAGACCACTCTGCAAGACTGGGTAAGGCAGCTGTTTTGCCTCACTCATAGAAACAAACACAGAAAAAAATAAATAAATAAAAAGAGGGGGAAGTAGAATATACTGCAAATGAAAGAATGAGACATAAATTCAAAAAAGAACTAAATGAGATAAGCTTTCTGCCTGATAAAGAGTTTAATGTAATGGTCATAAAGATGCTCACTGAATTTAGGAGAAAACTGGATGCACTCAATGAGAACTTCAACAAAGAGATCATATATATATATATATATATGAACCAATCAGAATTGAAGAACAGAATAACTGAATTGAAAAATATACTAGAGGGAACCAATAGTGTATTAGCAGATGCAGAAGAATAGATCAATCTGGAAGACAGGATAATGGAAAACACCCAATCTGAACAGAAAAAAAAAAATAAAAACAGAAGAATAAATCATAGTAATCATCGATCGTACTAATCAATCTTACTTATATTCACATTATCAATCTACTGGGTCAGCATCAATCATACTAATATTCACATTATAAGGGTCCCAGAAGGGGAAGAGACAGAGAAGTCTTCATAAAACTCATGTGAGGCAATAATAGCTGAAAATTTCCCTAATCTGGGGAAGGAAACAGATCCGCATCCAGTAACCCTAGAGAATACCAAACAAGATGAATCCAAGAATGTCCACACCCAGACACATAATAATTACAATGTCAAAAATTAAAGAGTGAATCTTAAAAGCAGCAAGAAAAAACAACTAGTTTTGTACAAGGGAAATCTCATAAGCCTATCAGCTGATTTTTCAGCAGAAACTTTCAGCAGGCCAGAGGGAATGTCATGATATATTCAAAGTGCTGAAAAAACCCTATAACCAAAAGTACCCTACATGACAAGATTATTACTCAGAATTGAAGGAGAGAAAGACTTACTAAGACAAATAAAATTTAAAAGTTCATCACCACTAAATGAGTCTTATAAGGAATGTTGAAGGAACTTAAGGCCATAACTAGAAGTAAGAAAATTATGAATAGAAAAAACTTCACTGATAAAAGCTAATATATAGTAAAAGTTGATTAATCACATATAAAACTAGTATGAAAGTTAAAAAACAAAAGTAGTAAAATCAATTACATCTAAAAAGCTTAGTAATTTTATAGATGTAAAATATGAAATGTACAATACAAAAATGTAGAACAAAACATGGAAGGGGGAGTAAAAAGAGGAGTACTTTTAAAATATGTTTAAGTTACCATCAACTTAATATTGACTGCTATATATTTAGGATATTTTATATGAACCTCATGGCAACCACAAACCAAAAACCTATACTACATACAGTAAAAAGACAAATCCAGAATAACACTAAGAATCATCAATCACAAGGGAGGAGAGCAACAGGAAGACAAAGAAACAGAGAAGAACTACAAAACAACAAGAAAACCATTAAAATGGCAGTAGGGACATACCTATCAATAATTACTTTAAATGTAAATGTTCTAAATGTTCCAATCAAAGAATAGAGTGTGACTGAATGGATAAAAATAGAAGACCCATTTATATGCTGCCTGCAAGAGACTCAACCTCAGACCTCAAGACATACAGACTGAAAGTGAAGGAATGGAAAAGATATTCCATGCAGATTGAAGTGAAATAAAATCTGAGGTTGCAATACTTCTAGCAGACAAAATAGACTTTAAAACAAAGACTAACATGAGACAAAGTAGGAAAGTACATAATGATAAAGGGTTCAATCTAACAGGAAAATATGAAAATTGAAAGTCTTTATCCATGCAACATAGGAACACTTAAATATATAAAGCTAATATTAGCAGACATAAAGGCAGAAATTGACAGCAATGCAATAATAGTAGGGGACCTTAAGACCACACTTACATCAATGGATGGATCATCCAGGCAATCAATAAGGAAACAGTGGGTTTGAATGACATATTAGAATGAATAGATTTAACAGATAAAATATACTATCCCAAAACAGAAGAATGCATATTTTTTTCAAGTGAATATGGAACATTCTTCAGGGTAGATCACATGTTAGGCTACAGAACAAGTCTCAATAAATTTAAGAAGACTGAAATCATATCAAGCATCTTTTCTGACCACAACAGCATGAAACTATGAATCAATTACAGTAAAAGAAATGGAAGAAACACAAGCACATGGAGACTAAACAACATGATACTAAATAATCAATGGGTCAATGAAAAAAATCAAGGAGGAGATCAAGAAATACCTGGAGACAAATGAAAATGGTACAAAACTTTTGAGATGTAGGAAAAGCAGAACTAAGATAAAGGTTTATAGGGGCGCCTGGGTGGTTCAGCCAGTTAAGTGTCTGCCTTCAGCTTAGGTCATGATCCCAGGGTCCTGGGATCTAGCCCCATGTCTGGCTCTCTGCTCTAAAGGGAGAATGCTCCCCTCTCCCTCTGCCCCTCCCTGCCACTCGTGCTTTTTTTCTCTCTCTCTCTCAAATTAAAAAAAAAAATATATATATATATATATATATTTATATTTATATTTATATTAAAAAAAAAAGTTTAAATACAACACCCAGTGCTCCTTGCAGTATGTGCCCTCCTTAATAACCATCACCAGGTTAACCCATCTCCCTACCCCTCTCCCCTCTAACACCCTCAGTTGGTTTCTCAGAGTCCATGGTCTCTCATGGTTCATCTCTCCTTCCGATTCCCCCCCCTTCATTTTTTCCTTCCTTCTCCTAATGTCCTCCATGCTATTCCTTATGTTCCACAAATAAGTGAAACCATATGATAATTGACTTTCTCTGCTTGACTTATTTCACTTAGCATAATCTCCTCCAGTCCCATCCATGTTGTTGTAAAAGTTGGGTGTTCATCCTTTCTGATGGCTAAGTAATATTCCATTGTATATATGGATCACATCTTCTTTATGCATTCATCTGTTGAAGGGCATGTTGGCTCTTTCCACAGTTTGGCTATTGTAGACATTGCTGCTATGAACATTGGGGTGCATATGGCCCTTCTTTTCACTACATCTGTGTCTTTGGGGTAAATACCCAGTAGTGCAATTGCTGGGTCATGGGGTAGCTCTATTTTTAATTTTTTGAGGAATCTGGGTGTTGTACGAAAACAATGAATCATAGATCACTGCATCGAAAACTGGTGACATATTGTATGGTGACTAACATAACATAATAAGATTAAATTTAAAAAAATTTAAATAATATAGACCTACCTCAAAAAAAAAAAAAAAAGGAAACGGTCAAATAAACAATCTAACTTTACACATAAAGGAACTAGAAAAAGAAGAACGAACACAACTCAAATTTAATAGAAGGAAGAAAGTAATACAAATCAGAGTGGAAATGAAATAGAGACTTAAAATACATATCATTGAAACTAAAATCCCATTCTTTGACAAGATAAACAAAATTGATAAATCTTTAACCAGACTCATCAAGGAAAAAAGAGGACTCAAATAAGAAATGTAAGTGAAGAACCTACAACAGCACAGAAATACAAAGGATTAGAAGAGACTACTAACAAAAAATTATATACCAATAAACTGAACAACTTAAAAGAAATGGATAAATTCCTAGAAACATACAATCTTTCAAGACTGAATCAGGAAGAAATAGGAAATCTAACAGATCAATTAATAGTAATAAAATAGAATCAGTACTCAAAAACACCCAACAAACAAAAGTCTAGGGCCAGATGGCTTTAAAGGTGAATTCTACCAAACACTGAAAGAGTTAATACCAATTCTTCTCAAACTATTCCAAAAAATAAAAGATTGTGAAAGTCTTCCGAACATTCTATGAGGCCAACATTACTCTGATATGAATTCAGATAAAGACACTAAAAACAAAAATAAAATAAATAAAAATTACAGATCAATAACCCTCATGATCATTCATGCAAAAATTCTCAACAAAATATTAGCAGAGTAGGTAAAGGAGATTAAGAGTTACAAACTTCCAGTTATAAAACAAATCAATCACAGGGATGAAAGATATGGCATAGGAAATACAGTCAATATTTAATAACTTTGTATAGTCACAGGTTGATGCTCTACTTATTGTGGTGAGCATTTCTCTATGTATATAATTGTTGAATCACTATGTTGTACACCTGAAACTAGTGTAAGATTTCATTTCAACTATACTTCAAAATATATATGTATATACATGGCAAGATTGTAATTGGAAAAAAAGATCCCCAGTATGACTTTTACAATTTTTAGGAGAAATTATTTAGAAGGACAGTGAAAAATAAATGGAAATTGAAATAGTTGGAAGAAAAAAAAATGATCAGAAACATTCATCAGAAAAAATGAAATTCCTATTTTAGAAAGTGTTTGGGGGTTTTATATAAAAAAAATAATTAGTATTTTTTTTTAAGATTTTATTTATTTTTTTGAGAGAGAGAGAAACTGACAGAGAGAGCATGAGCAGGGCAGAGAGAGAGGGACAAGCAAACCCTTGGCTGAGCAGAGAGCCTGATGTGGGGCTCATTCCCAGGACTCTGGGATCATGACCTGAGCCAAGGCAGACACTTAACAGAATGAGCCACCAAAGTGCCCCAATAATTAACAATTTTATTCTACCTTTTGCCTACAGTAATTCATTATTAGACAGAAAATAGTGTTATAAACAAATTGTGAAATTGCTGATAATTTGCATAACAATTGAAAATTTAAGCCTTTTTCCATTAGAATTTCTCAAGAAAGAGAAATAAATCTATGATCTAGAATGTTTATTACAAAGAAATCATGCATATAGGGGCACCTGGGTGGCTCAGTCATTAAGCATCTGCCTTTGGCTCAGGTCATGATCCCAGGGTCCTGGGATCAAGCCCCACATCAGGCTCCCTGCTCCGCAGGAAGCCTGCTTCTCCCTCTTCCACTCCCCCTGCTTGTGTTCCCTCTCTCGCTATGTATCCTTCTGTCAAATAAATAAATAAAATCTTAAAAAAAAAAAAAGAAACCATGCATGTATACACTTACCTGTTATTTCTTTAATTCTGGAATACTTTGCTTCAAACTCTAGGTTGTTATACATAAACAACTTATTTTGACTTTTAAAGTTTTTTTATTATTTTGTAATTTGATTGAAATCAATAGTGTCAGAGAAATGATGAGGGATTAATAAAGCAAATCAACACTGTAGAATTAATAAGGAGGTAATTTAATGCATCATTTCTAACTAGAATCCCAGTAAAGAGGGAATTATCACAAATTATATCTATCCCCTACAACTCCACGCTCAAGTGATTTTTTTTTTCAAAGTGGTGACTTCTTCATTATCTTGAGTTTACATTATATTATATTCACTGCTAAGGATATTTTATCATTTCAAGTAAAAAAAAACAACAAAAAAGTGACATCCAATCTGCAGGCAATTAGTGAATGAACAAATAAATATATGTTAACAAAAAGCCTGAGTGTTGTTAGGAATTTAGTTTAAATTTCAACCAAATTGCACTTCCAATTTCTCAAAAATTATACTTCTAATATCTGCTGATCCATTCCATTGCTTTGCACATTTACAAAATGGGGAGGAAAAAAAAAAGACAAATCTGTTTCGCATTCAACATCCAAATGCTAAGAAGTTTATTTACACTGAAGAGTAAAATGTCCCTTAAGAAAACAAAGATGTGGACTAAGAATTTCTTAATGAAATTATTTTAAATGTAAACTTTGTAAAATATATTTGACTACCATTTATTTGCCCTTCATTGTCTTTGGAAAAGAAATAAACATAACTACATTTAACAACTCATTGGACTCAAAGAACATTTAATAAATTTACCCAAGTAAATCTAACATTCTTTTATCTCCTTCAAAACATCGAACTATTGGATTCATCACAAAATAAAACAAAACATTCTTTGCTTTTGCTTAAAAAATTTTCTAGGATTTCCATAGCCAAAACATAACTAATCTCATCAATTTACAACCAATCGAGGAGTCAATCCATTTCAGATAACTAACACTGAATGAGTATCAAGTTAGGTCAGTACTTGGAGTTTTTCAAAGTACACTGCATTCTAGCATATAAACACTATTCTAAGAGTGGGAAAGGAAATAAGACTAGGTCTCTTACCAGAGAAGAATATTTTTTTAGTGATTCATAGAGACTGTCTTTTTGATATTTCATCTGCTGCAGACCTCGAGAAATGTTAAGTAGTGTTCCAAATGGGAAAAAATTGATAGGAGGATCTGAAACCTGGCTTTGTCTACTGGTGCTATGTATCTAGGATAATGAGAATGAAAAATATATATAAGAGCAGAGGTAGATACTCAAATGGTTGTTAGTAATTTTTTTACCTATATTTTCAGATTTTTTACTCTAATATTAACTTTTCTTCTAAAATTTTTCAAATAATCCCAGTAATATTCAGTTACCTGAAAAATTTACTGTTTCAAACAAACCTAAATGCTTAGAATTATTTTAAAAATAGTTAATTAAAAAGCATACTGAGATATCAAGAAAATATGGGAAATCCTCAGATATCAAAAATGAAGTGTTCATATGAATCCAAAACAGGTATGAAGCGATCATAAGACAGCTACTAGTCACAGTGTTATAATGGGAACAGTTTTCATGGTTGTGCTGAAAAGAAGAGACCTAAGTCCTACTTATCAAAAACTCAGGGTCCACACAAACAAAACCCTCAATGAAAGATTGTGTACCAGGAAAAAACAAAAGAATCCAAAAAAGATAAAAGGGACACTTGCCACTAGGATATGGGTGCATGAAAAGAAGGTTTTCTTGGAGAATCCTTAATCACTGGTTGACATTCATGGAAGTTTGAGGTTAAGTTCACACTGCATGCACATTCGTGGGACCTCAATACTGTACATTTATTTAAGTGTCCTATATGCTCCACAACGCTATTCAAAGAATAAACAAAATTTCTCTCTGGAAGAATAAATCTCCAAACAGACTTGTTAGAATTTCCCCAGATGAAATTCAAATAACCATGTTTGCAAACAAATCACACCATTCAACCCCATTCATTCAACATCAATTCAACAAATATTATTTAAGAACCTATTAAACATTAAATACTGTTCTAGATTCTAGGCATGCTATAGTAAATGATAAAGAAAAAATAACCACTGCACTCACGGACTGGGTCTGGTTAATGAGACATACAGGAAATTCAATATGTAAATGCATGCTATGGCGTCTTTATAGGTAATAACTTATATGGGAAATCATGAGTGGGCTAAATAGAATGTATAGAGCTGGGTAGTCATGACTAATAAACAATAGAAACCAACCAACAATCCATTCCCCAATGACTTTCACTGCTAAGGATATCAAATAAGGGTGACTGGGTGGCTCAGTCAGTTAAGCTCTGGACTTTGGCTCAGGTCATGATCTCAGGGTCCTGGGATCGAGCCCTGTGTCTGGCTCCTTGCTCAGTGGAGTCTGCTTCTCCTTCTCTCTCTCGCTCTGCTCCTTCCCTCACTCATAGGTGTTCTCTCTTTTTCTCAAATAAAAACAAGATCTTAAAAAAAAAATAAAAAGCTTAAAAAGGATATTAAATAGAAGAATTAACATGCAAATTGGACAAATGAAGCAAAAAAAAGAATAAAACTGAAATATGAAGAAATTAACTAGATTGTGTCACATATTGCAAACATGATAGAGAAGATAAGACGTATGGAACACTGAAACCAAAAAATATTTTTTAAAGTATGTTTTTAACAATAATACAGTAGAAGATGAGGAGATAACACATGGGGTAGGGGCAATATTTTATATACATAACATGTGAGAATCTAGGACTGAATAAACCCATGAATCAGAAAGCATGGTATCTCCCCATTAAAATTAATAAAAATGGCTTAATAACTAAGATAATAAGTAAATAAGTAAAGCTAACAAATAACACATGAAGCATATGGCAGATTACCTACAAAGAATCACTGTGAGATTGACAGATTTCTCAGTAAAGAGAAGAAAAAGTCTTTAAGAAAATACCTTCAAGATGAAGAAAGAGAATTCTCATCTAATACAACTCTACTTATTGCGAGAAAAATGCACTATTGCAAAGATCTCTAGGATCCATTTGGATAGAGAATAGTTGTGATTACAGAGAGACAGAATTTTGGTTTGTCTGAGGTTACCATGGAAATCTTTTCCTTCATTTCAGTGAAAGTTTCACAACACATGCTCTGCAGAAGTTCCAAAGACAGGATACCCTCTGAAAGTCACTTCCAGACATGTATTAACCAGTGAATGTGTTCATTAGGACATAAATGTCACATTTACAGAATGACAGATTCAGCTCCAGATGATTCTACGTGTCATTATACTTGTTATATAGGTCTATTATACATACCATATAGGCCATTGTATAGGATGTTTTTACTACTGTGCAGTTGCACACTGTATCTGCACTTGATCAGATCAAGCTTCTCTTTCTTTTGCAGGTCTTATTAAATCATACCATACCTACTATTCTACAGCAACCAATTTAATTAACATTTCGAATTGGGTCAAAACAGAAACATGTTCAGAAAGAAAAAAAAGAAAGGCAATTCAGCATGGTAACAACTTCATTTAAAAATTAGTGCATAAGTTTCAGAAAGAAAGGCAACAGTTCCAAAAACGAATGTCTGAAATTCAACATGGAAAGGTTAACAGAGAAATCGGTTAACCTCTGGATAAATCAAAATATCAATTGATGGTATAAAACTCATAATAATATCTAAATTATAGGGATAAGCAAAAGGACTAGATTAAGTTATTGAGCAATACAGGCACAGAAATAGGTCACAGGGAAGGGTGGGGGTGGTGAAAAAGTCCTTTACGTTTCTAGTATTATTTGGAAGGAGAGTAAATATATTTGCTAAATGGAGGTGTTTATATTTGTTGTTTGTATAGTAGTTTATGTTATATTAGTTGTTATACAATATAATGACATTTGTTGCTTATATTGTATTAATACAGTTATATTATCATTTATGTTTATATATTGTTTATATTATATTAGTTGCTTGTATTATTAAGGTTAAAAGAAAGCAGTATAAAAATGGAATGAATAAAACAGAAAGCAGAAAAGAAAACAAAGTGGTAGAAATACATAAGCAATCATAATCAATGTGGTTGTAGTAAATTCTTTGCTTAATAAATACTGAGATTGGATAGAAACGTTACACTTCGTTCTTCATAAAAGGCACTCCTAAAACAGTAACAGATAAAGGTAAAAAGGAATGCAAAAATGTATGGATTTAAAATGGCAAACATTGAAAACACTTAAGCTGTTTAACAACAACAAACCATAGAAAAGGCAGGAAAATAAAAGTAAAAAGGTGACAGCAGGATGTGCTGACTGAGAAGAGACTATAGAGTGTTAGAGAAAAAAAAAAAAGTCATGTAAAAATAGTCAATTAAAAAAACACCCTGAAAGTTCAAGAAAAAAGATGAAACAGTCACATATATAATATATATATATATACAACAGTGGAGGGGAGAGAGAAAGGGGGGATATTTGTCAATAATAGTTCTTTTTTTTTAGATTTTATTTATTTATTTGATAGAGAGACAGTGAGAGAGGGAACACAAGCAGGGGGAGTGGGAGAGGGAGAAGCCATCTCCCCCCTGTGCAGGGAGCCCAATGCAGGGCTCGATCCCAGGACCCTGGCATCATGACCTGAGCTGAAGGCAGACACTTAATGACTGAGCCCCCCAGGCGCCCCAGTCAATAATAGTTCTAACAGAGATTCAGAACAAAAAAACACTGTGAACAATATTATGGCAATAAATTGTAATATTAAGTTGAAGTAGAAAATGTTAATAAATATTAATTTATTAATAGGAATAATAATATTACTAGTAACTGCAGTGCTTTCTTAGGGAAATGACAGGGCAAAGCTATTTTTGTGTTGGCTTTGGGCTGTATTTGTGCACTAAATCTTTATTCTAAAAAAAATAAATGGAAACTTTAATTTTTTTAAATGAGAATTTTCATTTACACCTACATTAAAATCTTAATGAGAAAAATAATTTAAAAATATTACTAGTAATAAAATGTTATCTAAAGTAATTTTAGTAGACAGAGAAAGATAAAATTGTTTATAAGCATTAAAACATTTGATCAGTGATGTAAATTCTTCATGTACTCAGCTCACAGTTATAGACGTTAACTCCAGTAAACATTCAAGAAATAAAACATTCTAACCTTAACTTGCCCAAATAATGTTTTTAAAGGAGATCTCCATTTTATTTTATGAGGCTTAGAGTCCTTGATACTGATACTAGTCCCAGAAAATACAAGAAATGAGAAAGACTGACCAATCTTACTCATGGCAAAATATTAGTAGCTATTATCCAACATTAAACGATAAGAAGGCATCATGATCAAATATTGTTTAGTTGCAAATGGAAAAAATCTTACTGTAGGAGCTCTTTTCATACCACAGCCTAGTCACAAATTAGAAATAGAAGAAGTTGGTGATTTAAGTAGATACAGAAAAAGATTCCTGAAATTTAATTGCAACTCATTGGAAAAAAAATTAGCAAATTAGGAAAATAAGAAATTTTCTGCATCTGATTAAAAATTTAGTAAAATCTGGGGTACCTGGGTGACTCAGTCAGTTAAGCACCTGACTCTTCATTTTGGCTCAGGTCACTATCTCAGGATTGTGAGATCCAGCCCTGGGTGGGGCTCTGTGTTCAGTAGGGAATCTGCTTGAGCTTCTTCTCTCCCTCTCCCCCCAAAACGTGTGCATATCTGCACACACTCTCTCTCTAAATTAAATAAATAAATCTTTAAAAAATAATTTAGCAAAATCTACACTAAGCAACACATATTATTGAAGCATAGAAGCCATTTCTTTTGACATAAATTTAAAAAGGTAGCTGCTATTCTATTTAACATTATACTGGAAGTCCTAGAGAGTTTAGTCAGAGAATAGTATTATTCATTAAATTATAGCACAGAAGAAGATTAGAAATGCTTTTAAGACAAAAATCAGTATTTTGTTATACTTAAGAATGGTTTAAAGTGTAGTTCAAGAATTAAAATTTTGTTTATGATGTGATGATTCCTCTCAAATATTAGTTTGAATTTCATTAAGTTCTGATCAATTTCTATTTGTGAATATAACCATGATTTTTCAATGCTTCAATTTCTTAGATGCAATAGGCAAAAATTCAATATTTTATTAACAAGAATTGGTTCATTTGAAAAATAGGTTTCCCTATAGAAACTTTATGTAATGAAAGTTTAAGTCTATGCAGTGAATGAAATCATGGAAATAATTTTTTAATTCAGTATTGCTTTATAAGAATTTACAAGAATCTCAGATTTTTAGGCAAGACAACTAGAGATTTGCAGAGAAGAGAACGGGAAAGCTAGATTGCACATATGTAATTGAGTGTGGATGCTACATACGTTGAGACACTCCAATGTGAATGTCTTTATTTTGTTTATAAATGATGAAATAATTTAATACTGACATTATAAAATTCAGAGAATATTCATGATTATCACATTATTAGATATTTTATGTCTAATAATCTATTTTAAATGAATAAATAAATCTATTTTAATATATATTTTATATCAACCCATTCTCTTTTCATATATGCTCCAGAGTAGTGCAGCCTGACTATTATCATATATTTCCAATGTTCTTCCTTATGAAACAATATTAGTAAGTACTGTCTTATATGTGATCCTATGTATTAAAGATTTGGCATATTTTACATCACTTGAGAAAGCTTATAGTTACTACATTCATTGTAGCCAGAAAATATTATTTTACATCAGTCATATTTTCATTTCCTTAATCACTTTGTCTTTTTCTGGCACTCTCTCTTCAGAACTTGTTCATTCTCATGATCAAGAAATATTGGGGTGTGGCTCAGTTGGTTAAGCATCCGACTCTTGAATTCAGCTCAGGTCATGATCTTGGGGTCGTGGGATCAAGCTCCACATCAGGCTCCACACTCAGGATGGAATCTGCTTGCCCCTTTCCCCTTTTCACTCCTCATCTGCTCTCTCTCTCTTTCTCTCTCTCTCACTCAAACAAGTAAATAAAATCTTAAACAACAACAACAACAACAACAAAATTTCATGGCAAATTTTGCAGATGAAACAGGGAGGAGAAATCCATGTTGCTGATCAACAGTTGACAGGTGACTGAGTATGGGGGGAGGCAACTGCAAATAAAAGGACACTATGATTGCATTGCATAACCTGATACCAGATTGTTGAGTAAGAAACAAATAAATAAAATAAGAAACCCACTGACCAGGCTGGATGCAGGGAAGGAGCCACCATCAGCTCCTGGTTTTGGCAACGTCACTACTACGACCTTTTTTTTTTTTTTAATTTAATTTTATTGTTAATTAATAATTAATGTTATGTTAATCACCATACATTACATCATTAGTTTTTTTTATATTTTTTTAAGATTTTATTTATTTATTTGAGAGAAAGAATGAGACAGAGAGAGAGAGCATGAGATGGGGGAGGATCAGAGGGAGAAGCAGACTCCCTGCTGAGCAGGGAGCCTGATGCGGGACTCGATCCCGGGACTCCAGGATCATGACCTGAGCCGAAGGCAGTCGCTTAACCAACTGAGCCACCCAGGCGCCCCACATCATTAGTTTTTGATGTAGTGTTCCATTATTCATTGTTTGCATATAACACCCAGTGTTCCATTCAGTACATGCACTCTTTAAAACCCAACACCAGGCTAACCCATCCCCTCACCCCCCTTCCCTCTAGAACTCTCAGTTTGTTTCTAAGAGTCCATAGTCTCTTATGGTTCATCTCCCCCTCCAATTCCTCCCCCTTCATTTTTCTCTTCCTACTATTTTTTCTTTTTTTAACATATAATGTATTATTTGTTTCAGAGGTACGGGTCTGTACTACAGCCTTTTTGGTTTGGATTCTGGCAGCAGCTACTAATATTTTTTAAAAAACAAAACCAAATATTATGACAAATTTCTCCAACCAGTTTCAAATATATAGACATTCTGTGTAATATCCATCTGTATTAACACTTTTTTCTTTCCTTTGAGGAAAACTATATTAGAATTCATTCAAAATGAAACCTTAGAGGGGCACCTGGGTAGCTCAGTTGGTTAAGCTACTGCCTGGAGTCCCAGGATCCAGCCTTGCAACGGGCTCCCTGCTCAGCAGGGGAGTCTGCTTTTCCCTCTGACCTCTCCCCTTTCATGCTCTCTCTCCCTCCCTCTCTCTCTCTCTCAAATAAATAAATAAAATATTTAAAAAATAAAATGAAATGAAACCTTAGAAGCACCTGGGGGGCTCAGTTGGTTAAGAGACCAACTCTTGGTTTTGGCTCAATTGGTGAGTTCAGGGTCATCATCTCAGGGTCATGAGATTGAACCCCTCTCCCTCCACCTCTGATCCTTCCCCTCTACCCCTCCCTGAGTTCCTGAGATCTCTCTCAAATAAATAAAATCCTTTAAAAAGAGGAAAAAAAAAAGTGAAACCTTAAAAGGTATATGATAAATCTTTTGCCTTAAGTATATTTCTAACTTTTATCATCTTTCTTACCTGCCTCTGCTTCCAAAGTTTGGAGTACCCAATTATGGACATTATAATAGATTCTTATTTGAAAAATATGAATATTTTAAACTGATAATGATTCTTATTTCCCCTAGTGTCACATTCAAAAGCTAATTTCACAACTTCAACTTGCTGTAAATTTTATACTCTGATTTTTTTTTTTAATTTTAAAGGAAATTTGACAAAAACTTAAAATTAGGTCCAACATCAGTAAGTGCTTTGACAGGATGTCAAAATTACTCATTGCAGCAATAGAAATATTAAAAAAAAAAAAACAAAAAAAACACAAGAAGGCAAAACTATGCACACATTTTTTTTTAAAGATTTTATTTATTTATTTGAGAGAGAGAGAATGAGAGACAGAGAGCACAAGAGGGAAGAGGGCAGAGGGAGAAGCAGACCCCCTGCTGAGCAGGGAGCCCGATATGGGACTGGATCCCGGGACTCCAGGATCATGACCTGAGCCGAAGGCAGTCACTTAACCAACTGAGCCACCCAGGCGCCCACTATGCACAAATTTTAACCTATTTTTCAAATTATAATATAAAATGGGAAACAATGGAACAATTCAGAAGAGATGAAAATAGTGTGGGGAGGAAAAGACTGTATTCTCTTGTCTTGGACAGTGAAAGAAGTAAGTATCCCCACACAATGTTTCACAGTTCTAAATGAGATCACCAATCAGATGGGTGCTGCATAGGGGGATGGAAAGCACTTCCAGTAAAAGAAAAAAGCAAATGACAACATGAAGAAAACTCCATGTCTGTGTGGAATGAACTGGATATTCTGTATTCTGTCCTAGACCTTTCTCCCCTTACAATTCTGACCCGTTGGAGGCCGTTGCTCTAACTGTGCCTTTGAATGCTAAAAGATGTTCTAACAAAGGATTACCTAGGAGGAGCTCAAGTGTGGGTCTTAGAGGAAATGGCTATAGCTTGTCTGCTTCCAGGTTCTGGAATACTCACTCTCTCCCTTATCCTTTCAAGGCTCAGGGTAGTAGTGATGCTCTGTTCCCTCCCATGTTTGTTAGCTGCAGCAAGTTTTAGTACCCCTTGTAGTTTCTCCTTAAGCCTCTTCACACGATTGTCAATAATCCTTGTGGGAACCTCTCCTCAGTTACTTTATTTGAATGAACTATTTGCTTCTGCCATGTCTGTGATGAGGACTATAATTCATTTTACATTTCTGTAATGTAAACTGGTAAGAGAATTGGAAAAACACTTAAAATGAAAACTTACACAGAACTCAAAGAAGAGAGAATGTTGTTTGCCATGACAAGAGAATTATGGAGCCTCTAAAAAACTTCAAAATTTGGTCTTATATGTACCTATTAACGCTTTTAAGGGACATTATGAAGAATAGACTTAACCATTCTCAAAACTGGAGGCAAGGAGATCAAACATAATACTCAAAGTTCATGAGGACATGAACTAAAGTAACACCCTTAATAGTGGAAAAGGAAACAACCTTAAAATATATTTACTAACAAAATTTATCAAGCCACACCAGTTTATCAAGGGCTGTTTCAGAAAAGAGCATTGCCATATTAGTAATAGTAGTAGGAATACCATCAGTATCACCATGGATCAATAACCTAAAACCCTTTTTTAAAAAAGATTTATCTATTGGGGGGGGTCAGAGGGAAAGAATCTTTAAGCAAAGCCCCCACTGAGCAGAGAAGCAGATGCAATACAGGGATTGATCCCCAGACCCATGAGATCATTACCTGAGCTGAAACCAAGAGCCTGATGCTCAACTGACTGAGACATCTAGGTGCCCCTATCATGGATCAATAATCTGATTGACAAAATATATTGTTAGAGGATAAATTTATCAATCAAAAACAATAGTGTAGTATACTCTTAAATAATTTACCACATGGGATTTGTGATAGTCAAAATAGACAATGCTTTATGCTAATAAATATTCTTGTAAAATCCATATGTAGATAAAACACCAAGAAAGTATACCAAATTCTAATTCCAATCCCACCATTTAATAATCTTACCTATATAGATGACATATTATTATTAAAGTGGTCAAACATTAGTCTCCATGAAAAAATAACAAAGGTCTAAATGTTTTCTCTCAGAAATATTTCTAAAAATTTCAAAACCTGAGGTAGAATAAAATATCTTTTCCTCTGTATCTGTCTTATAAACAAAAATATTTGGTGTCCACTTGCTTACACTCTCTAAAGATTCTAATGCCAGGTTTTGTCATACTAGAATATCAAGTTTTACCTTTCCTAGAGGACCATAAATATTTAACATCAAGATGGAGGGAAGCTGCAATAAGCCAAGGAAGGTAGGTGACTTATAGAAGCTGGAATAGACAAGGAAGTTGATTCTCCCCTAGAATCCCCATAAAGAAATGTACCTCTGCCAAGGCCCTGATTTTAATACAAGGAGATCCATTTTAATACAAGGAGATACGGGGAGCCTGGGTGGCTCAGTCGTTAAGCCTCTGCCTTCAGCTCAGGTCATGATTCCAGGGTCCTGGGATCCAGCCCCGCATTGGGCTCCCTGTTCTGCGGGAAGCCTGCTTCTTCCTCTCCCACTCCCCCTGCTTGTGTTCCCTCTCTCACTGTGTCTCTCTCTGTCAAATAAATAAAATCTTTAAAAAATAATAATAATAATACAAGGAGATCCACTACATAGATTTCTAAAATACAGAAGATAATATGTTTGTGTGTTTCTGTTTTTTTGTAAGATTTTTTAGAGCAGTTTTAGAGTCAGAGCAAAGTTAAATAGAAAGCACACATTTTGCTTATCTAAGCATATTTCATTTCACTGAGCTTCACTTTACAGCACTATGCAGATATTGCATTTTTTTTACAAGTTGAGATTTGTAGCAACCCTGAGCAAGCCCATCAGCATCGTCTTTTTCCCAACAGCATTTGCTCACTTGTCTTTGTGCCACATTTTGGTAATTCTCTCAATATTTCATAACTGTTCATTATTGCATTATGGTGATCTGTGATGAATGATCTTTGATGTTACTACTGTAATTGTTTTGGGGTGTCATGAACCACACCACCAACCTCACAATAAAACAGTGAACTTAATGGATAAATTTGTGAATTCTGATTACTCCATTAAGAGCCATTCCACCATCTCTCTTCTTCTCCGCAGGCCTTCCTACTCCCCATGACACGATAATATTGAAATTAGTCCAATTAATAACCCTACAATGGCCTTGAAGTGTTCAAAGTTAAAGAGCAGCACATCTCTCACTTTAAATCAAAAGCTAGAAGAAATTAAGCTTAGTGAGGATGGCATGTAGAAAGCTGAGGTAGGCCAAAAGCTAGGTCTTTTCCATCAAACAATTAACCAAGATGCTAATACAAAGTAAAAGTTCTTGAAGGAAATAGAATGTGCTACTCCAGTGAATACATGAATGATAAAGTGAAGTAGCCTTATTGCTGATATGGCAAAAATTTTAATGGTCTGGACAGAAGATCAACCTAATCCAGAGCCAAGCCCTACCTCTCTTTAATTCTGTGAACGCTTCAAAGGGTGAAGAAGCTGCAGAAGAAAAGTTGGAAGCTAGCAGATGTTGGTTTGTGAAACTTAGGTAAAGAAGCCTTTTCTACAACTTAAAAGTACAAGGTGAAGTAGGAAGTGCTGATATAGAGGCAGCAGCAAGTTATCCAGGAGATCTAGTTAAGATATTTAATGAAGGTGGCTGCAAAAAGTAAATTTTCAGTGTAAATGAAACAACCTTCTACTAGAAGATGCCATCCATGGCTTCCATAGCTAGAGGAAAGAAGTCAATGCCTGGCTTCAAAGCTTCGAAGGACAGGCTGACTCTCTTGTTAGGGACTAATGAAGCTGGTGACTATAAGTTGAAGCCAAATAGTCATTTACCATTCCAAAAGTCCTGGGGTCCTTCAAAATCATGTTAAATTTATTCTGCCTGTGCTCTATGAATAGAACTGCAAAGCCTGAATGACTATGCATCTATTTACAACATAGTTTGCTATACTTTAAGTCCACTGTTGAGACCGACTGCTCAGAAGATACTTTTCAAATTATTACTGCACCTGGTCAACCAAAATCTCTGATGCAGATGTACAATGAGGTTAAAGTTGTTTTCATGCCTTCTAATACAACATCCATTATGCAGCCCATGGATCAAGGGGTCATGTTGACTTTGAAGACTTATTACTTAAGAAATACATTTCATAATGGTATAGCTGCCATAGATAGTGATTCTTCTGATGGATCCAAGCAAAGTAAATAGAAAACCTTCTGGAAAGGATTCACCATTGTAGATGCGATTATAAACATTTGTGACTCATGGGAAGAGAACTAAATATCAGCATTAACAGGAGTTTGGAAGGAGTTGATTCCTACTTTCATGGATGATTTTGATTTCAGGACTTGAGTGGAGGAAGTAACTGCAGATGTGTTGGAAATAGCAAAAGAGCTAGAATGAGAAGTGGAGCCTGAAGATGGGACTGGATTGCTACGGTCTCATGATAAAACTTGAATGGATGAAGAGTTGCTTCCTGTGGGTGAACAAAGAAAGTGGCTTCTTGAGATGGAATCTACTCCTGGTGAAGATGCTCTGAAGATTGTTGAAATGACAACAAAAGATTCAGAATATTACATAAACTTAGCTGATCAGACAGTGGTAGGTTTTGAGAGGAACAACTCCAATTTTGAAAGAAGTTCTACTGTGGGTAAATGCTATCCAAAAGCATTGCACCTCCAGACAAATTATTAAAGAAAGTCAATTGATATAACAAGCTTCACTGTTGTCTATTTTAAGAAGTTGTCACAACTACCCCAAATTCAGCAACCACCACGCACATCAGTCAGCAGCCTTCAACACTGAGACAAGATCAGCTCCACCAACAAAAAGGTTATGACTCACTGACCACTCAGATAATGAGCTCAGATAATTTTCTAGCAATAAAGTATTTTGTAATTAAGGTACATACATTGTTTTGTTCTGTTTTTAGATATAATGCTACAGCACACTTAATAGACTATAGTGTAGTATAAACATAAACTCTAAGTAGTAAACAAAAAAACTGGTTTACTGGTAAACCAAAAAATTCATTTGATTCACTTTATTGCAATATTCGCTTTATTGTGGTGGTCTGGAACTACACCCACATCTCTGTGGTAGGCCTGTACTCCCTGCTCCCATAACATGAGTAGCCTCCCCACTGTCAACATTCACCCCAGAGTGATATATGTGTTACAACTGATAGAGGCGCCTGGGTGGCTCAGTCGGTTAACCGTCTGTCTTTGACTTGGGTCATGATCCTAGAGTCCCAGAATCGAGCCCCACCTTGAGCTTCCTGCTCAGTGGGAAGTCTTCTCCCTCTCCCTCTGCTCCACCCTCCTGTTCATGCCCTCTCTCTCTCTCTCTCTAATAAATAAATAAAATCTTGAAAAAAAAACAATAAGCTTACATTGTCACACCATTATCACCCCAAATCCATAGTTGACATTTTAGTTCACTCTTGGTGCTATACATTCGAAGAGTTTGAACAGATGTACAATGATATGTATCCATCCGTATGATACAAGTATCTCACTGCCCTAAAAATCTGCTATGCTCTGCCTACCCATCCTTTATTACCCTCTATATTTGTGTTATTTCAATCCACTGTTTGTGGTAATTTGTCAGTAATAGAAAATGAATATAAGATGGTGATGATGATGGGGATGAGAAGGGGTATTAATATATGTAATATATTCTATTTGAAATCATTGTAAACTATGATTTTCCTTAATGACTTGATTATTTTTTCATGTCATGACTCTCTTTTTGTCTGATGCTTATAAAAAATTTGCAAAAACATATTTTACAATATTATTCCATCTATGTTGTATTTACCAGAATATCCTCAATTATGTCTAATATGCAGAAGATACCTTGCAACAGTTTTTAACTGGTCATGGGGTTTTTGTTATTGTTCATGGAAATGGAGAAATAAATGACTATCCATCTTCATAGATGGATACCTATTAAGGTAATTAAAATTTATAACTTAAAGTTTCCTAAATTGCAACCCAAAAATATATACCTATTTACATTTTTTGCAAGGAGTGTATCACTGACAGCTGTTTCATATTTAAGTCAATTAATCTATGCATCAACTAATGTAATTAATTCTTTTTTAAACTTGGCCAATTTGGTAAATTAAGAAAAGCAACATTAAATGCATTGATGTTGTCCATTTATAGCCTTGCTTATTGATTATTTGAAGACATTGTTTTCTAACTCTTTTGTAAATAGGTAATTCAACCACAGTGAAAAGACTGCAAACACTGTATTCAAGGCAGTTTGTTTGAAACACAAAAAAAATGTCATATAAAGATATGAACTATGTAGATGGCAAACAGGAACACGTCATAACTTACTTCCTAAGTTACTGCATTAATAAGAAAATATGAAAGTAGAGAGAAAGTGAAGCAGAATGAAAAATGTTTCAAATAAGTGGCATGTGAAAATGATACAGTTTTGGAGAAATGGTCTATATCATTTTAAGTAGAGAAGACTGTGGGGGTGACAATATTCAGAAGTTTATATGAAATATTTAAGGTCAATATATTGAAAGTCCTGGGGAAATCATTCAACTTAACTATTGTCATTATGAATGTAACTCAAACAACTTATTACTATTAAGATGTTTATCAGTAATTATATCAATAATTATTTCAATAATTTATAAATGTATATATTTTAATATTGCAGAAATAAACTGAGAGTCTAAATTTGCAATAGAATGAATTGAAAATAAAAATTACTGAATTTATAGATGAAACTCATAATTAACTTCTTTTTAAGGCTTATTGATTTATTTGAGAGAGACGAAGAGACAGAAAGCAGGGGGAGGAGCAGAGGGAGAGGGAGAGAAGCAGACTCCATCCTGAGTGTGGAGCCAGATGGTGGAGGGTAGGTGCTCCATCCCAGGACCCTGAGATCATGACCTGAGCTGAAATCAAGAGTTGACTGCTTATCCAACTGAGCCACCAGGTGCCCCAAAACTCATAATTAACTCATAATTAAGTAAAAACAATTTATATCCATATGCATATCTACATGAAGGGCAAATATCCTTATATTTCAAACTGGGTCCTCTAAAATGGCAATATTGGTTTATAAAAAATCAATAACCAAATCCAAGAAAGAAAAACAGTTGATTTTAATAGTTTAATAATATATATGGCATAATGTATAATTGAAATATTGATAAGCTATAGTGTCTCTCATATTTTTATAGTAACCTTTTTAGCAGCTCATGGTGTCTGTTGTATTGACCACATATTTTTCTCTATATGCTTAATACATAATTTGCTTAATACAAAGATGGAAACATTTACTTTATTTAACATTCTTCTCACGAACACACTCTTTGAAAACCACAATTATATAAACCCCATTTTCACATGGTTACACAGAGCCATAGGAATATATATATAAACAAAAAATAAAGCAATTGAGATATAGTCATTAATATAGTAAAGAAACTCTAATTCTCCTAACCTACAGATTTGTTTTACATTGTGGCTGACAAATGACATATAAAGAGTATAGTTAATATTGTCATCCATGGAGAGATTATTTAATTATGCTGTAGTCTACATTTTCACATGAATGAATTAAGAAAAATATTATGGTCAAATGCACAGCATTTCCCATAAGCTTCATAGATAAGTAAATAAATCAAACAATTATTTCTTAATCACACTAGCAACCATGAATAGCTCAAGAAAAGCCAAGCAGTAGTAATCACTTCCTTTGGCTAGATATTTAATTTATCCTGGTGGCAGTATGAAATGGAAGTCTCTGCAATGACTTTCTGTAAAATAGCATATAAAGTATGGCTGGGAATAGGCTATGATTAGTAGAATAATACAATAAGGAAAATTTAAAAGGTACAATTGAAATATTTAAGAAGAGCTATTGGTGATTGAATGTGTATAATATAGTAGTTCTTCCTGATGCTTTAAATGAAAATATTGCAATATAGATAGCCAATATGTATGCACAATTTAAAAATAAAATTGGATTAAAACTAACTCTACCCTTCAGGTATTTAACTTCCTTCAAAATCATGCTAGTAAGAATAATATTGAACAGAATCTAGTTGGGCAGGTTAACAGATATCTAGCACACTCTCCCTGTCACATAGTATTCTTAAAATGAAAAATTAAATATTAAAATCTGGAAAAATCAGAAGCATATAGAAATTTTTATAACATTTAGCAACATTTCATGTATGAGAAATTTTTACTGTTAATGGTAAGGGTGGAATCATATTTAAATACTATCCACAAGCTCACTATCCAATTGCAAAAGTAAAAAATGACCTTGGGGGAATTTGAGTTAAATCTTTACCATGGATTTTTGAGGATCTCATGCAAGACAGACTATAAGGATCTGGGAGAACTAAAGCATCTCACTTACCTAATAAACATTTAGGTTTACTAATAAGACTGTGAGGTAGAAGTCAGTATCTGGTTGCAGTATTCAAACTAAACAGGAAAAATTAAAAAGCATACATTACGTTTGAGGAAAGAAAGTGGAAATAAATATCTATGATCTAAACAAAATCTTTTTTTTAAAGATTTTATTTATTTATTTGACAGAGAGAGACACAGCGAGAGAAGGAACACAAGCAGGGAGAGTGGGAGAGGGAGAAGCAGGCTTCCAGCGGAGCAGGGAGCCTGATGTGCGGCTGGATCCCCAGACCCTGGGATCATGACCTGAGCCGAAGGCAGATGCTTAATGACTGAGCCATCCAGGTGCCCCTAAACAAAATCTTATTTTGTGAAAATATACTATGAAAGTTCCCTCCTCCATCCCCAAAATACTGAATTCCTAAACATAAAATAAATGCATTGTGCATATGACTTTTTCTTTAAATGAAACATACACAGAAATTTTGATATTTTCAAGTAGTAATAGCTATAGGAGTTCTGTCTGACAGATCCGACCTCTAATGTAAATGAATATAGGCTAATTGTGAATGCACAGACTGCCTCAAAAGCAGTTACACAAAATTTAACAAGTGTCAAAAATTAAAAAAAAAAGTCATTAAAAGTGAAAACCACAATCAATGCATTGTTTAATTGAATGGTAATAAAAACTAGTTTCAAAAAATTCTGACCCATGCTTTTGATATGATTTAGTTTTTATGTATATATACATATTTTTATATATGTATAATATATACATTTGACATGAGAGCAAACATTTGTACAAAATAATCAAATGAGTACACAGGTATGAAAAATGAAAACACACAACTTATACTTTCAAATTATGACAGAGGTAGTGAACAATAAACTCTCACAGCAGAACACTGAACTATTAATGATGGGATGTCTGGGGTATGCGATCACTCCTGGAAAGAGAAAGAATCAGACAGCCATTTAAAGCCTTGAGACTGCTGTCCTGGATCAGCAGCATCTGTTTCCTCTAAGAACGACTTAGAAATGCAAAATCTTAAACCCTATGCAACAGAATCCAAAGCTCCTTAAAAAAAAAAAAAAAAAAAAATCACTAGGGAGTCATATGAAAATTAAAATAACCAAGCACCATATATTGTACACCTGAAACTAATGTAACATTGTGTCAACTGTACTCAAACATTTTTTGAAATAAAAATAAAATAACCAAGCACCCTCCTAAGACCAAAGATTTTATAGTCACAACTTTACCATCCAAAGTCTTCTGCAGCTTGTGAAGCCAGTGAATAGTATCTGTGAGATAATACAGATGTGAAATGATGAATTTACTGGAAAAGTTTCTATTGAATCTGTATAAAAAATGTTATACCTAAAAGCTCTTTTACTAATTTATTCCACAAACTCGTTAATTAACACAATTCTTTCCCATGCTTTCCTTAAATTTTTGCAACATAGAACTAAATGGACCATCTTCTTCTATGTCTTTAATAACTGCTACTTTACATTGTTTTTATAATTATGAAGTAATTATTACTCTAAAAAGGCCTTCCAAGTTATTAAACATCCATTTTCTTTTATGCCTTCGTTTTTGGTTTTGACAGAATACAACATTCTGAAGGGTCTTTTTTATCTATATGTTTTTATGTGATCAAGTTTTGTCATTTTTCCACTCCATTTGGAATTTTTCATAGAAATCTGTTTTTTTATTATGATTTTGTATTCTCTCTTTTTAAAAAATTATTGTACTTTATTTTTATTTTTTATTAAGTTTTTTATTTTAATTCCTGTATAGTTAACATATAGTGTTATATTAGTTGCAGGTGCACAATATAGTAATTCAACAGTTCTATACATTATTACTCAGTGCTCATCATGGTAAGTATACTCTTGGTCCCCTTCACCTACTTCACCCATCCCCCACCCACTTCCCCTCTGATATGCTTTATTTTAAAGATTTTATTTATTTATTTGATAGAGAGAGACAGTGAGAGCAGGAACACAAGCAGGGGGAGTGGGAGAGGGAGAAGCAGGCTTCCCGCCGAGCAGGGACCCTGATGCGGGACTTGATCCCAGGACCCTGGGATCATGACCTGAGCCGAAGGCAGACAATTAACAACTGAGCCACCTGGGCGCCCCTGATATGCTTTATTTTAAATGAGTACCCTCAGGGGTGCCTGGGTGTCTCAGTGGGTTAAGCTTCTCAGGGTTCTGGGATTAAGCCCTACATAAGTTTCCTGGCTCAGTGGGGAGTCTGCTTGTCCTTCTGCCCCTCCCCCCACTCGTGCTTTCTCTAATAAATTAATACAATCTTTTTTAAAAAATTAAAAAATAAATGAATACCCTCAGTTAAATTTTTTTTCAACAGAACATTTTTTTAGTTGAAGCATACTTCAGAATACATGGTTCCAAAAGATATATATAAAACGTTCCATCCAAGAAAAATAGAATACACATTTTCTTCAAGTACTCAGAGAAGAATCCCCTGGTTAGATCACATAAAAAGAGACATAACAAATATTACAAATTTAATAAGACTGAAATAATATCAAGTATATTCTCCAACCACAATGATACAAAACTAAAGATCGGGGCACCTGGGTGGCTCAGTTGGTTAAGCGACTGCCTTCGGCTCAGGTCATGATCCTGGAGTCCCGGGATCGAGTCCCGCATCGGGCTCCCTGCTCGGCAGGGAGTCTGCTTCTCCCTCTGACCCTCCCCACTCTCATGCTCTCTCTCATTCTCTCTCAAATAAATAAATAAAATCTTAAAAAAAAAAAAAAAAAAACCCTAAAGATCAACAATAAAACAAAGCTGAGAAATCCCCAATGTAAGTATAAAATATTTAATATGTAAATATTAAACAGCACACTACTGCACAATGGACCAAAATAAGAAATCACATGGCAAATCAAAATATGTCTCAAAACAAAAGAAAAAGAAAACACAATATTCCAAAACCTATGGGAAGTTTGTTTTCAATGCCTCCTAGTTATTTGTTTTGTTCTTGTTTTTATCTGAGGTATTGGTGATTTGAAAACAAGCTCCTGGTCTCAGTGACTTTTTTCATCTTGATTATACTTAAACTTGAAATTGTCTCCTTCTTAGTAAAATAGAGTATCTTCTAAATAATCAATGTACTAAATAATTAAGTAGAAGATACTTTAAAACCTTATCACAATTTTAGAGGGAGACTAAAGTGAGATGGCAGGACCAAATCAGTTTGTGAATTGAATTTGTGAATAATAAGAATTTGTGAATAATTGGTGAATTTGTCAATAATAAGAATTACATAAGTAAATACACTCTTTAAATTAAAAAAGAGTTTTGGAAAATACTTTTTAAAACAGGTGAAACAGGTAACTATCAAATGCAACTGGATTTTCTAAATTCAGAATGCAACAGAGTTTTCTGAGCAATTGTTCAGAACGTCGTTGACATTAGGTTGCAAAAAGAACCTGGACAGTGGATGGATTGACAGAAGTCTGTATTTATTTATTACATGGATATGGAGAATTGAAAATCCAAACATTTTCAACCAAATAAAAATAATTCTGTGGAATCATATAAAGTAGAATTTTAAGAATATAAACTACAATATTATTTAAAAACTTATTCTGCATCAAAAAGCAACTTAAAATCATGTGATACCATGTTACATAAACCTCAAGAGTGTTATACTAACTAAAATAAGTCACATACAGAAAGGCAAATAACCATATGATCTCTTTTATATGTGAAATATTGAATTTTTTAAAAATTTCATAGATAGAGATAGCAGATTGGTGGTTGTCAGGAGCACTTGGTAGGGGTTACAGGAAATAGGTGAATGGTTTTGTTTTGTTTTGTTAGTTTACATAAATTGAATTAAAAAAAAGAAGTATAGATGGTATATTGGCAAGAAATGGTAAAATGGAAAAGTTCAGGCAATAAGGCTAAGACCATGAAATGCTATAGACATTTTGGAGAGCAGTTTGTCATTATTTAGTGAACCTTAACTTCATAGTACAACTCCTAGGAATATACTCCATGAAATTCTAGCATGGTCATGAAAAAGGACAGATGTGAGAATTTTCATTACAGTATTACGTGTGATCTTGAAGCCTTGCAAGAACATAAAAGTTCATCAATTCTTGAAAGGACAGATAAAATGTGGCTTGTGCACACCATATAATATTAGAGTTTTTAAAATAAATGAGTTTCTCACATAGCGATTTTGCATGGTCTAAAGAAAGGTTGAGTAAAATAAATGAGAAGCTGAACAAATAGTTCAGGACAGGTCAATGTATATCAATTCTGCCCATAAAGACAAAATATAACTATATGTATTGCTTATAGATTTATCATTACATAAATATAGCAGATTGAGTATAAAAATAATTACATGAAAGTGGTTTCTATTGGGAAGAATAGGTTGAAATAAAGGTATATTGAGAGTTATTGATTACAATGTTAAGAAATCATTTTTATTTGAGGTAATTGTTTTCTAAAATGGCATTATAATCTGACCTCATTGGAAACTGAATTTTATTTTGTTCTTTTGGGAAAGATTTTGGGGGGCGATGTGCAGGACACTACTTCTAAGTGACAAAACCAATTTTTTTTTATAATGTCTGAATATGGCATATTGTTGGTGCCTTGGGTGAAGTGAATATGAATGTCAAATCTTAAAGGAACATGAAGAAAATGAGTATTTGAACCCTTGCAGATGAATGCAAAGAAAGTTAAATATATTTGGAAATTTTACTAACTATGAAAAGTGATTGCTATTGTAAAGCCTGCTGTTTTCTCTTAAAACATGGCAATAATGTGTAAATTAAATTGTAACAGGAAGTGTATATTATAGAATAATATCCTAGTTGCTTTTCATGCAGAGGTAGAAAAATAGAAAATATATGATAATTATACAGCAAAGGGAATAAAAATATTTAATCAGCTTAAAGCATTTAAAATTAGCCACTTGCAGAATAAAGAATTAAAAAAAAAAAAAGCCGAATTAAAAGCAGTTGCTTTCAAGATAATAGGGATTCAAGAAAGATATACTGACCTACAGTATAAATTTTAACACAATTAAAGGAAATATTATTATTCATTAATAAATATATGTTTCTTGCAGGTTAGAAAGGAAAGAGATTATAATAGCCAGTTTGGTGCTTTAAGGTTAATGAACTGGGCACCTGGGTGGCTCAGATGGTTAAGCGTCTGCCTTCGGCTTGGGTCATGATCTCAGGGTCCTGGGATCGAGTTCCGCATCGGGCTCCCTGCTCCTCGGGAGCCTGCTTCTCCCTCTGCCTCTCTCTCTCTCTCTCTCTCTCTCTGTCTGTCATGAATAAATAAATAAAATCTTAAAAAAAAAAAGGTTAATGAACTAAGTGAACATATGGTGAAGTAGCCTCTCTTCATAAAATGTATGTTGCAAGAATATATTCTTTGTGTGAAACATGCTAAATTGAAGATGATTTCTTCTGGGATACATTAAAACTTGATAACAAATTGTTTTAAAACTATCCCAAAAATGATATTCCTTGATATAAAATAATTTGAGTCATATAAGCTATTAATATTTGATACCACTGTGCTAGTTTGGTGTTGTGGTCTTAATTTTTAGGCAGCAGACTGAGGATTAAAGTGATTCAGTAAAATGGTCATTATCCTTGAGGCACTCTAATGAATAGATATAAAATTACAGAAAAGATCAATATATGATAAAGGCAAATTTCCCTAGGAACAATCTAGAATGTATGTTATGTCCTTTGCTCTTGTCAGGTCAGAAATATGTCACGCTGACAATTGCCGGCTTAAGCACCGCGGACTCCTTCACATCAGCAGAAAGCTAGAATACCTCGTGTTACCCTACCTGTTGCTATAGATGCTCACTCAGTTTTATCTTCCACTATGTTCAAGATGCTGTTTTTGAACACTGCCTCCAGAGAACGAAGGGACTGTTCTCTGCCCCACAATTAGGGCATTTCTGTCACACTGTACTTGAGGAATTCCAGTTTAGCTTTGCATGTTCTCCCTTTGACCCAGTTCTAGTTGGGAACCAGCCCAAGCATTTCGTAGCTGCTTTGGGATACTGTTGATAAGGCAGGCTTTAAAATAAAGTGTTCAAGGTTTGATGATGTACAGGTTGTGAGACTAGGGTCAAGCAGCTTATGGGGGAAAAAAGGAAAAAGAAACGAGGTTGAGGAGAACAAAACTACTTCATTTTTTTTTTTTTTAAGATTTTATTTATTTGAGAGAGAGAGTGTGAGAGAGAGTATGAGAGGGAAGAGGGTCAGAGGGGGAAGCAGGCTCCCCTCTGAGCAGGGAGCCCGATGTGGGACTCGATCCCGGGACTCCAGGATCATGACCTGAGCTGAAGGCAGTCACTTAACCAATTGAGCCACCCAGGCACCCCAAAACTGCTTCATAATACTGCTAAAATGTCATTTGTATTATTTGCTTTTATATCTAAATGGACATTTGTTCTGATGATGTAAAACTGAAGGGGGGGAAATCGGAGGGGGAGACAAACCATGAGAGACTATGGACTCTGAGAAACAAACTGAGGGTTCTAGAGGGGAGGGAGATGGGGGGATGGGTTAGCCTGGTGATGGGTATTAAAGGGGCACGTTCTGCATGGAGCACTGGGTGTTATGCACAAACAATGAATCATGGAATACTACATCAAAAACTAATGATGTAATGTGTAGTGATTAACATAATAAAAAGGAAAAAAAAAAAAAGCAATGGGAGGCAATACTGCTTTAGCCCAAAGTAAGGCAATCACAGCCCAGGAGTCATGATTTTTGATGCTGGATACTAACAGTAAAAAAGAAAACTACAAAGCCAATTTCAGTAACTAATGTCTTTGATGAATTTTCTTAAATCCCAATGCTTTTTAATCATCCATGTAATGAGAAATAGATGTGAAACCTACATAATACCAATCTATGATAGTTGTAACAAGGAAAAGCACTTTTGAAAAAAATGACAAACTATGATTATTCAGATGTGGATATATGGCAGACATTTTCTTGAAAATGGCTGAAGTGTGCCTGTCATTCCAAGGTAAACAACAAATTTGATGTCCTGATAAAATGTGAGCTTTCAAGTACAAATTAGTATTTTGAAAACTCATATCTGCTCTCTTAAGCTTGACATGTTCCCAACATTTAAAAAATGTTCTGATGACATTAGTCATGAGTAATGAATGTGACCTTGATGGTGTTTAATGAAATATGTCAACATTTGGAAGATCTGTAGAATCATTAAAAAAGATACTTTTTCAATTATGAATGACTAATATTACAAAATCATACATAAACAAAATTCCAGAGTAATATCAATAGATTTTAAGGAAATAGTACAAAATGTTCTCTGATTTGGTTTTAGATTCTACATTGTAACTAACCCTTAAACTGTAACTAATCAAATTTTGGTATATAGTATTAAAATGGAATATTCACTATTAGCTTAAAAAGCTGTTTAAATACTCCTTCCATTTTCAATATCATGTGTTAGTATATTTTCTCATATATTTCAAACAAATACCACACTGCAATATTTTGAATACAGAAGATTATGAAAATCCAGCTGGATTTTATTATGTCAGACATTTTATTGTTTTACAAAAATGTTTGATAATGCTATACTTTAAATTTTCATCATAGAAAATATTTTCCTAAAAATATAGAATTCATGTTAACACTGAGGTTATTTTTTTTAAAATGTTTTTCAATTTCTATTTTAATTTTTAATATGGCATATATTGATATGCCTCACATAAACAAGGGCACTTTGGAGTCTTCAACTGTTAAGAGAATAAAGGATCCTGAATCCAAAAGGTTGAGTACTTCTGATAAAATACTACCAGGGTGGCTATAATCGCTTCACAGAACTGCCTCTTGCTGAAGGGTTCTAGCCTGCTTCAGTAACTAGATATATTTTCACATTTTAGGAGTAAGGTATATTGTTTCATGGGCCTTGCCTTTCTGTGCACATCTTTACATCCTTTACAGTTAGGCCAGTTGGTACGACAACAGAACATTGTTTAGAAACAGTAAAAAAATCAGTTTGGGGAGAAGTAACATTTTATGGTATTAAATCTTTCCAACCTCGAGACTGTTGCCATGCTATCCTTCATACATTTATTTTTGTAATATTTTTCAATAGGTTTGTTTTAATAATATGTATTTTTCATCTTATTTATCTTCAAGACTGTGAAGTTATTTTTGATTAGAGAAGATGTAATAGTATTTCTATTATGATATTTAGGTGCATATTATCAGAATGGAAGGAAAAGTTGCTTTGGAATATTTATCTTTTATCTAATGAATCACTAAAATCCATTATTAGTTCTATTATTTTTAAAACTGGAATTGCTGAGGCGCCTGGGTATCTCAGTTGGTTAATCCCCAACTCTTGATTTTGGCTCAGGTCATGATCTCAGAGTTGTGAGATCGAGCCCCACATCAGGCTCCATGCTCAGTGCAGAGTCCGCTTGAGATTCTCTCTCTCCCTCTGTCCCTCCCCCTCCCCCAGTAGCAGTCGCTCGCTCTCTCGAAAATAAATAAATTAAATATTTTTAAAAAAGTTGGAATTGCTTATTCTTCAATGTTAGAGGTGTTTTGTTAAATTTTCTTATAGCCAATTCAATTTTATTGCATTTACCCCATTGACTGTATTACCTTGATAACACTCATTAATATTTGCAATAGCGGTTGTCCTTTATTTTATTTCTTTTTAAGATTTTATTTATTTATTTGACAGAGAGAGAGACACAGAGAGATAGAGAGAGCACAAGCAGGGGGAGAGGGAGAGGGAGAAGCAGGCTTCCTGCGGAGCAGGGAGCCCAATGCGGGGCTCCATCCCAGGACCCTGGGACCATGACTTGAGCATAAGGCAGATGCTTAACAACTGAGCCACCCAGGCACCCCGCGGATGTCCTTTAAATCTTAACTTTCATGGACATGTTTTCATATTTTATATTTTGGTTATTAATTACTCATTTTTATTAAAAGATCTTCTGGGAATTCAGTAGTTCACTTTATTCCTATCTTAAGAGTTGTATGGGAAATATCAACAGTTTTATAAAGCTATGGGTTGAAAGCCTTTAAATAAAATTGGACTGTTCAGTTCTTTAAAGCTAAAGTAAAAGGAGATATTTAATAATTTTTAAATCCCTACCATATTAATTCAACTCTAGCTGTGTTAGTTCTGGCGATTTTTATTTTGATACATCCACCCCTTTTTGAACCAAAAGCAATTTGAAGTTAATATTATTTCTATCCTCTCATTTTGTTCACTATAATTTCAATGCTGGTTGTTTGGTACCTATAGATCTCTTGCTTATTCTTTAAATTATATATTTTATCACTATGAAATTTCTCTTTAGATTGTTTAATTTTTTTCTAAAATTCTACCTTATGTGATTAGAAATTATTCCTGTTTTTTTTCTTTCAGTTAACTTCATAATTTTTGCCCATAATTTTATATGAATACTTTCTTTACAATTTGATTTAAGTCTATATTTTACATGAATGGATTTGAGCTTTGCTTTTTAATGCACTTGAAAAACTATTTTAATTTAGATTTTAATTAGAGAGCATTTAGAATAATGATGGATATATTTTGATGCCTCAATACATTTTAAAACGTGTAGAGGGTAATTGATCAAGCAAAACAGAACAAAAGGCACTTCAGATATAAATTTTAGTTTCTGAATTATTTTACTGAGAAGAATAAAAGTTTGGGGAGTAATAAGACCTAAGGTGTAATTTTAAATGGGTAGCTAATAGGGAGAAAATGTCATTGGACATGAAAATTCAAGAAACTTAAGATTCAAGTAATTGTTTAGAATCAGACACATTAACGCCTCCCAGGGATGATGAAACAGTTGGTATAGAAACAAATACTGAAATAAGCACCACTTAAATAAAGGGAAAGTACAGGTGGGGGATCCTGAGCATGTGAATGCAGTAAACCTGACAGTTTAAGCATAAACACTGTTATTGTTCTGTGGATACACTTTACTTTGTATCATGTTGTGTTTACAAACTTTAACTGTGTTTTTCACTTCAAAGAATTAGATGGGTTTAATTTACTGTTCCTGAAAATAACTCCACATTTAATGGAAAGGTTATTTTATTTATAGTAATAATTCTCCATGGTTTATCATAGTTTGGTCTGAAAAGGCACCTAGCCTAGGCATGAAACATTGGCCACTTTTGCTTAGGACGTTATCATGGTGGAACGATAGAAACACAGAAGGGAGAAGTCTGGGAATTTTACTGCTAACCATATGCCATTTCTTGAACTATCACTTCCCCCAATTGTCCAAATCAGATAAAGAACTCCTGTTGTAGAAAAAGGAAGAGAAAACTGAGGCAAAAAAAGAAGCAAGAAGATGGCCATTAGTGAGAATCTTTGAGCAGGAGACTTTCCCCTTGACTACAAAGTCTGCCTCGAGGAAAATAATGTGAAAGCACCAGGCAGATTTGGGGAAATGAGTAGAAAAAAGGTCAACATCATGGTTCCCCTGAGGAGCCATAGTGTGGCACATGGTCTGTAGCCACGGGATGACCAAGTGAAAAATAGAGTCCATTTTGGGGAATAAAAGAAATGGAGTGATCCTTAAATTCTTCCATAAGGTTAAGGAAAAAGTCAAGGCTGAGTGAAGCTTCCCAGGCCCTGTAAATTACCTGAGAGCTAGCTGAGTTTACTGCCTGAAGAGGTCTTTTACGTTTAGATGATGGGAAGCTTCTGTTGAAATTGTTTTAACCATTTATTCAGCTATCCATTCCAGTAGTAGGTTCTTTAATGGTTACCGACATGGACCTATAATGGTACCTAAGAAAAAGTGGAACACGTTAATATCTCATAACTAGTCACTTCAGGACACATCAAGTCACAGGGGTAGGCATGCCCTCTCCAATGGTGCCACATGACTTGGTAAAATCTTCAATGTTCAGAATCAGTCTTACAAAGAGGGTAGGGAAAAATGTTTAACTTGGCTGAGTTTTCTTGAGATTTGATAACTACATTTTCTTCTTCTTGGTATAATTAATGTTCATTAATTTGAAGTGCATATCTGAGGTTTTATTTCTGCAGTATTATACTCACTAACCTGGCGTTTTCCTTTTGTCTATTAAAAACCTGTGCTTTAAAAGTAAATGGTTATTCGTGTAAGAACAGGAAAATATTAACATATTAAATTTATTTTCAGCATCATTTATGAAGAAATAGTGTATTGTTTTATAATATTTAATTACCTAAAACACTCTTACTATTATAAAATACATATTTATTTATTTATTTATTTATTTATTTATTTATTTATTTATTTATTTATTTA
>NW_023270442.1:4086436-4122818 GCF_011800145.1 Mirounga leonina
TTATTTATTTATTTATTTATTTATTTATTTATTTATTTATTTATTTAAATTCCATTCATTTATTTGACAGAAAGAAACATAGCGAGAGCAGGAACACAAGCAGGGGGAGTGAGAGAGGGAGAAGCAGGCTTCCCGCAGAGCAGGGAGCCTGATGTGGGACTCGATCCCAGTATCCTGGGATCATGACCTGAGCCAAAGGCAGACACTTAACGACTGAGCCACTCAGGCGCCCCTAAAATACATTTTTAATTGCTGAATACAGATGGTTTATCATATTATGACAGATTCATAAAATCACTGTACCAAAGATACAAATCTACTTTTGCACAATTCCACATGACATATTAGGCAAATACTTTTTAACCTCAGGGCTACAAGTTTTCATATTACTTTTTTCTGTGTTTCACTCTATTTTGATTTTCTTATGCCATGGGCAAACAGAACATTTGCTATTCGTATTTGTTTCCACTTTCATTATGCCTATTTTGAAATGACTCAAAGGTTTAATATATTGAACTATCATATTTTTTTTATTATTATTCTTATGTTAATCCCCATACATTACATCATTAGTTTTAGATGTAGTGTTCCATGATTCATTGTTTGTGCATAACACCCTGTGCTCCATGCAGAATGTGCCCTCCTCAATACCCACCACCAGGCTAACCTATCATCCCACCCCCCTCCCCTCTAGAACCCTCAGTTTGTTTTTCAGAGTCCATCGTCTCTCATGGTTCGTCTACCCCTCCGATTTCCCCTGCTTCATTCTTCCCCTCCTGCTACCTTCTTCTTCTTCTTCTTCTTTTTTTTTTTCTTAACATATATTGCATTGTTTCAGAGGTACAGATCTGAGATTCAACAGTCTTGCACAATTCACAGCGCTTACCAGAGCACATACCCTCCCCAGTGTCTATCACCCAGTCACCCCATCCCTCCCACCCGACCCCCCACTCCAGCAACCCTCGGTTTGTTTCCTGCAATTAAGAATTCCTCATATCAGTGAAATCATGATACATATCTTTCTCTGTTTGACTTATTTCGCTCAACATAATACCCTCCAGTTCCATCCACGTCGTTGCAAATGGCAAGATCTCATTCCTTTTGATGGCTGCATAATATTCCATTGTGTATATATACCACTTCTTGTTTATCCATTCATCTGTCGATGGACATCTTGGCTCTTTCCACAGTTTGGCTATTGTGGACATTGCTGCTATAAACATCGGGGTGCACATACCCTTTCGGATCCCTACTTTTGTATCTTTGGGGTAAATACCCAGTAGTGCAATTGCTGGATCATATGGTAGCTCTATTTTCAACTTTTTGAGGAACCTCCATACTGTTTTCCAGAGTGGCTGCACCAGCTTGCATTCCCACCAACAGTGTAGGAGGGTTCCCCATTCTCTGCATCCCCGCCAACATCTGTCATTTCCTGACTTGTTAATTTTAGCCATTCTGACTGGTGTGAGGTGGTATATCATTGAGGTTTTCATTTGGATTTCCCTGATGCCGAGCAATATTGAGCACTTTTTCATGTGTCTGTCGGCCATTTGGATGTCTTCTTTGGAAAAATGTCTGTTCATGTCTTCTGCCCATTTCTTGATTGGATTCTTTGTTCTTTGGGTGTTGAGTTTGATGAGTTCTTTATAGATTTTGGATGCTAGCCCTTTATCTGATATGTCATTTGCAAATATCTTCTCCCATTCTGTCGGTTGTCTTTTGGTTTTGTTGACTGTTTCCTTTGCTGTGCAAAAGCTTTTTATCTTGATGAAGTCCCAATAGTTCATTTTTGCCCTTGCTTCCCTTGCCTTTGGCGATGTTTCTAGGAAGAAGTTACTTCGGCTGAGGTCAAAGAGGTTGCTGCCTGTGTTCTCCTTTAGGATTTTGATGGACTCCTGTCTCACATTGAGGTCTTTCAACCATTTGGAGTCTATTTTTGTGTGTGGTGTAAGGAAATGGTCCAGTTTCATCCTTTTGCATGTGGCTGTCCAATTTTCCCAACACGATTTGTTGAAGAGACTGTCTTTTTTCCATTGGACATTCTTTCCTGCTTTGTCAAAGATGAGTTGACCATAGAGTTGAGGGTCCATTTCTGGGCTCTCTATTCTGTTTCATTGATCTATGTGTCTGTTTTTGTGCCAGTACCATGCTGTCTTGATGATGACAGCTTTGTAATAGAGCTGGAAGTCCGGAATTGTGATGCCGCCAGCTTTGCTTTTCTTTTTCAACATTCTTCTGGCTATGCGGGGTCTTATCTGGTTCCATACAAATTTTAGGATTATTTGTTCCATTTCTTTGAAAAAAAGTGGATGGTATTTTGATGGGGATTGCATTGAATGTGTAGATTGCTCTAGGTAGCATTGACATCTTCACAATATTTGTTCTTCCAATCCATGAGTATGGAACGTTTTTCCATTTCTTTGTGTCTTCCTCAATTTCTTTCATGAGTATTTTATAGTTTTCTGAGTACAGATCCTTTGTCTCTATGGTTAGATTTATTCCTAGGTATCTTATGGTTTTGGGTACAATTGTAAATGGGATCGACTCCTTAATTTCTCTTTCTTCTGTCTTGTTGTTGGTGTATTGGAATGCCACTGATTTCTGTGCACTGATTTTATATCCTGCCACTTTACTGAATTCCTGTATGAGTTCTAGCAGTTTTGGGGTGGAGTCTTTGGGGTTTTTCACATAAAGTATCATATCATCTGCAAAGAGTGAGAGTTCGACTTCTTCTTTGCCAATTTGGATGCCTTTGATTTCTTTTTTGTTGTCTGATTGCTGTGGCTAGGACTTCCAATACTATGTTGAATAGCAGTGGTGATAGTGGACATCCCTGCCGCGTTCCTGACCTTAGGGGGAAAGGTCTCAGTTTTTCCCCATTGAGAATGATATTCGCTGTAGATTTTTCATAGATGGCTTTTATGATATTGAGGTATGTACCCTCTATGCCTATACTCTGAAGAGTTTTGATCAAGAAAGGATGCTGTACTTTGTCAAATGCTTTTTCTGCATCTATTGAGAGGATCATATGATTCTTGTTCTTTCTTTTGTTAATGTATCACGTTGATTGATTTGCGGATGTTGAACCAACCTTGCAGCCCTGGGATAAATCCCACTTGGTCGGGGTGAATAATCCTTTTAATGTACTGTTGGATCCTATTGGCTAGTATTTTGGTGAGAATTTTTGCATCCATGTTCATCAGGGATATTGGTCTGTAATTCTCCTTTTTGACGGGGTCTTTGTCTGGTTTTGGGATCAAGGTAATGCTGGCCTCATAAAATGAGTTTGGAAGTTTTCCTTCCATTTCTATTTTTTGGAACAGTTTCAGAAGAATAGGTATTAATTCTTCTTGAAATGTTTGGTAGAATTCCCCTGGGAAGCCATCTGGCCCTGGGCTTTTTTTTTGGGAGATTTTTGATGACTGCTTCAATTTCCTTAGTGGTTATAGGTCTGTTCAGGATTTCTATTTCTTCCTGGTTCAGTTTTGGTAGTTGATACATCTCTAGGAATGCATCCATTTCTTCCAGGTTATCTAATTTGCTGGCATAGAGTTGCTCATAATATGTTCTTATAATTGTTTGTATTTCTTTGGTGTTGGTTGTGATCTCTCCTCTTTCATTCATGATTTTGTTGATTTGGGTCATTTCTCTTTTCTTTTTGAAAAGTCTGGCCAGGGGTTTAATCAATCTTGTTAATTCTTTCAAAGAACCAGCTCCTAGTTTCATTGATCTGTTCTACTGTTCTTTTGTTTCTATTTCATTATTTCTGCTCTGATCTTTATTATTTCTCTTCTCCTGCTGGGTTTAGGCTTTATTTGCTGTTCTTTCTCCAGCTCCTTTAGGTGTAGGGTTAGGTTGTGTATTTGAGACCTTTCTTGTTTCTTGAAAAAGGCTTGTATTGCTATATACTTTCCTCTTAGGACTGCCTTTGCTGCATCCCAAAGATTTTGAATAGTTGTGTTTTCATTTTCATTGGTTTCCATGTATTTTTTTAATTCTTCTTTAATTTCCTGGTTGACCCATTCATTCTTCAGTAGGATGCTCTTTAGCCTCCATGTATTTGAGTTCTTTCCAACTTTCCTCTTGTGATTGAGTTCTAGTTTCAAAGCATTGCAGTCTGAAAATAGGCAGGGGATGATCCCAATCTTTTGGTACCAGTTGAGACCTGATTTATGACCTAGGATGTGATCTATTCTGGAGAATGTTCCATGGGGACTAGAGAAGAATGTGTATTCTGTTGCTCTGGGATGGAATGTTCTGAATATGTCTGTGGAGTCCATTTGGTCCAGTGTGTCATTTAAAGTCTTTATTTCCTTGTTGATCTTTTGCTTAGATGATCTGTCCATTTCGGTGAGGGGGGTGTTAAAGTCCCCCACTATTATTGTATTGTTGTCGATGTGTTTCTTTGCTTTTGTTATTAATTGCCTTATATAATTGGCTGGTCCCATGTCAGGGGCATAGATATTTACAATTGTTAGATCTTCTTGTTGGATAACCCTTTAAGTAGGATATAATGTCCTTCCTCATCTTTTATTACAGTCTTTGGTTTAAAATCTAATTTGTCTGATATAAGGATTGCCACCCCAGCTTTCTTTTGGTGTCCATTAGCACGGTAAATTATTTTCCACCCCCTCACTTTCAATCTGGGGGTCTTTGGGTCTAAAATTAGTCTCTTGCAGACAGCATATCGATGGGTCTTGTTTTTTAATCCAGTCTGATAGCCTGTGTCTTTTCATTGGGGCATTTAGCCCATTTACATTCAGGGTAACTATTGAAAGATAGGAATTTAGTGCCATTGTCTTGTCTGTAAGGTGATTGTTACCATATATTGTCTGTGTTCCTTTCTGGTCTGTGTTGCTTTTGGGTCTCTCTTTGCTTAGAGGACCCCTTTCAAGATTTCTTGTAGGGCTGGTTTTGTGTTTGCAAATTCCTTTAGTTTTTGTTTGTCCTGGAAGCTTTTTATCTCTCCTTCAATTTTCAATGACAACCTAACTGGATATAGTATTCTTGGCTGCGTATTTTTCTCATTTAGTGCTCTGAATATATCCTGCCTGTCCTTTCTGGCCTGCCAGGTCTCTGTGGATAGGTCTGTTGCCAATCTAATGTTTCTACCCTTGTAGGTTACATATCTCTTCTTCCGAGCTGCTTTCAGGATTTTCTCTTTGTCTATGAGACTCGTAAGTTTTACTATTAGATGTCGGGGTGTTGACCTATTTTTATTGATTTTGAGAGGGGTTCTCTGTGCTTCCTGGATTTTGATGCCTGTTTCCTTCCCCAAATTAGGGAAGTTCTCTGCTATAATTTGCTCCATTATACCTTCTGCCCCTCTCTCTCTTTCTTTTTCTTCTGTGATCCCAATTATTCTAATATTGTTTCGTCTTATGGTATCGCTTATCTCTCGAATTCTGCCCTCATGATCCAGTAGTTGTTTATTTCTCTTTTTCTCAGCTTCCTTATTTTCCATCATTTGGTCTTCTATATTACTGATTCTCTCTTCTGCCTCATTTATCCTAGCAGTTAGCACCCCCATTTTTTATTGCACCTCATTAATAGCCTTTTGATTTCGACTTGGTTAGATTTTAGTTCTTTTACTTCTCCAGAAAGGGTTTCTCTAATAACTTCCATATTTTTTTCAGGCCCAGCTAGTATCTTTAAAGTGATGATTCTGAACTCTAGATCTGACATCGTACTAATGTCTGTATTGAGTAGGTCCCTGGCAGTCGGTACTACCTCTTGTTCTTTTTGTTGAGGTGATTTTTTCCGTCTTGTCATTTTGTGCAGAGAATAGATTAATGAGAGAACAAAATGCTAGCAGAGTAACAATGTCCCCAGAAAATATACTCTAAACAAATCAGAAAAGACCTGAAGCAGTGGGAAAAGAAAGGGAAAGAGAGAACAAAGAAAAATAAAAAAAAAAGAAAAAGAAAAAGATAAAAATAAAAACAAACAAAAACAAACAAAACAGAACAACAACAACAACAACAAAAAAAAGAATGTGATCAAATATGATCAGGCTGGTATATAGATCAGTGCCACACACTAGATTTGGGGTGTATTTTGGTCTTTTAGAAGAAAGTGCCTCCTCAAATTTTAAAGAAAGAAAAACTTATATATGTACAAAAATAAGGGTTGATATGATGAAGGGATGGAATATGACTAAAGATGGAAATTATAAAAAAAATTATAAAAGGAATTGATAAGAAGTTGTTTGAAAAAAGAAAGAAGAGGATTTAAAAAAAGAAAAAAGAAAAAAAAAAGGGAGAAAATGTGATCAGGCAGGGGAGTAGAAAAAAACATATACTAGAGATTTAGGGTATATTTTAATCTGTTAGAAGAAACTATCTCAAAATTTTAAAGAGAGAAGAACTTATATATATAAGCCAAAAATATGGGTAACTACTATGAAGGGATAGAATATGACTCTAAAAATGAAAAATAATTTTTTTTTTTTAAAAAGGGATTGATAAGATGTTGGTTGAAAAAGGGAAAAAGAAAAACTCAAAAAAAAAAAGGAAAGAAAGAAAAAGAAAAAAAAGACAGTTAAAAAAAAATAACTTTGAAAGACTAAAGAATCATGGGAAAAAAGCCATGAATTCTATGTGCAGTATTCCCCTAGCGCTGGCGTTCTGCCGTTCTCATTGATCGGTAAACTTGGTCTTGGCTGGCTGTTCTCGCTGATCTTCTGGGGAGGGGCCTGTTGCCGTGGTTTCCAAATGTCTCTGCCGGAGGCGGAATTGCCCCGCCCTTGCCCCCTCCCGGCTACGTAATCTGCTCGGGTTTGCTCTCCGGGGCTTTTGTTCCCTGCGAGCTTTCCGTACAGCTTTGGAGGCGGAGAGTGAAAATGGCGGCCCCCCAATCTCCGCTCCGGAGGAGCCGAGAACTCGGGGCCCCGCTCCTCAGTGAGCCCCCAGAGAAAAGCCGTCAGTCACTCCCGTCTCCCAGGTCTCCGGCTGCACTCCGTGCTCACCCGGCCTGTGACCGCGCGTTTCCATCTCTGGCACCCGACCCAGGGTGGAGTCTCCAAACCCAGCAGATCCCTGCGGTGCACTCCCGCGCCGCTCCTCCTGGGGGAGGAAGGTGAGTCTCCCCAGATCTGCCGTTTGTTGGGTCCCTGCTGGAGGAGCAGGGGCCCGACTGTGCGCGGATCACGGTTTATGGCCACCCCGAGCTGAGAGCCCGCGCCTGGGCTCCGCCTCTGCAGCTGGCTTCCCTGCTCCATTAACTGGGAGCTCTGCTGCGCTCAGGCACCCCCGGTCTTTCTGTGACCCCGAGGGTCCTGAGACCACACTGTCCCGGAGGGTTCCACCCCCTGCTTAGCTCCTGGAGCAATGTCCCTCAGTGGAGCCGACTTCTAAAAGTTCCGATTTTGTGCTCCACTGTTCTATCACTGGCCAGTAGTGGCCGATGGAGGCCCCCTCCCCCGCCGTCTATCCTTCCGAATATCGCCTCGGATTCCCTTCTCCGCACGTCCTACCTTCCAGAAAGTGGTCGCTTTTCTGATGAGAGAGTTGTTGCTCTTCTCTTCTTCGATCTCCTGTTGAGTTTGTAGGTGTTCAGAATGGCTTGATCCCTATCCAGCTGAATTCCTGAGAGGAGACGAAATCCAGGTCTCCTACTCCTCCGCCATCTTGCTCCGCCCCCTTGAACTATCATGTCCTAACATGAATCTAAACAATTAGAATGTTGTGAAGGGAAATTTGTTTTATATAATATATGTTTAAATAATCAAGGCAGATTTATTTTATGCTGATTTGTCATATAAGTTCAATAGGAACAGTATATATCTGTCATGGAACCCCTTCATAATTTTGAACTTGAGTTAACTTAAAACAGTCAATAATCCATATTTAAATTTAAATATCACCCATTAATAAGTCAATCTATTAATTGAGAGTTAGGGATAATTCCCATATTAGCTGGCTAAGGCCATCGTAACACAGTGGCATAAACTGGGTGGCTTCGAAGATAGAAAGTATTGCCTCACAGTTCTAGAGGCTAGAAGTCTAAGATCAGGTGACTACAGGGCTCACTCTTTCTGAAGGCTGCTCTAATCTCTCTTCCAGCTTCTGGTGGTTTGTTTGCTGGCAATTTTTGGCATTTTTTTTAATTTATGGCAGCATCACTTCAATCTTCACAGGGCATTCTCCCTGTGATGCTTCCTATGTCCCAAATTCTGCTTTTTATAAGGACAGAGTCATATATGATTAGGGCCTACGCTAATGACCTCATCTTAACTTGAACATCTGCAAAGTCCCTATTTCCATAAAAGATCGCATTCACATGTCCTGGGGGTTAGGACTTCAGCATCTTCTGGGGGACACAATTCAATGCATTATAGTTCTTTTTCTTTTTTTTTTCTTTAAAAAATTTTTTTTTAAAGGTTTTATTTATTTATTTGACAGAGAGAGAGATAGCGACAGCAGGAACACAAGTAGCGGGAGTGGGAGAGGGAGCAGTAGGCTTTCCGCCAAGCAGGGAGCCTGATGTGGGGCTCGATCCCAGGACCCTGGGATCATGACCTGAGCCGAAGGCAGACGCTTAACCAACTGAGCCACCCAGGCACCCTTTTTTTTCTTTTAAAGATTTAATTTATTTATTTGAGAGAGAGAATGAGAGAGAGAGAGAGAGAGCACATGAGAGGGGGGAGGGTCAGAGGGAGAAGCAGATTCCCTGCTGAGTAGGGAGTCCGATGTGGGACTTGATCCTGGGACCCCAGGATCATGACCTGAGCCAAAGGCAGTCACTTAACCAACTGAGCCATCCAGTGGCCCCATTAGAGTTCTTTATCAAATAAAGTGTGCTTCAGGTATTAATACCAGATCTCCACAGGTTAACCCACTGTAACTTTTCCCCATTTCCTCCAGTTACTGGTTGATTTTCAGATTATGATTGGGGTGAAGAAAAGTTTTCTTAGTTCTTCAACCTAAGTTGTTATCAAAGCCTAGTTTCCCATCAAGTATTGCTTTGGGAATTTTAACACAAGTCTGAAAGCTGTATTTCCCCATTTCCCCATTTTCTGTTCATTTGGGAGCCTGATAAAGAAGGAGTACAATTAAAAGGTACTTATTGTTGTGGTCCCGGAAAAAAAAAAAAAAAAAAAAAAAGAATCCAATAATATGATTCTTTATAATGACCTTCGGCAAGAGATTTCATTTTGAAATGCCTAAGCATGGCCCATTACCTGGAAATAACTTCAAATTTTGCTGGTTAACTATGGAATTATTCCCACCTGACATAAAAAAAAAAAAAAATCATCAATGAAAAATGTATTTCCTATGCCAAATTTAGAGGCAGAGGGCATTGCAGGGATATTATCTGTCTTGTTAAGACATACTTCCCAAGGGGGGAAAAAAAAAAAAGACATACTTCCCAAGGACAGCATGAGGGAGTGATTGAATTAAGTACACAGTATTAGTACTTAGGTATCTGACATGTCATTAGAGGACATACAAGCCTATTGGAACTATAGCAGTAACTCTTGAGCACACAATTGAGCTTTGCAGTGATGAGTGGGAACAAGGGATGAGAAACTAAATCATCTTATCCATTTTCTCTACCTCCTCCTGAATGAATAGACTTATTCTAAAATCCTAGGTGTCAAGAATGGTTAATTAGCATAAACCATATTTTGAAATAAGGAGGCCTAGAATAAACTACCCATAATAATGGAGCAGTCATGACTCTCTTTTGCTCTTTTTAAATTTGTTTCTATTCCTTATTTGATGTTATGAGTATGGCCAAATACTGTAAAATCCGAGCCCAACAAAAAATAGATTACTGCTGAGGAGACCTAGTGAACTTAAGGATTTCAGCTCTGGGTTCCTATTTGGTTCCTGGACTGAGAAAATATTATGACACACTCCCCCATGCCTGGCAGCTATTTTCCATGAAATATCTTATGTGACCTTAATTTCAATCATACAGGTATGTTCTGGACCAAGATTGCTAGAAGATGCTAACTTAAAATCTGTGAACAAACTGGTACCTGTTAAGGCTTTCTTAGATAAAGAAAGCTTTTGATTTGAAGATTTTGAAAATCAATCATGTTAGAACTGTGGCTGAGGATTGACATGGTGCTATCCAGGTGGTAGAGAATTAGACTGTTGCAGGCAGTAGAATATAGTTAAAGAAGCACTTGATGTGCTCAGTACAAGAGTAGTTGAGTAACATTAAGGAAGGAGAGTGTTTCAGAGGTTTGGAGTCACAGAGGAAATTAGTGGTTAAGTAATGATTTGCCTTGATTGCATGTGTTTTAAAAAACTCAGTAGTTTATGCAAATTCAGGTCTGGGAGGCAGAGAATCAATTAGGGGATGGTTGAAGTAACAGAAGAGAAAAAAAACGTAATTCTGCTATAAACTGTAGAAGTAAAACAGGAGTAGAAATATGATATTCAATAGATACCTAAGAGACAAGATAACATACTGGTTAGAACTAAAAGTACTGGAATATAATAAACCTAGGTTCAAATTTCATCATTATTGGTTCCCTCACTCCTCTCCCTTCCTTCTCTGTCTCTCTCTTTTTTTTTTTTTTAAGATTTATTTACCCATTTGAGAGAGAGAAAGAGGGAGTGGGGGAGTGGAGAGCGTGCACACACGTTGGGGAGGGGCAGAGGGAGACTCTATTCAAGCAGACTCCCCACTGAGCCCAGAGCCTGACATGGGACTCAATCCCACATGATCCCATGAGATCATGACCTGAGCGGGAACTACAGTCCTATGTTCAACCAACTGAGCCACTCAGGAGCCCCTCCCCTCTTTCTCTTTTAAACAAGTCCCAATGAATGTAAAAGAACTTAAATCATACAATGTATATCTTTTTTTTTTTTTAATTTTATTTATTTATTCATGAGAGACAGAGGCAGAGGGAGAAGCAGGCTCCCAAGGAGCAGGGAGCCCGATGCGGGACTCGATCCCAGGACCCTGAGATCATGACCTGAGCTGAAGGCAGACGCTTAACCATCTGAGCCACCCAGGAGCCCCAATGTATATCTTTTAATACAAAGGAATTAAATTGGAAATTTATAAAAAAGAAATAAGAAAATGCCACAAGGATGTGAAAATTTAACAACATCTTCACACATCTTCACCCATCACTAAAATATATGTGAATGCCTAATATTAAAAAAAACAAAACAAAACAAAACAAAAACAAAAACAAGCCAACAAGTATATATTAAAGCTGAGGTGTGAACCATGGAGGTCTATTTCTAATGGGTGATATTTTGGTCATTAGACCCTCCAGGAAACAATGGTCAATTAGGAGGTACTGTGAAAGACAGACGTATCCCATTTGTAATGTAATCCTCAGTTTTGAAAGAATAAGAGCAAAAGTTATTTTTAGAGTGCCAAGTGCTTTCCCTTTAAATTTTTTAATGACTGTCATGTATTTTCCATAAGTTAGAGAAAATACATTTAGTCTCACTTGATACCCAAGACAGAAATAACTTCATGTATGCCCCTCAACAGCTACTTCGCAGATGTGAATAACTAATGTTTAATTATGAATCTAATGTTATCCCTCTTGAACCACATTACCTCAAAACCCACACCAGTTGCTGTTTGGCTTTAAGCACAAAAGTAAAAGATCTCTATGTTTTTTCTTTCTTATTCATAACTTTTATATGACTCCATAGCTCTAAACCCAAAGGTATCTCTCCCTTCTTGATAATTTAGGGTGTATTTTAGGGCTATAGATTCATGGTTACATCCAGGTTAAATCTCAGCTCACTGATAATTATAGTTACAAAAAACTGTCAGGTAATCTCTGTTTTAAAATTACAATCATCAGGGGCACCTGGGTGGCTCAGTCGGTTAAGCAACTGCCTTCGGCTCAGGTCATGATCCTGCAGTCCTGGGATCGAGTCCCACATCTGGCTACTTGCTCGGCGGGGAGCCTGCTTCTCCCTCTCCTTTTAGCTGCTACTCCACCTGCTTGTGCTCTCTCTATCAAATAAATAATACAAAATCTTTAAAGAAATAAATAAATTAAATTACAAGCATCAGAGTTTACAACCATCTTTGATCTTTGCAGCAGTAAACCAATGAAATTAATAAATTCAACCTGGATATTCTCCCCCAAAATTCTTACAAACAATTATAATTGAGTTCATTTTGCCAGCATTAATTCACATTGTTTTCTTTGATGAGTAATCAGCACATGTTAATTGTTTTACAGATGTCAGGCTTCGTGTTCAAACTAGATGTAGTATAACTTTATCTTTTGTTGCTGATTTGGAAAATGATCAACTATAGAATGTGAAGACAAAATAGCCTTGAGAAAAATAAATGTGAGTTAAAAAGAGGCAGTGATAACCACAAGAAGATCTGAGCATTGGTTTGTGATATGAGCAAATTCCATAGGAAGGAAAGTGTGAGGTTTTCCTTTCTTTCCTAAATAGAACATTTACTTTCACTTCTGTATTTTTGCTTTATTTTTAAAGCTAGCCAAATGGAATTATGAATAATTTTGTGATTTCTATGTTTCCTTTACTTAACATTTTTAGAAATATATTTCTATTTCCAGACTTTAAAAAAAAATCTTTTAATAAAGTAGTTGTGTATTTTATTTTTGTAAATAAATTTTGTAGTTTGAGGATTATGTTTTTTAAAAAATATATTGACAATTTATGGTCACAATAAGTTAAGAATTAATTTTCAGCAGTGATTTTCTTTTTTTTTTTTTAAGATTTTATTTATTTATTTGACAGAGAGAGACACAGCGAGAGAGAGAACACAAGCAAGGGGAGTGTGAGAGGGAGAAGCCGGCTTCCCGCTGAGCAGGGAGCCCAATGCAGGGCTCTATCCCAGGACCCTGGGATCATGACCTGAGCCAAAGGCAGACGCTTAACAACTGAGCTACCCAGGCACCCCTTAGCAATAATTTTCTAACTTTTCTCAGCTAAGTTCACTTATCTGAAAACAACATATTTTGCATATCCATTTTTATGACATAATTTAGTTTCTTGAATACTTTCATGCTTATCACAAAGCTTGTGAAGATCACATCCTCCATTTCAGGGAATGTTTTGTGTGAAAAGTTTCTTTTAAATCAGAAAAAAAAAAAAAAGCTGCTTCTTCAATCTAGAATGTCTGTATCATAAAAGAAAATCATCTTGTATAAAATTGTTTCTACAAAGGATATGTTAATTGCAACAGAGTTCAATGCGTGTGGAAAATGTTAGATGCAAACTAAAACTTTTCTTTAATTAAAAAAAGACTTGTAATTTTGGGTTTGTCAGCACAATAACCTAAATATGTCCATGAAATAATGGAATCATTATCACTAAATTATCTGTAGATCTGGAAATAAGTATCATAAAACAGTTTTCTCTGAGCACTAGAGGTTCAGTTGGTTGTGTCTGATTCTTGATTTCAGCTCATGTCATGATCTCAGGGTTGTGAGATTGAGCCCTGAGTTGGGCTCTGTGCTCAGTGCAGAGTCTGCTTGTCCCTCTCCCTCTGCTCCTCTCCACCCCTCTGCACCTCACCCTCCTCCCCACCTCCCTGCTCTCTCTCTCCCTCAAATAAATAAAAAAATAAAATATTTAGAAAACACATTACTCTTGATTACCTTTTTTTTCCTTCCTGCCTGCCACCCATGAACAGAGAACAATGGGTATTTAATCAAGGATTAGGAAAAAGTAGTCATTTCTTATTATATAAATCCAGAAATTATAAAATTTTATGCAAATAAGGAAGTTTTATAGCTATAGAACAAATAACACCAGGAAAAACCATCCTAGTTAAAGTTATCAGTATGTAAAATTATATTAGTTTTAATGCATAATATTGAGATAGGAATTGTTCCCTTTGGCAAATTACTTCCCTCCCTCCCCCTTGCTGCAGATAGAGATACATAGTAGAAGAGCATGTTTCATTATTAATTTATGCATATGTGACATTTCTAGGTGGTTTATGGAGAGAAGAAGTGTCAGGAGTGTAAGCTAAGGAAGATGGTGGGAGAAGGGAAAATGATACAAATAGTCAAATGAGAACCAAGGTATCTTCCACTCTAGTAGCTTTGTCTCCATAGTGAAAAATACTCTGATAAAGGACTAAACATATCACCAAAAGGTACAGCCAATGTTTCAGTGTTTATGGAGCTCATACGTTTAAATATTAGAAGGTGAATACAATTTCTAATAGCCAAACAGGTATCAAAGGAAACAATCACAACTACTGTGTAGTTAAAGCTGAAAAAACAGATTTTATTCAGGACTATCAAAAATAGAGGAAAAGAGGGATGCCTGGGTGGCTTAGTCCATTAGTCATCTGCCTTTGGCTCAGGTCATGATCCCGGGGTCCTATGATCAAGTCCCACATTGGGCTCCTTGCTCAGCAGGAGTCTGCTTCTCCCTCTGCCTACCGCTCCCCCTGCCTGTTCTCTCTCTCTGTCAAATAAATAAATAAAATCTTAGAAAAAAAAAAGAAGAAATAGAGGGAAAGAGATCCCAGTATATAGCATAGACTAGTAGATATTTACAGCTAAGGAGGAGGTGGGGTTCAGTGGATGGGGAATTATCAAGAGAAGACAGCATGGATAATGGGGATTCTGGCTAAACTGATTTAACAATGTTCTTTGCTAAAGACAGTCCGTGTGATCAGGCATCACCAAGGCAATGATGAAGGGTAAGGGACATGATCAGATATCAAGAGTGGGGATACTGACTTTGAAGGATTCTTGCTAAAATGGATTTTACAAGAGGGTACACAGATGGGCTATGACAAGGTTCAGAGTCTGACTCAAATTTGGTCAAGAAAAGAATTTTTGCCATATGTTAAAATGTAACATTTCAAAATGACTACAAATTGGTTATGGAAGAAAAAAAAAATGTCCTATTACAAGTTGTGATTGTTCTATTGTCAAAATAATTTGGAGAAAATAATTTTAAGAAAACATAAATTATACAAATTATATATTAATATTGTTAAATTTATAGAATAATATTAGCCTAAGAATTATAGCCACACTGAAAATTAGGAGTGTGGCTTTATATTTTAGTGTCACTTGCTGGGATTTAATGATGGATGTAATCATAGGAATAAAAGTTTTGTTAAAAGTAATACTACCCGGGACACCTGGGTGGCTCAGTTGGTTAAGCGACTGCCTTCGGCTCAGGTCATGATCCTGGAGTCCTGGGATCGAGTCCCGCATCGGGCTCCCTGCTGAGCAGGGAGTCTGCTTCTTCCTCTGACCCTCCCCTCTCTCATGTGTGCGCTCTCTCTCACTCATTCTCTCTCTCTCAAATAAATTAAAAAAAAAAAATCTTAAAAAAAAAAAAAAAGTAATACTACCCTTCAGATGTCTAGTTCCTTCTCCCATAGAACACTTCCACTTGCAGTATTGTGGCTGAGAAAAATTACCCTAGCCCTTCCTTAATGGACAAGTATTTTAGACAATACCCTTTGAAAAAAACACAGAAAAACAATTTAAACCAGCTAAGTGACAAAGGAATCACTAACAAAGGGAATGTTAGAGGTGCAACTAAAGGAATTAAAGAAAGGATTTAAATACCATGTCATATAATGTGCAGATAAAGAGCTGGACTTCAAAGAAGCATTGGCTTCAGGGGGCTTTCTTTCTTTCTTTCTTTTTTTTTTTTTTAAGATTTTATTTATTTGTCAGAGAGAGAGAATGAGCAGCGGGAGCTGCAGGCAGAGGGAGAAGCAGGATCCCCTCTGAGCAAGGAGCCCAATGTGGGCCCGGATCCCACGACCCTGGGACCAGGGCCTCAGCTGAAGGCAGACACTTAACAGACTGAGCCACCCAGGGATCCCAGGGGGCTTGCTTTCTTCTCTCATCTCTGTTTTATATAACTAACTTCATTCTTTCCACTGCATATTTGTTTCCACAATATCTTGGGGGAATATTAGAACTAACAAATGTCAAATTGAGTCATTTAATTCCTACCATCACAGAGTGACTTGGTATTTTATTCACAATAAAAATATTCCAAAAGGAAAAAAAAAAAAATCTATTGGTTTATTTCATTTACTCCCCTTACCCTAACATCACAGAATTGTAATAGTCACTGTAAGCAAATGATAGCAGAGATTAAGTCCTTTTGTGTAGTTAGAAAAGTGGTACCTCCCATTTATACCACTTGTTTGGAGTTAAGTGAGGGAAGGGTATTTCTGAGAAGAGAACTCTGATCAAAGGGCAACGTGGATATCCTCCATAATCGCTCATGAATAATGTTTAAACCAACTAATTTCATTTTTGAGCAATTCCACACTATATAAAAATAAAGTACAATGTTAAGCAGAAGCCTACCGATTAGTCTTAGCTCTGAACTCTGAAGATTTGTCAGGCAATCCTCCATTACATGACAAGTAATAGGCCTCCAGGCATTTGAAAGTGCATTCCACATTACAGACAGTATTTTTTGCCATTGCATTTACACCTCAGTATCCTGCTTGTTTTCCTCCTGAATGCATACTAACTTAATATTTATCTGTTGAAATGGACACATTGTGAACAAAATCCTTCATCTATTGAAAGTAAATATGAATTAGAATGGAAAGGAGCTCTAATACATCTGCAACGACACTATATTTTTCTTTTTACAGCTTGAGAGTGCATTTATCTTTGTAGCCGTATCAGTTTCTATTCTTTTTTTTTTTTTTTTTTTTAAGATTTTATTTATTTAGTTAGTTAGAGCACGTGTGAGCTGGGGAAGGGCAAAGGGAGAGGGAGAGAGGATCTCAAGCAGACTCCCTACTGAGCACAGAGCCCTACATGGGGCTCTATCTCATGGACCCTGAGATCTTGACCTAAGCCAAAATCAAGAGTCAAACACTTAACTGACTGAGCCACCCACGCGCTCCGTCGGTTTCTATTCTTAAAGTTGTTTCAGTTAGCATATATCTTCATATCAAAATATATTCTTTAAATTTGTTGCAGGAAATATTATCAAGCTAAATTTTCATTGTTAATTGAATATTTTTCTTCAAATGAGGTTTGCATCAATCCATTTTGTTTGAATCCATTACTGAGTTTTTGAGGTTTTTCTATACTCATTTTTAATTTTATTCTTTCATCATTTCATCTTTTCTTTTTTCAAATTTATGAATAAGAATTCTGTGAATTCACATCTAGGAGTATAGCTAAGATCTAAACTTCAAGTATATTCTTTTACGTAGTACCTGAATATTATCAGCTCTATTAAAATGAAACAAATACAGCTTTAATCCAATCATATACATTATAGCATGTTAAATATTTTGAAGTGTCTTGTATAAGACATATATTTAGGGCGCCTGGGTGGCTCAGATGGTTAAGCGTCTGCCTTCGGCTCAGGTCATGATCTCAGGGTCCTGGGATCGAGTCCCGCATCGGGCTCCCTGCTCCTTGGGAGCCTGCTTCTCCCTCTGCCTTTCTCTCTCGCTCTGTCTCTCATGAATTAAAAAAAAAAAAAAAAAAAAAAAAAGACATATATTTATAGGTGTATATGTATATAAATATATATAATTTCACAAATGTAACCATTTTATAATAGTATGTGATAGAACTACATGTATACTTTAGTGAATTTACTCTTGGTCTTAGTGACCATCTTTTATTCTTTTTTTTTTTTTTTAAAGATTTTATTTATTCATTCATGAGAGACAGAGACAGAGAGAGAGAGGCAGAGGGAGAAGCAGGCTCCCAAGGAGCAGGAAGCCCGATGCGGGACTCGATCCCAGGACCCTAAGATCATGACCTGAGCCGAAGGCAGACGCTTAACCATCTGAGCCACCCAGGTGCCCCGACCATCTTTTATTCTAATATTTATAATATATTTCATTATATGTAAACATCTAGCACATTGAGCTACAATTTAAACAACTTGCTATGTTCTGCCCTCTGTAGAAAATCTCCCTCTTTATATTCTAGCTAGCTACACAATACTCTGCAATTACTAATATATTATAAAGAGGCATTCTGCAATCATATGTGCAAATATATCTTATTTGATATACTGGATGTGGAGTTAATACTAATTTTGGGAACAACATCACTTAAAGTAATGAAGTAATCCCTTAGTTAACTCTTTCTTGAATACATATGGACTTCTTAGTTTTTATATTTATGGCATTATCTTCAGATTTCAAGTACATTCCTTCTGTAGGATAAATTGCAATAACCATCTCAACAATAGTAAGAATTTCCATAGTATATCTTCTGTGAATAACAGCATATTTTTCTCAAGCAAACCTGCTTCTCCTTCAGGAGCGCCTGGGTGGCTCAGTCAGTTAAGCATAAGTTTATTAAGTAAGTTTTGTCAAATGCACTGTGTTGTCTATATTTTACAAGTTCATTAATCTTAAATTATTTTTATTGTGCATAGCATATTTTCTGCTCATGCTTGTGTTTGGGTTTTCTAAAGTTATGCTGCCATTTATGAACTCCTATTATATAATCATATTGATAAGGAAATTCTGTCCTAAGATGGCCGACTGAGCCCCGAGAGAGTCCCACTCCTTGCCCCAGGGCTCTTCTGGGTTCTTCGTCCTGCTCTGCTTCCCGTGCACACCAATCCAGGTTCTTTTCCCTGCCCCACTTCGTGCATGTGCCAAAAGTGCCAAGTATGTGGAAGTAGAAGTGTATAAATTGCCCCCTTTGTGCTCAGGGCTCAGACTGTTGGAGATCACTCTCCTCTGAGCCCGCAGGCGTTAAATAAACCTATCCTCCAAGATCTCCAAATGTCGCTTGGTTCTTCCACCAGGTGATCCAGTCCAGGTTCCATAACATTTGGTTCCCTGACCGGGAAACCCAACCGTGCTAGCCCATTGTTGCCACTGGTTTGGGGGCAACGGCGGGGCGGTGATGGATCGAGGGATCATAATGGAGAAGATGCACCCTGCCTAATTTTCAGCAGTCTCCTGCCTCGGTCGCCTGGTGCTGACCCTGCTCCGCTGTTCCCGCCGGACTCAAGGAGACTTGGCAGGTGAGGACCTGGTCCTGATGTCAGATTCCAGTAAGGCCTGGGGCCCCAGGACCCAGACAGGCCCACCCCCATTGGGGTGGAAGGGGAGCCTGATCACCTCCCAGAGACCTCTTAGAGGTCTCACAGGTGGGGATTCCCAGGGAGGGAATGTAATAACTTCTGGAGTGTGAATGTGTGAGTGAATGTGTGGTCTGACCTGGCTTGCTCAAACGGACGGATTCTGTGACTCCATGGATGGGCACCCTTAAGGTCCCCAGAAGCGTATGGAGTCTGAGTGGGTCCGTCTGAGATTCTATGGTGAACGGCATACAATCTATGGTGGCATCGGAATAGTTTCTGATCGTATGTCACAACGCTGAGACTGCTATGGCTAAGCCTCACCTAAGCTCTTTCAGGACATGACCAGTTGGACATCTGATTGGGTCTCACCTCAGGAGGCACCCTCCCTTTGTCTGTCTCTGTGCCACAGCACACAGGGACGTCACCATGGGTCAGGGCAGAGTAAACCTACGGTTCTAGAGATCATGATCAAAAATTTCAAGAAGGAGTTTTTGGGAGACTATGGAGTCAGGATGAACCCCGGCAAGCTGAGAACCCTATGGAGCATGCACCAGTGGGAGTCATTGACTCTGCTGCCTGGGCTAATACAGCTGCACCCGAAGAGCACCCAGGACGGGACTTTACCACAACCAAGGGCCAGGCCCACATCCGCTGGTACCAGGAGGCCCTCCTCCAGGGAATCCAGGTAGGAGCTAAGAAACCCATGAATATGACTAAGGTATCATCGGTCACTCAACAGCCAGGGGAGACCCCCAGGGACTGCTACGAATGACTATGTGAAGTTTATAGGATATACACTCCATTTGACCCTGAGGCCCAGGGGGAAGGCTCAAAAGCCCAGCCACTACAAGGAAGAACCCCAAGAGGAGGACCTCGTAGGCCTTGCAGGAATAGACTCAGACTGAGGGCGACTGGGCTCTTTCCTCCTTGGCCCCCATGAGCCCATGGTCAGAATGAAGATGGGGGGCCAACCAGTGACTTTTATGGTTGATACTGGGGCTGAGCACTCTGTTGTCACCTCCCCAGTGGCACCTTTCAGCAAAAGGACTGCAACCAGCCTCGGGGCCACCAGGACACGGGCGATACAACAGCCCTTTTGCCAGGCTCAGTGCGAACTTGGGGGCCACAAGGTCTGACATGAATTCCTTTATCTGCCTGATTGCCCCATCCCTCTCCTGGGCCAAGACATACTCTCCAAGCTTAGGGCTCAGACAACCTTTGAGCCCACTGGGCACACTAACCTCTGATTGAGCCGAAGGCAAGAGGAGACAGGGTCTCTAATACTAGCAATTATCACACCAAGGGAAGAGGAATGGAGGCTGTTCTGTGCCAGGCCCAACTGTGCAGCCCGCCAGAGTTTAGACTCGCCTTCCCTTCAGTATGGGCTGAAAACAACCCACCTGGACTAGGTAAGAATTGGGCCCCAATCATTGTTGAACTGATCCCAGGAGTCCAACCTCAGAGGTAAGGGCAACACTGCCTTCCACAAGAACATCTGACCAAACTCAAAGAAGCAGGTCTTCTAGTCAAGTGCCAGCTGGCCTGGAATACCCCACTCCTGCCAGTCAAGAAGCCAGGGGTGGGATACAGACCAGTTCAAGACCTGCAGGCCATCAGCAAGGGGACCATCTCTCTGCACCCAGTGGTCCCGAATCCATATTCCCTCCTCGGCCAAATCCCAGGGTCAGCCAGGTGGTTCACTTGCCTAGATTTGAAGGATGCCTTCCTCTGCCTCTGCTTAGCTCCCCAGAGCCAGCCACTGTTTGCCTTTGAATGGACTGAACCTGATACAGGGCGCCAGATGCAACTGACTTGGATGAGCCTCCCGCAGGGGTTTAAAAAATCACCAACCCTCTTTGAGGAGGTGCTGGCCGTGGACCTTGATAGCTGCCCAAGAGAGGCCACATGATGCATCCTCCTCCAGTATGTGGATGACCTCCTCCTTGCCAGTGACACACAAGAGGACTGCACAAAAGGCACCAAGGCCCTCCTACAGATCCTGTCAGACTCAGGATACTGAGCCCCATGGAAGAAGGCACAAATCTGCCAACAACAGGTCTGATACCTTGGTTTTCTCCTCACCCAAGGGAAAAAAGAACTAGGGTCAGAGAGGAAAAGGGTCATCATCTCCCTGCCACAGCCCCAGACAAAAAGGGGCCTACAAGAATTCCTGGGGGCTGCAGGATTCTGCTGCATCTGGATCCCTGGGCTTTCAGCAATAGCAAGACCCCTTTATGATCTCTTAGGGGGACCAGATCGAGAACCCCCTGCCTGGACTGAGGAAGCAGAAGCCACTTTCACAGAGATAAAGGTCGCCCTGGGGTGGGCTTCAGCCCTAGGCCTACTGGTTGTAGAAAAAAATAGGGCTTGGGTACTCACCCAGACTGTTGGACCCTGGCAATGTCCAGGTGCTTACCTTTCAAAGAAGCCAGACCCCGTGGCAGCGGGATGACCATCATGCCTCAGGGCACTGGCAGCCATAGTCTTATTCATCAAGGAGGTAGACAAACTTACCCCGGGGCAAGAACTTAATGTCTAGTGTCTCATGCAGTTGTGTCCCTCATGAATGCACAGGGACACCGCTTCCTTTCCAACTCTTGGCTAGCACAATACCAAGGGTCCTCTTCGAAAACCCATGGGTCACCCTCCAAACAGTAAGGACATTAAATCCAGCAACCTTTCTCCCCACGGAAGAGGGAATACCAGACCATGACTGCTCTGAGGTGACTGATGAAGTCTACATGAGCCATCCAGATCTGCGGGATCAAGCCATAAAGAATTCAGAGCTCATGCTGTTCAGCAATGGAAGCAGTTACCTACAGGAGGGTGCCCAGAAAGCAGGTTATGCAGTAACCACAACCACCAAAGTCCTAGAAGTTAAGGCATTACCAGCTGGATGGTCAGGTCAACGGGCTGAATTGTATGCCTTTCTCCAAGCCCTCGCCCGTGGTGAAGGCAAGCGAGTCAACATCTATACTGCCTCCTGGTACGCCTTTGATACTGTACATATACATGGAGCCATCTACAAGAAAAGGGGCCTCCTAACCACAGCAGGAAAAGCTATCAAGAACAAGGAGGAGATACTGAGACTCCTCGAAGTCATTGGCTTCCAAAGGAAGTAGCAATCCTGCACTGTAAGGGACACCAGAAAGGAGACTACCCCATAGTGTGGGGAAATCATCTGGCAGATGAGGCAGCCAGGACTGCAGCTAGTGAGGACATGGACAGAGCCCCTTCCATCACCATGGCCTGACACCTCCAGAAGAAGTCCCTCCACCCAGTTACACTAAAAAGGAAAAGGAATGGGCCACGGCTGGGGGAGCCACCCTAACTGAAAAGGGATGGTGGATGATGCCAGATGGGCGCATCTTTGTTCCAACAGCAACTGGAGGGCATCTAGTCAAGGAATGCCACCAACTCACTCATCTGGGAAAAACTGTATTAGAGGCCCTTCTCAGGAAGCACTACTACATCAGTCAGCTGCCAGCACTAAGCTGAGCAACGAGTGAATGATGCATAACATGTACTAAAAATAATGCTTGGTCTGCACCACGGCTCCTGCCAGGTGTCCAGAGGATGGGGGCAACCTCCTTCAAAGATCTAGAGGTAGACTTCACAGATGTGCAGCCGAGCAGGGGGTTCAGATATCTCCTAGTAATAGTATGCACATACTCTGGGTGGGTCGAAGCCTTCCCAACCAGGACGGAGCAAAGCCAGGAAGTAGCTAAAGTGCTCTTGTGGGAGACCATGCCCCGGTTCGGCCTGCCATTAACAATCCATAGTGACAATGGACCCGCATTTGTGGTAGACATTCTACAGGTCTTGACCAAATCTCTCAACATCACCTGCGGACTCCACACCACTTACCAGCCCCAAAGTTCAGGGAAATAGAATGAATGAATCACACCCTCAAGGTAACCTTAGCAAAGTTTTGTCAGGAGACCAACCTTCCATGGCCAGATCTGCTACCCCTTGCTCTCCTACATGCTCTCTGCAAACCCGGGACGTCAGGTTTCTCCTCATTCGAATTAATATATGGACGGCCTCCCCCATGCTTGGGAAGCCTTCCAGGAAACTTGCATCAGGTTGGAGATAAAGGGATAAAGGAGCAGCTTCAGGTCCTCGGGGCCACCCTAAATAAATTACAAAAGTACACCATTGAGAGGGCCCCAATTTCCTTATGGTCTCAGGTATGCTCCTTCCAGACAGGGGACTCAGTTTGGGTCGAGATTGGAAGAAAGACCCCCTCAAACTGCAGTGGACAGGGCCCCACACTGTTGTTCTAACCAAACCTACTGCCCTCAAGGTCTCACGTATCACTCCGTGGGTCCACCACTCCAGAGTGAAGAAAGCTCACCATTTGGATGAGGAGCCACATCAGTGGAGAGTCCAGCCAGACTTCATGAACCCACTCGGGCTTCGCCTTCAAAGAGACCCCACTGACTGATGGACATCTGCTCACTGTGGTCCCTGGCTCTCATCGGCACTATTTCCCTCATCTTGGGAGTCAGATCCTACACTGTTGCCCTTCCTGACTGGACTTTCCCCTAGAGGCTTACTAGGTTGCCTATTGGGTGTCTTATTGCTTATTGGGTGTCTCTAGGGTGTTTACTGCACTTACTTGTCCACGGATTTCATCTGCTGATGGGTTAGCCACGATGGCTCCCTCTACCTAAAGTCATAGATACCACTTTTACTCGCCCTTTGCTGTCTACCCCTGAGCACATTTCACCATGGTTTCCCTGGCCCCAGTCAGTCCTGGTCTTCTGCTACCTGGTGTGCTGTTAAGTTTATGATTAAGTCCGCGTTCACCCCAAGCCTTGCAGTCAACCCTCAGAGTCAAACAGAATGATGCCCTCTAAACTAGGTGTTTAAAGGGGGATCAAAGGGGGAGAATGATAAGGAAAATCTGTGTCCTAAGATGGTTGATGGAGCCAGCAAGAGAGTCCCACTCCTTGCCCCAGGGCTCTTCTGGGTTCTTCTCCCTGCTCTGCTTCCCGAGTGCACCAATCCGGGTTCTTCTCCCTGCCCCACTTCACACACGCACCACAAGTGTCAAGTATGTGGAAGTAGAAGTGTATAAATTGCCCCCTTTGTGCTCGTGGCTCAGACCTTTGGAGACCACTCTCCTCAGGCTGTCGGCATTAAATAAACCTCCTATCCTCCAAGATCTCCAAGTGCCACTTGGTTCTTCCATCGGGTGATTCAGTCCAGGTTCTGTAACAATATGTATTCAATAATTCCTCTTTTAAACTTCTGAGCTCATTAGTCACTTTCTTTTGCATCATGAACTTTAAAATTTCTGATTCTTTAAAAAACTTAATTCATCCTCAATTTAATCCTTAGCTAGATGGTTAGATTTTTATGAGTGGGAATATACTCATATAATTGGATAGGTGAAAAGTGAAAAAAGTTAAAGGGCAGATCTACAAAACATAATTGCTCTAAACATGCAGGTCACATGCAAATAGAGACTGTTGCATCAAATAACAAAGTTCAAAAGTAGGTTTTTTTTTTTGAGATTAGCATCTATATGAAAAATTTTAGAAATTTCCTCACTGTTCAAAAATGCGATGAAACCTTTAGAACACTGAAAACGAGACACAATATGGATCATTTCCCCCTTTATACTGTTTCTCCTTTCCTATGTTCCAAAACTGTTATTTTCCAACTTTTTAAAGTTCTTTTAATCACTAATGATGTTCAGACAGTGCATTTTTACTTGCCAGAATGATTCAGCCTTTAAGCAATCTTTAAAATTCAAATAAAATTTGCTCTTCTGCTGAGTCTGGCTAAATATATTCCTTGTGTATCAGTCAAATGCACTCATAAATCATGTAAAAAGGAGTACCTGCACTTTATATAGTTGCTAAAAGTCCATCATTAGTGATCACTTATCTCATTTTAGATTACTTAAGAAGGGTTTTTCTTGTATTATCTTAAATACCCTAGTTTGGTGTTTAAATTTTTATAGAGCCAAATGTGTACATACCATTTAAATAAAATTTACTAATTGTCAAGAAATGGCTCTATTTGAGGTAAGGAAAATAATATGTGTGTACCATGATGTTATGGCATGTCAGAGAATGCCCTGGTCATCTGCATCCTCTGTTCCATAAGAACTTATGAGGTTTGGCGTAGGATGGTATACAGTCTTTTTAACCTGACAGATGTGTTCAAATCTTTTCTGTCATTTATTAGTTCTGATATGGTTATTTCCTAGATACAAATGGAGAGCCAGCCCTCAGAGTCAAACAGAATGATGCCCTCAAAACCAGGTATTTAAAGGGGGATCAAAAGGGGGAATGATAAGGAAAATCTGTGTCCTAAGATGGCTGCTGAGCCAGCAAGAGAGTCCCACTCCTTGCCCCGGGGCTCTTCTGGTTCTTCTCCCTGCTCTGCTTCCCATGTGCACCCCCCCCCCCATTGCTCACAGAGAAGAGAAAATCTATTTCCCCTTCTGTATTATTAGTCTCCTAGGCCTGCCATGCAAAGTACTACGAACTGGGTGGCTTAAGAATGACTGAATATTCTCTCAAAGTTCTGGAGGCTAGAAGTTTGAAATCAAGGTTTTGACATGGCCTGGCTCTCTCCAAAGCCTCTAGGGGAGAATTGGTCTCATGCTTCCCCCCCCCCCCCCTTGGCTTCTGGCAATCCTTGGCATCCGTTTGCTTGCAGCTATAACTCCAATCTCTGTCTAGATCTTCACTGGGCCCTTTTCCCTCTGTGCCTGTGTCTGTTTTCACATGGCTTTCTCTCTTATTAGGGCACACCAGTCATATTGCTTTAGGGACCTTACTAATGATGTCATCTTAACTTGATTACATATACAAAGACCCTATTGTCAAAGAAGGTCCCATTCACAGGTAACAAGGATTAGGACTTCAAGACATTTCTGGCAGGGAAGGCAGAGGGCACAATTCAACCTATAACACTTTATTTCAAGCAATACATTCTCATCCCAGTCAATGCTATAATCTTTCCTCTCAATATACTCTCTGTACTCTAATTTAAAAATCAGAGGGGCGCCTGGGTGGCTCAGTCAGTTAAACATCTACCCTAGGCTCAGGTCATGATCTCAGGGTCCTGGGATCCAGCTGGGTGTCAGGTTCCTGGCTCAGTGGGGAGTCTGCTTCTCTCTCTCCCTCTACCCACCCCCCCTCACTCCTGCTTGCTCTCTTACTGAAAAAAATGAATAAATTCTTAAAAACTGATTAAGCCTCCAATTATAGAAATGCTATATTTACCATTATATAATTATGTAGAAAGTTTTTCTGCTTGATTTATTTTTTAAGCACACAATGTAGTTACTATAGACAAATCTGAAAAACATGATTCCAATGTAATCAGTTTATTAAGCTGCAGAGTATACATTATATCAAATATTATAAGTACTAAAACTTTGGCCCCTTTCCATCAACTGTCGATAGGAAAAATAACAAAATATTCTTCCTGCTTTGATAGATTGTGTCTTCTGAAGCAACAGTGAAGTGAACCATTAAAAAGTAAAACACTCCATTGAACTGAAAAACAAACTCTGAATGGGAAAACAAATGCCTTAGGAAAAAAGCAGGTTTTGTAATCTCTGCTTTCATGTCTCCTTGTGTCTTTGATGGATGATGAAAAAAGCTAAATTCTAAACAAAAATGCCACAGTGACCGTAATACTATTACTTGCTGTTTTGCATATCGAGAGAAGTTTTTAAAGAATCCCCCAAAATGCCAACCAAATGGAAAATGACAGGACAGTGAGAAAAACCACCATATCAAAATCATCATTTTACAGTTCACTTCCTAAAGACAAAAGAGACTTATCTATTTCATGGCCCTTCAATTTACTTTATGAAAGAAAGGGAGAAAAATAATTTGCTCTTGAATTGCTTATAAGTTGATTGTTTTTCAAGTTTTCAAACATAAAAATAATTTCACAGTAATTCATATTTAATATGCTTCCCCATTTGTGCTACTTGGTTGGTGTCATGTTAACAGAAATTTATATACTGTTCACAGAGGAAAAGGTATCTTTCTGAAGAAGGTAATTCATTAATAAAGCAAAGCAAACAAAATTCCTCTTGGAATGTTTTGGCTGAAAAAAAAAATTAACTCCTGGCCAAAGTTATTTCAAAAGGCAGATAAAGTCCTAGAATATATATTCATGACCCAAAATGTGTGACTTACTTAACCATGAAATCAATAAAAGAATTAGAGCAAGGTTAGGGAATTAGAAGTTCCAAAGAAGACAGAAGCAGGTAAGAATACTAAAGAGGGAGAATAGGGCAGACCTGACTATGAAGAGAAGATGTGAGCAAAGGTATGAAGGTTAGGCCATTGGCCAAGAGAGATCCAAGGCAGGAGATTCTCCAGGGGAATGACCAGCTCATGTGTCCTAAAGCGCCAGTGCCTGATACACATGACAGAGAGCGAAGAGGCCATGGGGAGAAAAGTGAGGGGAGAGAAGAGAGTACCAGACAGGTAGCAGGCACAAGGTATTGTAAAGTTTCATAGACCATTGGCAATAACTTCGAAAAGCCACTACGGTGTTGATGGAAAAGATGGGGAGGGGACACATATCAGCATACCCTGTCTCTTGCTTACAAAAGAGAATTCTGGTTACCATGACGAGAATAGTTTAAAGCCACCCTTGAAATGTAATGATGGTCAGCTGGACCACAGAGCAGGAGATGAGGAGCAGTAAACTTCTGGTTATATTTTGAAGATAGGATTGGTATGATTTTGTGATTGATTAGAGGTGGAGTGAGAGGGAGAAAATTGTGTCAGGGTGGGAAAGGATGGTTCTGGTTCTAGAGTTTGAACTTCATCAACTGGAAACATGAAATTATCAACTGAGAGGGTGTAGTGTGTGAACAGATCAAATGTGAGGACACACATGTGATTTGGGGAGAGGGCTCTCAGGGACTCAGTTTAGGGGTCAATTAAGCTGGATATATCTATTTGCCATTCATGTAGCAACATCAAGTGACATGAGAATGTTGGATCATGAGCCCAATCTAAACTTGAGTAGAGACATTAAGCTGAAACTGAATAAGAGATAAAAGATTTAAATTGAACTGGATTACATTTTTTTTTATATCCAAAAATAACTGGAGGTTTTGCTTTAGCTAGTATTAACTATGGAGATAGGAAGCACACAGCATAATTGAAAGGAATGTCAAAGTGTTTTCTAGTTCTTACACCATCAAGATCAAATTATGAAATCACATGACTATGTCTAAGACATGTTTATTGTAGTAAAATATAGAGGAGATGTGAAAACAAGTCTATGAAAAGCATGGAACTATCAAAAATGCACGTTGCCATCTACAGTCATGGAAAAAATAAGATTTCATAATTGGACATGTGTGCATCAAGTTATAATTGAGTACATTGAAATATGTTTAAGCAGAGGTGTCATTTATTGTGATAACACAAACCGAAAAGGAGTGTCTTGAATGCAATAATGAGTAAGGATGCTATTTTACAGTGATTGCAGATCTATCCTCTTTAATACAGAATGATATTTGTTACTCCATTAACAAAAGACATTTTAAAAAGCAGCTTTGTATGTTGGCAAAACAGAAATTTTGTCCATTTTTAGTAATGTATCAGATAAGATTTGCAGGAAACCATCAAGTAAAGTACACTTAAAAATACTGTATTGGGGCCCCTGGGTGGCTCAGTCGTTAAGCGGCTGCCTTTGGCTCAGGTCATGATCCCAGGGTCCTGGGATCGAGTCCTGCATCGGGCTCCCTGCTCAGCGGGGAGCCTGCTTCTCCCTCTCCCTCTGTGCTCTCTCTCTCAAGTAAATAAAAATACTGGATTGAATGTTAAAAGGGAACATTATCTTTTAAGCATGCATAAGGCTTGTGATAGAATAAAAGAACTGATCAGATACCAGAAAAAGCAAAATAAAAAAATAATAAAGCTTAATTATTGGGGGTTGGGGGCACATAGATGCAGTGCAAGTTAAAAAGCTGACTAAAGTAATTTCACAGAGAGAAAGACGTGCCTGGAGAAAAACAACCTTAATGGGTAACTAGTGGAATAAAAGGCAAAAGCATCCTTTCTGACGGCTGAGTAATATTCCATCGTATATATGAAACACATCTTCTTTATCCATTCATCTGTTGAAGGACTTCTCAGCTCAGCCATCAGAAAGGATGAATACCCACCATTTGCATCGACATGGATGGAACTGGAGGGTATTATGCTAAGTGAAATAAGTCAAACAGAGAAAGACAATTATATGATTTCATTCATATGTGGAACATAAGGAATAGCACAGAGGACCAGGGGGGAAGGGAGGGGAATCTGAATGGGAAGAAAATCAGAGAGAGAGACAAACCATGAAAGACTCTGGACTGAGTCCCCGATGTGATGGTATTAGGAGGTGGGACCTCTGGGAGATGATTAGGTCATGGTAGAACTCCTTTAAAAAAGGCTCCAGAGATCTCCCTTATTCCTTCCTGCTTGTGAGGACCCAGCAAGAAGACCATCCATGAACCAGGGAGAAGGACCCTCACCAGATACTGAATCTGTCAGCACCTTGATCTTGGGATTTTCCCACCATCAGAACTGATAGATATAAACTTCTACTTTTTATAAGCCACCCAGTTTATGGTATAGCATTGGCCCAAAGGGACCAAGACATTATTCTTTAAAGCCATCAAAGTGCTATGCACACAAAATGATGAAACGACTCAACTCCAAGATGCTTCAGCCTTTCTAAGTGAGCAAGTCAAGGAGGACACTTTACTAATCTGGTGTCAGTTGCTAAGGTTTCCGGCAGGGCAGGTAGACTATGCCTGCCAGATAAAGAGAGTCTGTTCAGATGAGAAGCCATAAAATACTGGAGCACTGAATTTGATTCTGGAGGAGACACTCACAAAATGAAACTCTTTCAATTACTAATTTCTTACACAGAATACTGTCAAGAACACAGATAAGTGAGAGGAGCTAGGGATAGACAGCATCTTGTGAACCCACAACCTCTCCTCCCGCAAAAAAATAGTTTCTTTCCCTTTCCCTTGAATCTTGGCTGACCTTGTGATTAGTTTGTCCGGAATGCCAGGACCATTGTGATCTTTTTAAGAGTCCTGGCAGTTGGTTTTCACCTTCTCGGACCTGTGATTTACCTGTGAAGGGCGTTGGCTTCCCTAGGGAGACAGGGCAGGAGGAGGTGACCTGGAAGCTCCCAGGTTTTCCCATTGAGGCAGGAGACATACAAATATGTTATCTTGGACCGTGAGTGCTACTCATACTTCCAGGTAATACAACTATGTGGTGACTTAAGTCGAGACCAGCAGAATGTCTCCTTACCTAAACCTAGCTCATAGTGCAGAATCGTGAGCAAATCAGTGTTTTTTAAGCCACTACATTTGGGGGTAAATTTTTACACGTCTTTTGACAATGTAAACACTGTCTCTGCAGAGTTATGAAAGGCTTTAGCCCCCAGACCTTTAATTTTTAATCACAAAAAAATTTGGGTGGCCTTATCCATTTCTTGTACCTTTGAAGTTTCCACATTGTCCCTCTAGGTTTCAAAACATGTTCTTGAAAGCCATGGATCGATCTTGGAAGTTCTCTTATTTCATCTATTTTAACAATAGACGAAATACTTAACAAACGAGGCAAGTTAACTTCTGTGTTGACTAATTGATACAAATGGATGTTTACTGCTCTAGAATCTCAGTAAATCAGAACCAAAAGCAGATACTATTGCTTCAGGAGAAGTCCCCATTGACATCATTAATACCCAAGTGTTTATCAAATACTTGTTTTATTCTTTTAAGTGGTCAGCTGTGTTTTCTTTCTTTTCCTTTTTTTTCAGTTTATATATATATTTAGACCCACAAACCTCTTTAGAGCATACACTTAACAGAACATCTTTTAAGATCTCAGGCCAAGGTAAGAGTAGGCTGTTACTGGAATTTTGAGCAGGATTTCAGTCATTGTCTTGTCAAGTTTCCTGATATCGGGGAACATCTCTATGCTCAAGTTAAGGGTGCTTTGCTTACAGACTATCTTTTTCAGTTTTGCAATTTTTAGTTTCACCTTAGGTTTTAGAGATTTTTTTTTTTTTTATTGTATCTTTGCGGTATGTTGAGTCTTGTGGTAAAATATTATATAGGCATGATATTCCCTCTGGTCAAGGAGTTTCCTTAACAGCAGGTGGGCTCCTGTTATGAACAGACTATGTAATGTAGGAAACTCATTTTTTAACAGCACTCTGACCAGTCTTAAGGGTTAACATGCTTCAAACTTATGCCCTCCTTGCTTGCTAGTTGTGAATTAGCATACTCATTTTTGCATGTCAATCTTTACTCAGGGTCCAAGAGGAAACATTTTGAGAATCAGCCATGGAAACATCCTAACTCCTATAGGACTTTAAATCTATGTATGATTTTATTCTCAAAAGCTAGAATTTCTTTTGAGGAGAGCCAGAGGGCTGGCCCATGGGATCCTATTGGAAGACACAGGTCATTCTACTGAAGTCCACAAATAATTTTATAAGTTCCCCAGGGAGGCATAACTCGACGCTCACACACAGAGCACTCAAACTGAATTATTCTTGACTCTCAAGAATTCCTAGGTAGTTCATGCTTGTTTGTTTTTTTTTTTTTTTTTTTTTTTTCCACTCCTTATTTCATGTAAGGAAAAGTACTCTTTCACTCGATCTGAAATGAGAAACATTATTCCTTCCAATTTTCTGATTTTCTTCAATGTCTATGCAGGAAATAAAGGACTATTTGGTTCCTTTTTTGGTTCCTATATACGATACCCTTTTATTTTACATTGTAGTGGAAAACTTTAAGATAAATTCAGGCTAGTAGATACAGGTAGCAGTAGCCCCTCACCCAAAATCATGTTTGCAGAAAATGTTTTCTAATGTCAGCGTTGATGAAATGTATAGTTAGCATAATCCCTTTACTGAAAAATAGGTGGCAAGATACCAAGATCTCAAACTGCAGAAAGCTGATTTGCTTTGCCTCTTCACTGTATTATCATCAGGGGGAGATCTTGGAAATCGAAGTGTGTAGAAATTGAAGGAAAAGTGCATAAATTATACATACATATAAAAAGCTAAGCTTAGGGACACCTGGGTGGCTCAGATGGTTAAGCATCTGCCTTCAGCTCAGGTCATGATCCCAGGGTCCTGGGATCGAGCCCCACATCGGGCTCTGTGCTCAGCAGGGAGCCTGCTTCTCCCTCTGCCTGCCTGTCTGCCTACTTGTGATCTCTCTCTCTCTCCCTGTCAAATAAATAAATAAAATCTTAAAAAAAAAAGCTAAGCTTAAAAATATTCTAGATTATACCTGAAACTAATATGTCAACTATATTTCAATTAAAAATTAAAAAAAAAAAAAGAGGCACCTTGGTGCCTCAATTGGATGAGCAACTGACTCTTGATCTGGGCTCAAGTCATGATCTCATGGTCCTGAGATAGAGCTCCCCATCAGGCTCCACACTCAGCAGGGAGTTGGCTTGAGGACTCTCTCTATCCCTCTCCCTTTGCCCCTTAACCCCCCTCTCAAATAAATAAGCAAATCTTTTTTTAAAATTTAGAAAATAAAATTAAAATTAAAAAGTACTCTTGGTTATGTGATTTTTAAAAAGGGGAGGTATATTCTTTTTTTTTTTTCTTTTAAAAGATTTTATTTATTTATTTGAGAGAGAGAGAATGAGAGAGCATGGGGGGGGGGGGGTCCGAGGGAGAAGCAGACTCCTCGCTGAGCAAGGAGTCCAATGCGGGACTCGATCCCGGGACTCCAGGATCATGACCTGAGCCGAAGGCAGTCGCTTAATCAACTGAGCCACCCAGGTGCCCAAGGGGAGGTATATTCTTAAAAAATTAGATGTAGGGACATCTGGGTGGCTCAGTCTGTTAAGCATCCGCCTTCGGTTCAGGTCATGATCCCAGAGTCCTGGGATCGAGCCCCGCATAGGGCTCCCTGCTTCTCCCTCTCCCTCTGCCTGCCACTCCCCATGCTTGTGTGAATGTGTGCTCTCTCTCTCTGACAAACAAATAATAAAATCTTTTTAAAAATAATTAAAAAAATAAAAATTAGATGTGCATGATGGAGGTTAAAAACATGTAGAGTAACATTCCAATAATGGTCCTGCATTATTCATGTAATTCTTTACAATAGAGTTTATAAACTTGCCACGTTTATGTTAGATGTTTGCATTCCAAATAGGTAAATACTTATTTCATCAATTTCTCTTATATAATGAGCATTCAGATTTAAATTTTTCACAGACCTTTGCTTCAGCATGATTTGGCAGCTAATAAAGTCTGAATGCTTATTTGTTTTTTGTTTACTCTTAGGTTAATATGTCAAATAATCAACATCTTTCCATTTCTAAATAAGCACGTAATTGCTCAGTATCTGAATAAGTGCACCAGCTTTACTCTCCAGAGCATATTAGAAAAACTAACTGAAGTTAATCATCCCAGATCAGGCCATCGACAGAATTTTAGAAGGAAGGGTAAATAGTGTGAGGCAAAATATGATAAAATCTTTCATGGGATTTGAGGGAAGTAGAAATTGTTTAAACTATTTTTGAGTTTAATAGAGATATATGCAACCACAAAAGTGACTATTAATGTAATCAGACACTCTAGAATTAGAAATATCACAAGTATCTTTCAAACCAATGAAAAACCTATTAATTTTACAAGTTACAGACAGTTTCATTTAGTCAGCCATTAATGAAATTAATAGGAAAAATAAAGTATAAATGAGTGAATATAGATGAATTATTTAAAATAACTAAAAATATAAAAATAAAATATACTTGACTATCTTCCCTGATGAATGACTTATGTGTTCAAAGTTTGACAAGAAATGCAAAATTCCATTGCAGGCTGTGCCTATTTTTCACAGAACTGCGTTAACGAGAACTTGGGCATATTGGAATTGTATCCTCCAGATATGCCTAAATTCCAGTCAACAAGGTTCGATGCAGAGTAAAGATTAACTGTATATTTTTAAATATATAATCCACTGAATAAAAAAATGAATTTTAAAACTACTTATAAATACACTCCTTGCAAATACTTAGGTGATAATATTAATTAAAATGGACATACAGGTAACAATACTAATACCATCCAAAACAGTATTTTGCCCAAAGGTCAAAAACAGACTCTTTAGAATCAGACTATTTCTAGCCATAACCATTTATTTGATAAACACTATAGTAGTTAGATAAGCAAAGTCCAAGATAAGCGAAGAAGAATTGACAAATATATCACCATTTGGTCTTTGTCACATAATTTAAGTAATCAATAATTATCTATAAGAACTGAATGATATTATCAATAAAGTTGTTTTAAATTCTATCAGTAGAAATTTCCTACAGAAACAATATGCACTCTCATGTAGTCAATAAAAACCTAGTCATGTGAAAGACTTTATGATCTTAAAAATCAAGATAAACCATACAGAACTTAAGTTATCAGATTATAATATTATGAAAGAGAAAACTAAAAGTTTTAAACAAAAACAACAAAGTGGTTAATAAATGTGAAATAAGATCAACCACTGTGTTAAAGAGAATAAATCTCCAGAAACTTCTAAAAATTTTTGTGTTAAATGCATTGAGTATTTTAAAATCCAAGAATAAAAAGCAAGAAAGCAGGCAGCATTAAGTAGTTTAAAATGTTATAGAATTAACTACAATATGGAGGAAGTTGGTATCAAATTGAAAAATAGGTAAGATCGATGCAATATGAAACAACTATACTTTGTATAATTAATAGTAAATCTAATGATGAATTCTTAAATTAAAAAAACAAAACTGGAAATGTACTTTTCTTCTAAGAAATACAACTTATGTTTTATCCTTCCATGTTTGGGGATTAAAGGGATGTTTTAAATTTCATACAGTTCAAGCTTTTTTTAATCCTGCCTTTTGAGTTTTGGCAGCATGATTCCCATAAAACATGATTCCTAATTAATTTCACTGTAGTTAGTTCCATGAATCTATAACTACAGTTATTTCCTAGTCATAGGTCTCAATTCATTTTTGGTTTTTTGATTCCACCTGCTATAAACTGCATTCCACTCCCCCCACCAAAATATATATGTTGAAACCTAATCAGCAGTCTAATGATATTTGGGGGTATGACCTTTGGGAGGTGATTAGGTCATAAGGGTAAATCACTCATGAATGGGATCAGTGCCCTTATAAGAAAGGACCCCAGGGAGAGTGAGAGTGATCACTCATCATATGAGGACACAGAGAAAGGGCAGCTAAGAACTAGGAAGTGGACAGTATGTGTCTTCATGTTAGACTTCCTAACCTACAAAACTAGGAGAAAGAAATTGGTTTAAAAGCCACCCAGTCTGTGGCATTTTGTTACAGCAAATGGAACAAAACACACCACCCCAGCCCCTTGAACTAACGACGCCCATCTTCAAGCCATAAGGCTGGGATAGGAATACTACAATCTTAAACTTATTTTTGTGGCAGCGCTGAATATAAATGTGACTCTACCATCCAAAAGCTTCTAAATGGCAATTCAAAATGTCACTGGTGGTCCAAAGGTACAAACTTCTGGTTCTAACTATGTACTAGGGATGTGACGTACAACAGGATGACACAGTTAACACTGCTGTATGATACAGAGGAAAGTTGCTAAGAGTAAGTCTTGCATTCTCATCAAAAGTTTTTCTTGGGGTGCCTGGGTGGCTCAGTCGGTTAAGCGTCTGCCTTTGGCTCGGGTCATGGCCCCAGGGTCCTGGGATCCAGCCCCGCATCGGGCTCCCTGCTCTCCCTCTCTCTCTGTCACCATGCCCCCGCTTGTGATCTCCCTCTTCCTCTCTGTGTTAAATAAATAAATAAAATCTTTTTTAAAAAAAAGTATTTCTCACCCCTTTATTCTTTTATTTTTATTATGTCTATATAAGAAACTGGATGTTAGCTGAATCTGTTGTGGCCATCATTTCAAAATATATGTAAATCACACCATCATGCTGTACACCTTAAACTTATACAGTCATGTTTATCAATTATTCATCAATAAAACTGGAAGAATATAATAAAAAATAACATGGCATCTCTACTACTTGAAGCCTGAAAGAATAAGGCCTTACCAATTCTCACCAGATTTCTTGAGATTCTTTGTTTTTTTTTTTTTTTTTAAGATTTTATTTATTTATTTGACAGAGAGATAGAGAGAGAGAACAAGTAGGCAGAGAGGCAGGCAGAGGGAGAGGGAGAAGCAGGCTCCCCGCTGAGCAGGGAGCCCGATGTGGGGCTCGATCCCAGAACGCTGGGATCATGACCTGAGCCGAAGGCAGCTGCTTAACCAAGTGAGCCACCCAGGTGCCCCCCCCCTTTTTTTTTTATTACTATTACACAAAGCCAGTTCTTTCCTATTTAGGT
>NW_023270442.1:4123218-4137003 GCF_011800145.1 Mirounga leonina
CCCCCCCCCCTTTTTTTTATTACTATTACACAAAGCCAGTTCTTTCCTATTTAGGTTCTGAAATCATTTTTGAGACTTCAAATATCTTGACATGCTCTATTTTCTGTCCTATCAGTTTATAAATAAACCAATTCTTGTCTGAGCTCGTGTCTTTCTACTTTAGTTAAAAGCAGCCAGTAATGATCCATATTTCTAATAATCTGTTTTCCAACCCCATTCTCAAATCTACAAATTCAGTAAAGTCTTAGTCAAATATCAAAGGGGATAATTTTACCAAGTATTTTGCAACTGTATAGCATGGATGATGAAGATTTATATATTCATATTCTGGCAGAAAACACAAATCTCTGGACCGGAAAGCAGACCATTGACAAAGCATCATGTGTTGTTTTCCCATACATGTTTCTCCACAGGGTGATGTGATGGGATCCAATGTTCACCTGTGCATGCAGTAGTGTGTCACAATAGGAGAAGAACATCAAAATTATGAGACTTAGTACTTAGGTAGAGCTGACAGAACGACTGCCCATCTTCCCTTCTGGAAATAGAGACCTTATCTTTTGCTCTGGGAAGTAAGCAAAATTCTCTAGGAGAAAGAAAAAAGATATATCTGGGTTTATTACTCTGGAATGTGACAAATATCTCCAGGGTGGTGAAGATGACAGTATAGTATGAAAGGCAGAGATATTCTCTGTATTTATTATAGTTTGTCTATTTCCATTGCTCATAAGGCACAGATAATGCAGAAATGTTGAGAAATACAAGGAGAATTTACACCCATTAGGTACTTCATCTTTCCAATATCTCCCTTCCTCTTCCTTACTGAGCACTACCTGACTTCTAAACCAAAGTCCTACATTTCAGGTTTTATTCATGACAACAATCTACTTCATTGTATCCATTTCTGCATTCAGTAAGGGGATTACAGCAGTTTTAAGAGTAAAGGAAAATATGCAAGGCAACTAAATAGAAATTTCTTGTTAGAATAAATTCAAAATAGAGAGGAATGAGGTCCCTCTATTTCAGGAAGTATTCAGGCACCCAATGAGAGAGTCTCTGTCATCTTCAACACAAGGATTTCAAGATTTTCATGGGTATCAACACACAGCTGGGTGTTGGGGGAAAAGAACTATGTGTGGGAGACTATTTGCTCCAAGTATGGAAGTAGTACACAAGAAGTCCATACTCATACATTGAACAGAAGTAAGTCACATTGCCATACCTAACTACAAGACAACCTGGAATATGGAGTCTTGCCGTTTTTTATGTACAAGGGATAGGTTTGCTTAACACCGGCCAGTCTCTGCCATATTTCTCTCTCTACTTCCGTATTTGCTTATTCTAGGTCTATTCTCAACATCGGTTCTTGTTAAAAATATAAAATCAAGTTTCCTGGGACAACTGGGTGACTCAGTGGGCTAAGTGTCTGCCTTTGGCTCAGTCATGATCCCAGGGTCCTGGGATCAAGTCCTCTATCAGGCTCCTTCCTTCCAACAGGGAGCCTGCTTTTCCCTCTGCCTGCCGCTCCCCCTGCTTGTGCGCTCTCTGTCACTCTTGCTTTCTCTCTAACAAATAAATAAAATCTTTAAAAAAAATCAGAATTCCTACCTGTTGATTTCTGAGTATTTCCCTAAGATCTATTTTTTTAACTACCAACTAAGTTAGTTTCAAATAAAACTTTTGTCACAAGAGGATATTTTTACATCTTTTTAAAACTTTAATATCATTAGAATGAATTGTTTTTTGAGTGTCTCAATATCTTCCCTCATCTTAATATAATCACCCTCTGTCATCAAGTTCTGGTCTTTCCCCTGCCCCAAAATTTAGGCTACATAAAAAAAGTCTTAATGCTTTTCTATAAGATTAGAACTACTTTATATGAATATATTGTTCTTTTTTTCTTTCAATGACATTTTAACACTGGAATATAACGTGTTTAAATGTACAAAAAATATTGTCATTCAGGTGCATATATGAATCTATTTTTAAGAACACAAAAGCAGGCACAGATATCTAGCTTCTCAGCTATTGACGAACTTATTCTGAATACAGAATCAACATTTTTGACATTTCCAATGCAGTTACTGGAAGCTGTAGCATTATTCAAATGACTAACCCTTGGATTATTTGAACAAATGGCTGAGTGAATGAATGAAAAGCTGCTTGGTGGCTGCACAGGAAGCTTATCTAAGTTGGTGGCATGGATATCCTGGACTGGGGTGGAAAGGATGGAAAAGCAGTTTGTTCTATCCAGGGATGCTGTCCAGCCTAGACGTGTGGTCTGGGCAGACACGGGTGGAATCTCCACTCTGCTTTCTAAGGGCCCAAACAATTCAGCAGAAACTAGGAAAACATGTTAAAAGGTACTAAATATTTTTCTGAATTATAAAATAGTGCCTTAGTTCTACTAATGTTTTCTTGAATTTGTTAAAAAGCAACGAATGTGACACCTACATGTAATGTGGTATTCTGGATAGATCCTGGAACAAAGAGTATTACGTAAAAACTAAGGAAGCCTGAATAAAATACAGTTAATAGTGCATGTATATTAGTTCATTAATTGTAACAAATGTACCATGATAATATAAGATGTTGATAGGGAAAATGAAATGTGAGATATAGGGAAACTCTTTCCTTCTCAATTTTAGTAAATTTATAACTGTTCTTAAAAAAATCATTTAAAATATACAAACTATTAAACTTAATGAATACTTGCCCATGAATCTAACCCTTTACCAAAAGTAGAACAAAATTTTAAAATATTATAACAACTGGGTGTGCCTGCCTGGCTCAGTCTGTAAAGCGTGTGACTCTTGATTTCAGGGTCATGAGTTCAAGCCCCACACTGGGCATGGAGCCAGCTTAAAATAAAAAAATTAAAAAAAATATATTATAATAACTGATAATACATAGGAGGAAGATCATCATCAATGTCACAACAGAAGAAAGTAAGTAAACTAGTGTTAGGTCACACCTGAAAACTCAAGTGAGTGCGAAAAAGTTGTCAGTACACACTGGCCAGTGGTAGTTTCTACAGATTTTTCTAGAAAACGCTTGAATATCGCCCTGATACTTCAACCTAAGAATTATTTGCTGTTTCAGACACCTGGGTGATGAAGACAAGCAGGTCAAACATCTTTCAATGTAGGAGACAATCTCACAACTCAACACTTCTTTCTCAGTTTTAAAAATAAGCTAGTGAGTGGCACCTGGCTGGCTCAGTCTGAATAACATGAGACTCTTGACCTTGGTGTCTTGCATTTGAGCCCCATGTTGGGTATAGAGATTAAAAAAAATGTTTTTAATTTTTAAAAAAATAACAGCTAGATTAAAAAAACAAAACAAAACAAAACAAACTATAGGACCAAAACTCAGGCTTGTACATAAAAATGCTGAGAAGAAACTCCATTAGCACAATCCTTCTGCCTGACTTGATTCCTATGACTAAGGTGATACAAATATATGTAGCAGACAGAAGCATGAAGTGGAAGAGTAGAAATACGATACAACTAGGGTTGTCCTCAACATAAAGACATTCTAGGAAAGAAAACTTGTAAGCATTTAGCATAGAATGCCTCATGGTTTCCTCATTTAACCAGACCTTTTCTAGTTCATCCCACTCTTAGCACTTTGCTTATACTACAGCTGCTGAGGCAAAACAAGTCTATAAAAAATGCCCATCAGAGACCTTACTTTATTAAAAAATATTATTGTAAGAAAGTTACAGTAGGAGTGGTCACTTGGCGAACTATTCAGGTTTATAGCTTTACCCTGTGGCACCAAGCTCTGTAGATGCTTCATCCATATCTCATTAGCATAGCCTAGAGTTCACCTGCAGTCCCTGTGACTTGTTCCCACTCATACCAAGGGCTTCTTACCTCAAGTGCTTGGTTTCTTTTCCTGAAGTTGCCTCAATGTTCCTGAGGGACAGACTGAAATTTCAAGGGGAAATGTTAATACCACTGCTAGTCACCTTCAAAAATGAGAGAGAGGAGCCAGAGGGTAAATATTCCAGCAATATGGAGCCTCCACTGCTCGTGACAGTATCTTACTTATTAAAATTTTACATGTTTTCTTTCTTTCCTGTCCATATCTCCCTCATTCAGTGCTTCCTAGGATTACTGCCAAAAAAAACACAAACAAACAAACAAACAAAAACCTTATTGAACTATAATCCTTACTTTAGGGTCTTTTTCTTGTAGGACATAAATTTAGATACGTCTGTACTCCTTAAAAGGGTAAGTAGCTTTAGATTTCTAAAGATCATTGCAACATAGGCTGTAATTGTGAATGTATTTTTACATAAGATTGACATAAGAATCCTCTACCAGGAAAAATAAAGTAAAAAAATTGGCAACATTGGTAAAAATGACCTAAGAATTTTTTTTTTAAATAATGAAACATTATAACTGATTTCAAAATATTTATTAGTTTGTCGGTCACATATAATACTCTTTAAATTTATTCTTTTTTTAATCAATTATTTACATGAGACAATAAAGAAGGCTTTAAGAATAAGGATGTTTTGGGGGCACCTGTGTGGCTCATTGGGTTGAGTGTCTGTCTTGATTTCCACTCAGGTCAAGATCTTGGGGTCAGAGGATTGAGCCGTGATGCGCTCTGTGTTCAGCGTGGAGTCTGCTTGTCCCTCTCCCTCTGCTCCTCCCCCCCTTGCATACTCTCTTTATCTCTAAAATAAATAAAATCTTTAAAAAAAAAAAAGTGTTTTGGGGCGCCAAGGTGGCTCAGTCAGTTGAGTGGCCAGCTCTTGGTTTTGGCTCAGGTCATGATCCCAGGGTCTTTGACTGAGCCCCACATCAGGCTCCATGCTTAGTGGGGAGTCTGCTTGAGGATTCTCTCTCTATCCCTTTCCCTCTGCCCCTCCCCCCACTCAAGCTCACTCTCTCTTGCTTTTTCTGAAATAAATAAATAAGTAAATAAATCTTTAAAAAGAAAAGAATAAGGATGTTTCAAGTTCCCCCACCTTTGAACAGAAGGAAAATCCACAAAAAAAATACAGTAAATTCAATTACAATGGTGGCTATATTAATACACCTATGGGAAAGTGTATGTTGTGGAAAAATTGATAAACATCTATTTATATATTATTTGGCAGATTATGTAAAAAAAGTTATTTTAAAAATCAGTATTATATTCCTCCATCTTTATTTCTGTATTATTGATAACTTTTATTTCCTATAAAAGTGTTTTTATATTTACCACCTATGGCTTCCAATTTATAGTTTGTTTTTTGTTTTGTTTGGTTTGTTTTTACATGAGAAAAACAGCAATATGGAAATTGACTTTATTGGAGGAATAGTGAAAAGTCTGAGGTTCGGTTAGAAACAAAAGGAGTAGTAACTTTCATTAAATTTTTGAAATTTCACAAAACTTCTGGAAAATCATATGTTTAAGAAGAGAAATATGCTGAGATTCAACAGATTTTGTTGTTGTAGCCAAAGAAAAAATAAGAGAACTGAGGCACAGACTGAGCTACCTGGAAGCTCTGACTACAGGGTCATTCCTCAAACCAATGGCAACACAGGAAACAGTTTCCATTTATCAACTGATTGAAGACTGGTTTATTAATATTTGTTTCAGAAAGATCTTGTGAGGTATTCATGGGAGAAATTATGACTAAGAAAAATAGTAACTTATCTCACTGAATTTTGTGGCGGTTCCATATAAATAAAATATTTGATCATGTGTACTTTACATATTCTAACTAATATAATTGATAAATTGAAGAAGTAAATAAGTCAGCTCATTCATTGCTTGTGGAAGGATGCTAAGCATCAGAAGCAGCAAGAGCTTACCTAAAAATGAAAACACTGAAAAATAAACATACGACATAGTGTTAAAATTGCCAACTCTGATATTTTCTCTAGTATTATTTTCCTTTCCCATTGTTGCCATCTTGTACTTTAGATTATTAGGAGTTCTGGGACATAAACACTTAGCAATGGGACTGTAACTCATTTCTTCTTATTCCTAGTGATTCCTAGAATAAAGAAACACCAAAGAAACCTTCTAATAAATGTATTAAAAAAAATCCTCATAGACATATCAGCAGCATTTACAGCATGAAGGGAAGTTCTCATCTAGGACATGCTTTTCAGCAGAATAGATCTGATCTGCTGAGGTTGCTTATTATAATTAAACTTGGAATTTGGGGATTTTGAGGAATTGGAACTCTTGCCTGGATGAAGAATGGAGTCAGTCACATATGCTGATTATTTAATGAGGTTTAAGATATCTATAACAAAACAGCTTACCCTGTGAAGAAATCTGGGCACATAACTTATTCCAAATCCATGGCACAGTCAATAAACTAGGAAGCATCCTAATGCCATAGAGAAATAAGCTTTAAGGGGAAGCTGCATATGAGGGTCTCAGATTTCTTCCAATGAAATTTTCACCAATTCCTTATATTATCAGTTAAGTGTGGCATTGTTTTCAATCATAAGATCATTACTCTTGTGAGCCTAACTGGACAATGCGATTTTTTGTGTTGCCTTCTAGTTTTAGGAAACAGTTTTGTTCCATTAGAGGAGAATGTGAAACTTGGGACCTCAATTCTTGGTCAAAAGACATCTTTTAATCATTTGCTATTAGAAAGATAATAGGTGCTGAAAAAAATCCAGGTATTCTCTAGATAAAGTTCTAACATCGTGGTATTTAAAATTTAGTGACTAAGATACTAAACATGCAAAATAAAGCAATGTTAGAGTAAGGAGGGAGTTTTATCTAAAGAACTTTATCTGAATAAGCAATGTATCTTTCTGAGCAACAGCATACTAGGCAAAGAGAAATGAGACTCGATCAACCAAGGTGGAAATAAGTTTGTTGTGTGTGTTTGAGAAATAAGAATGCCAGTGTCTTAGATTTTGCTTTAAGGAAACCAATGGAAGCAAGACAAAGGCTTGCATTTAATTAAATTTAATTTGGAAATGATCTGCTGATCAAGAAGCCAGAAAGAGTGAAACAGGCAAAATCCCCAAATTCCAAGAGTGAAACAGGTAATTACAAAACTAATTCAAGGGTGTTATGAAGCTGATCACTGTTGTAGAAAAAATGGGGTTTAATCCTACTGGGAAGCCTCTTATGAGCTATGTAAATGGATCTCAGAATTTTCCACAAAGGAACTCAGAAGTGTCTCCCTAGTAGTTTTTTGTTTTGTTTTGTTTTGTTTTGTTTTGTTTTGTTTTAAGATTTTATTCATTTAGGGACACCTGGGTGGCTCAGTTGGTTAAGCATTTGCTTTCAGCTCATGTCATGATCCCAGGGTTCTGGGATCAAGCCCTGCATTGGGTTCCTTGCTCGGTGGGGAGCCTGCTTCTCCCTCTCCCTCTGCTGTTCCCCCTACTTGTGCTCTCTTGCTCTCTCTTTCAAATTAATTATTTAATTACTTTGAGAGAGAGAGAGAAAGTGAGGGGGAGAGGAGCAGAGGGAGAGGGGCAAGCAGACTCTACGCTGAGCATGGAGCCCAACACAGGGCTCAATCTCACCATATTGAGATCATGAGCTGAGCCGAAATCAAGAGTCAGAGGCTAGGGCGCCTGGGTGGCTCAGTCGGTTGAGCAACTGCCTTCGGCTCAGGTCATGATCCTGGAGTCCCGGGATCGAGTCCCGCATCGGGCTCCCTGCTCGGCAGGGAGTCTGCTTCTCCCTCTGACCCTTTCATGCTCTATTTCATTCTCTCTCTCAAATAAATAAATAAAATCTTAAAAAAAAAAAAAAAAAGAGTCAGAGGCTAAACTGACTGAGCCACCCAGATGACCTTCCCTTAGCAGTTTCTGATTGCTGGTGAAAGAAAGAGATTTCCCATGAAATATTTCAATGGTAGCTTGTCTGATCTCACATATCGGATCCCTTCTGTGTTCCTTACCTACATGAGTCTTTTGACACTGTTCTAAATATTCTATTTTATTCACCAAGAACAATTATTTCCAAGATTTAAAAAGCAATTCTAAGCACTGTCTCCAGGTGTCCCTTCCGGAACATTGAACACTGAGTCTCAATAGAGTGCCCCCTTGAGAAATTTCCTCCTTGAGAAAATACTTGATAATTAATTATCTTGTCTTTGCTCTGTTTCACCTGCCCCTACATACAGATTAGGATACGAGGAGAGATGGAGTCAAATATTGAATAATCCAAGCATCATTTTGCAAGGGACCTGAACCAGATAAGCCTCTATGGGAATCTTATGTGAGGAAAGGATTTAGTATGGGGGAGGGAGCAGCTTCTTCCAAACAAGACATTGAAGATGAATGTAGAGATTCAAAATCATCAGGCTTTTTCACCTAATGGTCCATGGTCTGGGTCTCTAGAGATTTTTTTAGTCCAAGCATGGTTTCTTTTCTTTGGCAGAGGAAACCCATAAAGTCTGTTTTTTCAATGTCCTTTCTTGTCCAAGAATATTGATATTTTTAAAAAGATTTATTTATTTATTTGAAAGAGAGTGGGGGAGAGAGCAGAAGTGTGAGCAGGTGGAGGGGTGGAGGGAGAGGGAGAGAGAATCTGGAGCCTGGAGCCTGATACTGGGCTCGTTCCCAAGGCCTCAAGATCACAACAGGAGCCAAAACGAAGAGTCAGACATTTAACTTACTGAGCGACCCAGGTACTCCCAAGAATATTTATATTTAAATCCTGGGCCTGGTTTTCTTCAAAAGCTTCTCTATTCTCTTAGGTGGATTGAGAGCTGACTAATTTCATTTTTTTTTCCTGGGCTTCTAAAAAGATTAATGAAGGTCCACTAATTGCACAGCCTCTAATATTATCATTGATCTTATATTAATAAGTGTATTGTACAAACCAATGTTTCATCTTCTAGCTGCACCAATTCCAATACACCTCCTTCAAAAATCTTAGTTATAATGCTATTACATGTCAAGAGTTATCACCACTCCACTTAACCCTGGCAATGGGAGCATAATTAGAATATTTTGAAATAACATCACTCATAGAACCAAAACCCATTACTGCTATTACTAATTACCTTAGTCAGGGTTGCCCTGAAAGAAGAGCCTGATAAATGGTTTGCATGTAGGTGGAATAGGAGGAAGAGGCCATGAAAACTATAATAGTCACAAGAGGAAGGAGAGAAAGCCAATGCAAGGATGAGTAAATTTGTTATCCAACAGAAAACTGAGGCATAATCCCTCTAGGAACCTCTAAGGAGCAATATAAAGTATACTTCAGAATTACCCAGCTAGGGCTAGAATTTTATAAACAGCACGTGGTGTTAAAAATTAGCGCATTTATGCAAACACACACAAACAATAACTGAATAGCTACTGTGCACAGTTAGGTGGAATGGAAGAGAATTCCTGGGATATAAAGTGAGATGTGTGGTAAAGCTGAAGCAAGTAACTGACAGAATACCTCTGCATGCAGCTGATTTCTAATGCAAGAAGAGTCCAGTGGAGTGAATGTTACTGGAGCAAGCTAAACAAGCAAAAAAGTAGCATGAAATGACTAGAAAAGTCAGCGTGGGTGAGACCCACCTGACATCCACATGACATTGGACTTTTGGAATTTTTTCTAAGACTTTAAGAGAAATTTTAGGTTAAAGGCAAAATTGAGAGGATAGTACAGAGATTTCCCATAAACACTCTGCCTCCATACATTTATAACCTTCCCTATTATCAGTATCCTTTACCAGAGTGTTGCATTTATTATAATTTATGAACTTATACTGAAATGTCATAATCACCTGATAGTCACGATTGACATTACTGGTATTGTACATTCTATAAGTTTAGGCAAATATTAAAGTTCTATATCCACCATTAGATTATCATTTATTTGTAAATGTTGAGCTGGCCTTACATCCCTGGGATAAATCCCACTTGGTGTGATGTATGCTGTTATTTATATGTTGTTGGATTTGATTTGCTAATATCTGGGCCTGGTGCTTTTTCTTCTGGAAAGTTATTGATTCGATTTCTTTGATATAGGCTTATTCAGATAATTTGTTTCTTCTTGTGTGTTGGCAGATTAAGTCTTTCAAGGAATTAGTCCACCGTATCTGAGTTATCAAGTTTGTGGACATAGAATTATTTGCAGTACTCTATTCTATCTATGTCCTTGGGATCTATAGTGATGCCTCCTTGCGTGTTATACACAAACAATGAATCATGGAACACTACATCAAATAAATAAATAAATAAATAAATAAATAAATAAATAAATAAATAAATAAATAAATAATTTGTATCCTTTGTTTTTATCTTAGGTAACATGCTAAAAGTTTATCAATCATATTTATCTTATCAAAGAATCACCTTTCAGTTTCTTCCATTTTATTTATTGATGTGTGAATTTTGGAAGTGAGCCCAACATATGGAGTAGAGAGAAACTAAGACCATGAGGGTGACTGAGGGTTTTTTTTTTTTTTCCCTCTACCTCTTTCAACTGGAAAATTTTTGAAGTCATACTAGTATACAGAAGACTGGCAGTCATATGGGAATGTTGAATTTGAGTATTTTTAGACCTGTGAAAGATGGTATTTAATTGACATCCAACTACAAATGTTATATTTGGAAAGTTATATCCAATAGTAAACTTCAGGAGAAATGGTTGTTTGCTATATAAATTCAGGAGGAACCAGTAAATAAACCCATCAGAATTTGAGATCATTTGGAAGGTAGTGAGTGTAGGGAATAAAGAGAAATTCTGAAGATTCTTGAAAACACTAACATTTCTGAATCAAAAACAAAATCTGGCATTTAGATATTGAAAAGAATAGGAGTAGTCAGCAAATTTGATGGAAAACCAAAAGGCTTCCATGACACATATCAAGTGAAGAAAGTACTTAATAAGGGAGGCATCCATCAGCTTATTCAAATATTGTTGAAAGGTATCAAATCTCCTGCAGATTTTTTAAAAATGACAAGATTAACAGCAATTTCAGTTTAACCTTGATGAATGTGTAATAGCAGAGGTCAAGGAAGAATGGAAGGACAAGAAAGGATATGCCTTTAGATTTCAATGGATTGGTACATTTGACTATAGTAAGATCAGGGATTCACTTGCAACTGTTTCTATATTCTCAATGAGATAATAATGCTAACTTACAGTATGTGGGGAAGTGAAGAAATGTGAGGAGTTCTCTTACTGAGTGGCTAAGTGAATTGGCCAGGAAATGGAACAGCCTTGTCAGGCAACCACCTGAAATGTCAGGATCTGTGTTCACAAATTTAAAGTGAGATAAGTGCATATAATTGTGTGTACATATGTGTTTTAGTACCATTCAAATGCACCAGGGTAGTTACTAGTTTATAGAGAAATAGATTTATCCAGGTATGGGGCTTGCTCAGGTGAAAGATGGATGATTGCAGTTACCTGAGAGATAATAATTATATTAATATACCACAGAATCTAAACTAGGTAATCAGGAAAGGATGAATAGAAAAAGTGATAGAGTTAATGGACTGGAGTTCAAGATGAAGTCAAATTGATTTAACTGGGTGAATAAAGGGCTTAATTTGGGAGTATATAAATCATAATTCATAGCAGAGGATCATGAATCTGATATTCTGGAGAATTGTGATAATTAGCAACAATAAACACTAAAAAATGAGAACACAGAGCAGGGAAGATTTTATTTTTTTATGAAAGAATGAAAGAATTAGAATGCCAGAGAATTAAATATATGGTGCATATATGAAAGAGAAGTGATGTATTGCACTTCCTTCCTTCTTTATGTTTATTTGGTCTCACAGAGGAAAAATATTCATGTTAATACAAACAAGAGCTACTGCCTTCTTTATTTAACCTTCTGTGATAGATTGCAAAAGTGACCACAAACCCCTGCACTCTTATCACGAAGTGAAGTCTTTCTCCGATGTTTAAGTCTGTGATGGTTATGTGAATTTCTTTAGCCAAAGGGACATTAGCAAACAGGATAAAAGCAGAGACTCGGCAAGAGCTTGATCTTTGAGTTTTATCCTCTTTTACCATGTTTTTAACCTTTCAACTACAATGTGAAAGAAATTCAGACTCCCTCCTAGAGAACAGGATACACATGACCCAATACCCTCCAATTAGCCGAGAGCCTTCCAAGTACCAGTCATGTGAGCTAGTCAACCACAGATCATCCATCACTTAGCTGACCTGCCACCTGACAGAGGATGCATAAGCTAGCCCAGCAGAAAATAGCTAGACTGGCCCAGTCGGGAAAGACTTCCTTGCCAACCCACAGAATTAGGAGCCAGATGCATGATTACTGGCTTAGGCCATTGATATTTTTGGAATAGTTTGTAATACAGCAACAGATAATTGATAGAGATATTGTACTTATAAGTGTCATTGATCTTGGGAATGGGCAATGGTCATGATGACTGGAAAATGCAGTGAAGAAACAAGCTAGGCTAGGAAAATAGTAAATAACCTATACATGGGAGCTAGGAAAAAAAAAAAAAAAATCAATGAGGAAAATGTATAGTAAGCTTAAAAAGGGGTGACCCATATGATTTTGTATTAGAACAGCTTGCAAAACTATCATGTGGTCTAATTTGGAAGGTAAAGTAGGTGTCTAATGTACATGTCTAGCACATCTTCTATATATTATGTCTGTGGGAGTAAAGGTACCAGTAACTGGTCTCTTTAGTTCAAAAGAAATATATCCAATACTGCCTTTTAGACATGATTTTAGAGCCCGAAATTCTGGACTTCATATTCTAAGGGCAAAATTGGAGGAGGCATTTCGGGTCCCTGGGATAAGAGTGAGCATATTTTCCATTTGAGAGAAATGTGAATAAGATGCAGCCAGAGGATGGGTATGATTGATTACCAAATGCCCATAAATACATTCCTTTCTATGAATGACAGGAATAGGTGGAGCATATTGCTCCAGCTGTTGAACCTGGAATGGCCACGTGACTTTCTTTGGCCAACCCACTTTATTGACCAATATGACATAGGCAAAGGCTTGACTTAACAAGGGCTGTACATTGGTATGCTTCTCTTGCAGTTTTTGTAACGATATAGTCCTTATCTGAAGAAATCCAGGCTAGCCTGCTGGATTATAAGGGAACTCAGGTGCCTGGACTATAAGAAACTCAGGTGCCTCCCTTACCCTGTACAACAGCTTGAAAAAAGCCATCCATCTGAATTAAGGCATCCCTGATCACCCAGATACAAGCTGACCCCCCAGTTAATAGCTCTATGGGCCAGTCCAGTAGTTATCAGCTGAGTCCTCTCAGACCAGAATAAGCCAGCAGACTCAACTGTAAGTGGACTACAAGGTTGTTAAACCACTAAATTTTGGGATGCTTCTATAAGCAGCAAGAGATGAAATACCTTTTTTCACTAGGAAGGACTATGCTGCCAATGGGATTTGAAACTAGCACTGTTTCTAGTCCATCCATAATGATATAACATTCTCAAAATGTGATAATGCCATCAATGTTGTTTTAATTTACCATGATCATATACGTTAAAAAATAAGACAATTATAAATGTGTAGTTAAGCTTATGAGAAATGCAAGAGAACCAAACCCATCCAGTCAATTTTTATAATAAAAGTTTTATTTTTGTGGAAATTGTTTTATGTAAAGCTTCTAAGTTCTGATTATACACATAATTAGTTTTATCTGTAGGTTTCCTTCTTATTACATTTTCATTCTAGTAAAGATCTTAGTAAAGATCAATCTTATTCAAGAAAATAATCAATACATTAAGGATTTGTAGCATTATTATGTGTCACAATTAAGGACTTAAAACCATTTAAAATTACCTAAATGATTTATGCTTATTAATTGTGTATGTATATATATATAT
>NW_023270442.1:4137013-4256985 GCF_011800145.1 Mirounga leonina
TATATATATATATATGAAAACATGTTTGCTCATGTTGTTCTGTTAGGTAGATATTTTACAATAAATGGTATGGGGAATAGCACAAATGTGTAACTTCACCATCCAAAGGATTTAAACAAAATATATAACATGCTTTAGAACTTACTGATTTAAACTCCTAACAATTAGATTTTGAATAGTCAAGGAGAATATATTTCTTCTCCTTTTTAGCACTGTTCACAGGATATGTTATCAATTTCCTGCCACTTTCCCTGAAGGATCTAAAATTATTTTGATTTTATGTTAAAGATAAAAGGCATACTGGAAAATAGAAATGGATTTTGACATTTTTTCCCTCTCCAGAAGAATTCAAACATTAGCAGCACTCACTCTTATCAGGGCAATTCCCTGTAGAAGGCTAAAGCCTGCAACTGGTCCAGAATCGGTGCTGTATAGAGGTAGGTAAAGAATAAAAGAAGACTATCAACTATTCCTTTGCTAAACCATGCATGCATTTATTTGCATGTCTCCCCCAGTTTTAACTAACTTCACTATAAATAGAAGATGTATAAGACAAGTTATTAAAAGTAAGAGACTCTTCAACTAGTCTTTCAATCCTACTAAAACTTACTCAACCAATTTTATTTGCTTATACTGTTAATAAGCTAGACCCCATGCTTTAGAAACCTAGTTCAAATTGAAAACTGAGAAAAAAGGAAACTGGTTATATTTTTCACGGTCATATCTCTCCACCTTCTATATATGCATTCATCCTGCACACTCCATTCTGAACTATGGAGACAAATCTGATTTTTGTAATTGGCCAATTAAAAAGAATACAGATCTTCCTTGACTTATAATGGAGTTTCATCCCCCCAAAAATAAAAATAAGTTGAAAATAATATAAATTGAAAATGCATTTAATATACCTAACCTGCAAACATCATAGCTTAGCCTACCTAGCCTACTATGCTCAGTACACTTACATTAGGCTTTAGTTGGGAAAAATCATCTCACATAAAGCCTATTTTGTAATAAAGTGTTGAATAGCTTATGTAATTTGTTGAACTCCATACTGAAAGTGAAAAACATTATGGTTGTATGGGTATAGGATGGTTGTCAGTGTACTGGTTGTTTACCTTGCTGACTGCATAGCTGGTAGGAGCTAAGGCTCGCTGCCATTGCCCATCATCACAAAAGAGGATTGTATAGCATATCACACTAGCTTGGGAAAAGATCCAAATTCAAAATCTGAAAAATATGATTTCTACTGAATACATGCTACTTTCACGCTATTTTAAGTTGAAAAACAAGTTGAATCATTATAAGTTGGGGACCATCTGTATAAAGATACTAGTAGTGGAAGATTGGGAGGAGTTCAATACTGACCAAAGAGGGTACCTACTGAATAGGAGAAGGGCAAAATGTTAATATTAGCTAATTGAAATAGGCATTGAATTAGTAAATTAAGTAGAAAGATCCAAGGACAGATCTTGCCAGGGAAAGGAGACTAAACAAGAGGTGTAAATATAAGTTTGGAATAATTTACATTCTTTTAATAACAGGAGTCAATGCAATCAAAAGAACCAATAATTCTGACTAGTTGAAGATAACTACCTAAGTCAAAGTTGTAACTGTAAATGTTCTCATTCCAATTTCCCTGGTGATAGGGACTTCAAATTATAGTGTCAGTATTGAACACATGTGAGATTAAACACTAATTAAAATGAGAAACTCCAATGAGCCCACTATCACCACCTTGGAGGAAGTTATGTAGAGGGTCTTTGCAGCACTTGGCCACACAGAACAAGAATGAATCTGGAAGGAATGGATGGGACGTAGGTACAAAGCAGGTGACTTAAGTCTGATGATATGCAAGAGATATTTGAGCATAGCTGACCTTTCTTATCTCTAGCAAACTTTGAATCAATACTAAGTAATGATCATGTAATCTATATCCAGTATATATCATTGAAATCTACTCCCAAATTTCTTGTGGATGGCCTCTAGAAACTAGGACTGAGAAAAGGAACATTCACACTTCAGATGCTTTTCTAAGAATTCACTGAATCCAGGAGTCAATTTCTGGGTTTGTTCTCTACCCTTACCATCAGCCCAGGGAAGTTAGGCCCAGCTGCCAGTGAAATTTGAGAACTCAGAGACAATTGCAGTTGACATGAGCTCTCATTCACATACATTTAAGGCCAAAGGCTTAAACTTACAAAAGTTAGATTACCTGTTCTCATATCCATGAACTACATAAGGCAATAGACTAATATGTACTGAGCTTCCATTTAATTTACATGGGAACCCTATTCTCAGCCCCTGCTAGTGTCCTATCAGCGGTTTCCAAATATCTGGGGCTTCTCTGAATGGACCACTTGAGCTGGAGTAGGTTTCTGATACTAGGCAATAAAAACACCTGAAACAGGAGTAGTATATTCCAAGGGAATACCAAAGGCTAGGCTTTTAATAATTTTACATCCCTATTCTAAACAAGTGGTTATATGTATGATCCTTCCACTTCAGTAGATGTCATAATTTAATCTTCCTTATAATCACTCCAATTCCTACATTTCAGAACTTTACCCCTGCCATCTCCTTGCAGACATGAGCCAACTACACTCAGAGTGCAAACACAGAGATCAGAAGCCACTTTTAAAAGTACTGCACATGGGATGGGCCCATGGGTGGTTCAGTCAGTTAAGCATCTGCCTTTCATCTCAGGTCATGATCCCAGGGTCCTAGGATCAAGTCCCATGTTGGGATCCCTGCTCAGCAGGGTGGCGGGGGGAGGGGGGTCTGATCCTCCCTCTCCCTTTGCCCTTCCTCTGGCTTGTGTTCTCTCTCTCACTCACTCTCTCTCTCAAATAAATGAATAAAAATTTTAAAAACATAAATAAAATAAAAGTATTGCAAGAGGTACAAGTAAGGGACAATACATAAAAAGTCAGAACATACATTGAAGAATCTTAACTAAAAAAAATTACAAACCTTAATTTTAAAAAGACATAGGACTTCTTTAGAAAAGGATAGTTTAGTTTGAAACACTATAAAATGTAAGAGAATATGTAAGACATAGTAAAAAAAAACAATCTCCTACTACAAAAGGACACAACTGTGGGTGGTTTAAGGAATCCATTTTACAAAACCTTCAGTAATAATGTCAATTTCATTATCAATCAGATATTTTAATAAAAATGTCAGTAGGTTTAGGCATTAACAAATATTTAAAAAAATGCCACTTGTATAAATATAATGCTCATTTTGACAAAATATAACACTTAATAATGAAAACTTTTAAAAGGATAAGAGGTTATCTATTACATAACTTAATAAACATGTTATATAAGGTAAAAACTTTAGGGGCCATTCATTAAACTCAGGAATTTATCCTACCAAACTTTTCCTGGAGGTGTAAGCCAATAAAATATATAAGGCACAATAAAAGTTTAGAATAAACAGGCAAAATGTTCAGAATTTAAAAATATGACAATGAATGCAAAATATTTAAGAGAATGAAACAATAAGAATCTAACATGTCAGGATATAAAATCAACTTAGAAAGATCAATGGCATCCTTTTCAATAGTGTTGTATGCAATAAATAGAAAGGGTTACCATGTATATGGTATTAGTAAATTCTATAAAGTATAAAACTTTAAAAATATAAAAATCTTATGGAAAATGCAATAAAAGTGCGTTGCAGTACATAAACTGAACGCACAATGTTTCTAGGTGGGAAGGCCAATGAAGACAAGTGATCTAATAACTATAAATTTATCTGTAATTCCAATTCAATTCCAATAAGTAGGACTTCATATTCCACTCAAAGCATATTTTGAGAACTGAATTTCTTGTAATACCCCCAGATCATTGGCTAGAGGAACAAGAATATGTTATTCCCTCATGGGTTATCTGGATATTTTCAATTATAGAGCAATTGTGAACACTATGACACTGACACAATCACCAAAGGAATTATGTCGATGACTGGGTTAGCGGAGAGGATCCAGAAATAAAATGATGCTGATCGAACAATTTGGCATAGCACAAAAGTAGCATTAGACGTTGAGTTGAAGATATAGTACACAGAAACTGGCAGCGAGAGCAATGTCATGTATAGAAAACCAAATATAATTAGTATTTGCTTCATACAAAAACACATATGGGGATGCTTGGGTGGCTCAGTCAGTTAAGCATCTGACTCTTGATTTTGGCTCAGGTCATGATCTCAGGGTCCTGGGATCGAGCCCCACAGTGGGGTCCATGATCAGTGGGGAGTCTGCTTGAGATTCTCTCTCTCTCTCTCTATCCCTCTCTCTCTGTAACTCTCTCTCTAAAATAAATAAATAAATCTTAAAAAAAATCCCACATACATAATTAATGATTAAAGGTTAGAAAAAAATCTCTCTTGTGTGCACAAATTCCACTGGAAGATTTGCTTTCCATGAGTGTTTGGTAAGATGAAAAGAATTCTCACCAAAGGATGTTGATGTTTATATGCCCAGCACTAGTTGCTAAGGTTCAGGGTAGAAGAGATAGAGAAGCAAGTCTGGCACAAATCCAGTATTTTGGGTCAGAAAAATCAGTCGAACATTTGGCAAACAATGACCCTGTAGATTGCACTTGATATCAGAGGAATCTAAAATAGGGACAGAGGTAACAGAAAATTCCATCCCTACAACAATTCCCTCACATGGGAATTCTACCAAGTTTCACAATTTCAGTTTTGTGATCTTCCAAGTTTGTAGTTTTGAATTTTTATGGAAGGCAATACTCATGGTCTTGATTTATATTTGAACTTTTCTTCCAGGAGAGCTCTGTACCAGACTCCATGGGACTGCTCCTCCTTGTAACTTGAAGTCTATACTTTGCTAGGCCTAGAGACTGCCAAATCCTTGAGCCTGAGAGATCAGACTTCATGAATACAAGGCAGGAAGTCATGGAGTTTATGAGCTCATTATGCTTTGAGTCTATGAGCTCGTAAGACTGCAGACCAGGAATGTGCATCATTTATTAACAATTATAAGAAATTACAACATTCTGCCAAGCTCTATACTTTCGTGATTTATACACAAATATAATTGTATGTGTAAGTTTGTATAGAGGTGAAACATCTCACAGTAAGAGCTTAAGAAAATACAGTGACAAATCTCCAACCATATTGTAAATATTGTGACTTAAATATAGACCAAATACATACTTTTCCCTGCTTTGACTATATTCATCTTTTTACTGCACATTTAAACTAATTTCTCTCACTTTCCTGAAAGTTGCTCTTATGTATGATCTAAAGAGAAGTATCTGAGAACAAATTACAGATGGAAAAGTAATTAAGTACCTTCCCTTAGGGCCCTCTTATTTTGTGTATCAATATATATATATATATATATATATTTACATATATATTTACATATATATTTACATATATATTTACTTGAGGGGGAAAGGGGAAGCACATTGTTTTACTCATGTAGCTTAAAAAATTAATCCACTTGAAGAATAATCTAATAACCAGAGAAAACTCAGCAGGGTGTGTGTATTTACTGGGAGTGAAATGGGAACTTATTTTTTTTTCTCTGATAACAGGATATATATGATAGGCTAAGCAGCTAATAAAGAGCCCTCAGCTTAAAGAAACTTAAAAAAGCTAGACGTTTATCTTTCTATTATTCAGTATCACAGAGGTGAACAGTCTAAGGTTAATTAGACCCTATCGTCCTCACCACAGTCTAGGTAAGCTTCTTTAAAGAATCAACATAGAAGGTGCTCCTATCACTTCCATTCATATAATGGCCAGAATTATTGGCATGGTCACCTGAAAGTATTTAAAAGAGACTGAACTGTATTTTCTAGCACTGTGACCTCATCATCATCAAAAATTCTGGGCTGGAGATGTTTTCACTAACATAAAAAAGAGAATGGATACTGAAGGATAGTTAGCATTCCCTGATGCAATTAACTTATTTCACCCTAGAGTTGTAATATCGGATACTACCATTTCCCCCCTCTGTTGATGCTTTTATCCTCAGGAAACTTTATAAAGTACCAATTATCATCAAGAGAATTGCCAGCCTTTGTCAGCAATTAGCTAAATAAATTTGATTAAGTCACCATTTCTTCTTCAATAGTCTTATACAAAAATCCGTTATAAAATCTCCCATGAACTCATAAAATGTCAGACTGATTATATGCTGTCTGAACCACATTTCAAACTCCTTGATCATTAAGCATCTGTAATATCAGCACAACTGAGTAAAACAAATGATGTAAGAAAACATTTCCCTTAAAAGAAAATTTTTGGTGCAAAATTAGACTTTGTATTAGACTAGTAATATTTTGGAAATTATCAACAATCAGACTAATACTAATCTAAATCTGAGCTTTCTGACCTAATGTAGGTCAAATATTAGATGCTGTAATAGCAGACTAAATTATTTTCATCATGTTTGAATAAATTTTTTGAAGCATTTTGCTTTTAAGTAATCTCTACACCCAATGTGGGGCTCAAACTCACAACACTAAGATCAAGAGTCGTATGATCTAACATCTGCACCAGTTAGGTGCCCCATGTTTGAATTAATTTAAAAGTGAGATGAATTAAAGATAGCCATTTGAAAATTACAGCCACCTAAACGTGGCATATATATGTATGTATGTGTCTGTGTGTCTATGACTTCATTCAAGCATATAAAATGACTTAGTGAATTGCCTTCTTTCCTAGGAGACTTACAATTAAATATTTATATACACTTGGCTGAAATAATGTCTTATTATGAAAATTAGATAAGCTAATATTATAACAAAAAATAGAATTATCATCAATAGATATTTCCTTGCAAAACCCAGGAATTTAAACTAATACATTTCTCTATAAACAGAAAAAGACTTGTGAAGCCATGTCATCTTATGATTAAGGTAAGAGTATAACTATGGGAAAATGTGTACCTAAACTAACCTTTATGCAACTTAATGACCCCAAATAAATATTCCGTCATATCCTTTGTCTCAATTTAAATGTCAATTTTTACAAAATGCTTAAAATCTTTACTGATTATACTTTTAAATAGAATTCAGCCTTATTATTCAGCCTTAAAAAACATCCTGCCACTCACAACAACATGGATGAACTTGGAAGACATTATGCTAAGTGAAATAATCTAGACACAGAAAAAAAAATCCTGCATGATCTCACTCATGTGTGGATTCTTAAAAAAATTCAAATACATAGAAACAGAATAGTGGTTTCCAGGAGTGGAAGATGGGGGGAATGGAGAGATGTTGTTAAAAGGTAAAGTTGCAGTTAGGTAGGATGAATAAGCTTAGAGACCTAACATACAACATTATGACTAATCAATAATACAATGTTGTATGCTGGGAAGTTTGCTAGGAGTAGATTTCAGGTGCTCTCACCATGTACACACATAAAGTGATAACTATGTGAGGAAATGGATAGGTTACTTAATAGGTTACAGTAATCATTCCACTTTGTATATTTACATAAAAACATCATGCTATATACCTTAAAAATGTACAATTTTTTAAGTGAGGGGTTTTCTTTAAAATTAATTGTTTAAAAATATGAAAGCCTTTGATGTCTTTATATTTTATAAATAGTAAGGTACATATAATAAATAATAAAATATATATATTTTATATATATATAAAATTACTGCTTTGGATTTATTAATTTTTTTATTAATTCATTACAGATTCCTTCCCTTTCAATTGTTTCTCCACGCATGTCTTCTGATAAAGATGATATCAACCACCAAAACACAACAATCCCATCATCATGAAAACTATAAATCCTTTTTTCTCTCTTTGACTTTTATTCACTAATACGTATCACTACATTATTTATTTCTAACTTGCAATGTAAGATCAATTCAGAGTTTTGATCAATTTTAATCAAAGTGGTAGACACAGAATATATACTAAAATATTTGTTGAGGGAATAGATAAGTGAACTCGAATACCCAAAGTATTTCAGAACTCTCATTACCAAAGATGCCTAGATGAACACAGTTTCTTATGAATTATAAAGTATTGGCCATTGAGGTAATTTAACAACAAAAACCCACATAGTAACTAGTTTGATTAAAACAAGTGGTCAGACACTGGCAATAAGTTTGTTCTTTGTATTAATAGGTCTGTAAAATCTTGATTGTTTTTAAAGACAAAGAAAACTAATATCTTAACTTCTTGATGATGTCAATCAGAAAAATGCACATCGCAATTCTAGTAAGTCTGTACTGTCCAAGATAATTTGACATCTTCTAAAGCTCTGGATAGGAGGACAACAAACATCTCAACAATAATATCTAGGTCACTATGAAGAATGACAAAACTTTCTTCTCAAAGATGAGAAGAGTATAGGCCAAAATGAAGTTGAAAATATTGAAGGTGAATAAAAACTGATTCTACTCCACATAATGTAAGCTTTAAGTACTCTATCATATATTAAAAAATATATCCTTTGTCGCTGTTCACCATCATCAAGAATATTGAATTAGTTCAATATTGGTTCAGGAATATGACAAACTACCTGATTGAAGAAGTCCATTTCTCCCCTCATTTTACTAAGGTGAGCCCAGAGAAATGGAGGTCAATAAGGAAATCTTTTTAGTTAAGGCTTAGAAAAAAATGCACAATATTAAATATAAGCATAGCAAGGATATAACTAACAAGACTATGCTTTAAGCTCCCCCCCCAAAAAAAAAGAGACCAAAAGGCAGTTGTATTCTTTCTACTGGAAAGTTTAATAAAATGCCAATCTAGAAAATCATCCAGATTCTGATATTATTTTGTGGGCTTAAGAGTTAAGAGTGAAGGTCTTGTCTTTACTTGCTGACAATAGCCTTGTGTAAGTTTTTTCTTTAACCTAGTGACTCCTACTCCTAGACCCATGACATGTGTGACAGAGTGAAATTCATCCTGATGCTGTTGAAAAATGGTGACAATCCCAAAGGGAAATTCCAGCAAAAATAAGTAAGATTTAGTGTAGCAATCCAAGAATACTAGACTATAAACAAACTAAAAGTTCATGTAAAATATGATTCCAATTGAGGTAAAGATAAATATAGGATACTTGAAAAAAAGGTCATATAAAGAAAAAACTAAATAAATTTGGAAATAACATACAGATTAGTCATAAAAAATGAATGGATATTATAAGTATAACATTGGATATAGCTGAAAAGTTTATTTATGTTTAGTTATGTATCTCAGGGACCTATCAAAAATTAAATACAGTTAAATAAATAACATTGGTCTCCTGCTGTATAAGATATAGTATGGGGGCGCCTGGGTGGCTCAGTTGGTTAAGCGACTGCCTTCAGCTCAGGTCATGATCCTGGAGTCCCGGGATCGAGTCCCGCATCGGGCTCCCTGCTCGGCAGGGAGTCTGCTTCTCCCTCTGACCCTCCTCCCTCTCATGCCCTCTGTCTCTCATTCTCTCTGTCTCAAATGAATAAATAAAATCTTAAAAAAAAAAAAAAAAAGATATAGTATGGAACAGAACACCATCCCTGCTGAGATTAAATAGAAAATTATATAATTTTTAAAAGTCTTTAAATAGATAAGGGACCTCCAGAAGCAACGGGAGCTAGAGAGGTTAAATATACAAAGAAGGAGGGGCACCTGGGTGGCTCACTTGGTTAACCATCTGCCTTCAGGTTAGTCACGATCCCAGCTTCCTGGGATCGAGCCCTGCATTAGTCTCCCTGCCCAGCAGGGAGTCTGTTTCTCTCCCTCTGCCCCTCCACCATGCTCATGTTCTCTTCCTCACACTCACTCTCTCTGTCTCAAATAAATAAAATCGCACAAAGCAAGGATTCCCAATAGGGAGTGATTTTTCCCCCTCTGGGTATATTTGGCAATTTCTGGAGATATTTTTGATTGTCATAATTGGGGAAGGAGCTTCTATGCCATCTAGTGAGTAGAGGTTAGAAATCCTGCTAAATATCCTACAGTGCAGGCGCACGTGCCTGGGTAGCTCAGGTCATCATCTCAGGGGTCCTGAGATCATCAGGATCAGGTTCCAAGCTCAGCAAGCAGTCTGCTTGAGGTTCTCTCTCTCTCTTCCTCTCCCTCTTCCCCTTCCTCTTGTGGGCCTATGTGCATGTTCTCTCTCACTAAAGTAAATAAAACTTTAAAAAATAAAAAATCCTATAGTGCACAGGAGAATCCTTCCACAACAAAATGTCATCAATTCCAAAATATCCTATCCTAAAATATCACTCCTAAAGTCGAGAAACCTTAAAACAAAATAGGAAAAAGAGGAAAGATTAAAATTTTCATGAAATCCTGAAATGAGGTATATGGAAATTCTAAAGATGAAAACAAATGATATTAAAAAGCTGATAACTGAATTGTCTCAGACTAGACAGAAAAGGAGAAAGAATTAGTAAGCTGGAAAAGAGCCCACTAAAATATTCAAATGAGGCAAAGGGATATTTAAGTTTTGATGTAAGTATAGAATTGTCAAATTATATTTAAGAATCTCTAGTAATTTGGGGGTAACTACTCTGAATCTAAACAATAATTTGGGAGAATTTTAACAACATCAAATCATCCAATTCATAAGCACTGTATGCCACTCCATTTCATAAAGTCTTCTTTAATTTTTCCTCAGCAATATTTAATATTTTAATATGTATTTCTTAAAATTATGCTCATAAATCATGTAATCTACACATGGAGTTTTATTTCTCCCACTCCAATCTTTATCTCATTTTTAATATATCTTGCCTTTGTGTGCTGATAAGTACTTCTTTGGAAATGATCATGGGAGATTATAATATTCCTTTGTAAAGGAAGGTAAAATGTATCCATGAAGCCACATTGGACTGGAAATATCTATACAGGAGGATCTAAAAAAGGATATTATCTCTTCAAATAGGTTTAAGATTGTACAGCCAGTTTGGTTATGTTGTGTTTTAAGATATTTTTCTCTAAATTGTCAGATGTATTGGCCAAAAATTTTTATAATATTGTATATTAATGTTTTAGTGTCTATAGAATTTTTATTTTCACTCCTGAAATTAATAACTTGTTTCATGCTTCTTGATTAGTTTTGCTAAGTGCATGCAATTTTAATCCACCCCCAGATTCTCAATCTGCTTATATATGATGACCTCATTTTGAGTTCTTGACTATATTAAAAATAACTACCTTAAAATTGTCTCCTAAATACAATTGCTCGGTCATTTTGTGGTTGGTTCGTATTGAATGTTTTCATTCTTGCCCATGGGTTACATTTCCATGATTTTGGTATGCCTAGTAATTTTTGATTGCATACTAGACATTATAAATGTACTGTAGATTGTCTGCCTCTGTCATCCTCCTTTAAATAATGTTGTCTTTTATTCTAGCAGGCAGTTAACATTGCTAGGTTTGAATGCCAAACATTCTGACTCCTGAAGTTGGCAATAGCAGAAAATTATCTGATCTTTTATCTTCCCAGCTGTTGTAATTAGCTGGGACCTTGGAATCTCTTTCAAAGACATGTATTACAGGAGTCAAACAGCAACTTGGAGAGAGTTTGAGCAGAGTTTTGGAGCTCTCCCAGTAAGGATTTCCCCTACAGCATCTCACTTTTAATTTTCTCATTTCCCCTTTGTCTCAAATTTACCATTTGATTCCTTAAGAAAGTGAAACTGACTTTGTTTGATTCTGCATACTTCATTGTGTGTGGTACCCTATAAATAAAAGCTATATATGTGAACTTTACCCAATATGGTTCCTTTTCAATACTGATTTTTTTTCTAGTTTATGATTACATTACTGTCCTGTGCCTTAATCCATTCTAATGTTTTATCCAGATGTTATTAATGTTTATTGCAAAAAATAGTCAAATAAATGTTATTTTTCATTGCAAGACACAAAATGACATTAACATTGACTTTTATGCTTTTGTTTTGTGAATAGCTGAGAAATATAAGCTTTAGATATTTACATCACCTAAGTTATGTATATATGTTTAAATAGCATTGCAGTAAGAAAGATATATAGAGATGCTAAGAAAACACAAGATTGCTTTTCTTTTAAAAGGAATGGTTATATGACTCACTTTTGAGGAAAAAAATAGGAGCATTCTTGTATTAGAGAATATTTTCTGAAATCACAAAACCTAGGTTCAAATAAGATTTCTTCATTTTCTGTTTATATCACCTGAAGCAAGTCACTGAACTTCTGAGCCCAATTTTAATCTGTAAATGAGGATAATAAATAACTGTCATATTTGACTTATAAACAATTATGAAGTTCATGTGACTTAAGTAAAATTTAAAAAATCTATGTGCATGTAACAATATATTAAAATAAACCTATCACAGTTTTAGTTTTGGCAGAGCTCCCAAATTGATACATGGCAACCCTTCCAAGTTTCCTAATTCAGTCACCATACTTGATTGGCAAATGCTGAATGAATGTGTACTTGACAATTACCCTCAATACACAGAACATATAAAAGGATCCTCAAAAGGGCACCTGGGTAGCTCAGTTGGTTGAGTGTCCAACTCTTGGTTTTGGCTCAGGTCATAATCTCAGGGTCCTGAGATTGAGCCCTGTGTTGGGCTCCATGCTCATGGGGAGTCTGCTTGAGATTCTCTCTTTCTCTCCTTCTCTCTTTTCCCCTGCTCACTTACATTCACTCTATCTCTCTCAAATAAATACAAAAATCTTTAAAAAAATAAAAGGATCCTCATGGAGAGTAGATGCAAAAAGTTTTCTACAACCAGTCTATCTGTACCCCACATACTCCAGTAAGGGTAGATATTGATAGAGGGTTTTATCTTCATCTCACAGATTTGAATCAGAATTCAAGGAGATGATGGAGAATTTTATTTGTGTCTCCTAAATACTGGGGCAAGGGGATGGGGGCATTCCAGCTCATTGTTAAAACTAAATCCTAACATTATGGAGAGAAAACCCTGCTTGTGGCAGAATGACAATTGATAGCTCTGTTCAGAAAGTAAACTCACCCAAGAATTAATCTACTGTTCTTTTTTCCAAGTGCCATACCTAAGTTTTATGAGAGTTGTGTGAGTTAGAGAGATTCCAAAGGGTTATTTAGACACAGCTACTTTGGCCTTTGTCATTCATCAGCAATAGTCTGGAAAGCACTCCTCTTTTTTTTTTTTCTTTTTTTCTTTTTTTTTTTTAAGATTTTATTTATTTATTTGACAGAGAGAGGGATAGTGAGAGAGGGAACACAAGCAGGGGGAGTGGGAGAGGGAGAAGCAGGCTTCCCACCAAGCAGGGAGCCTGATGTGGGGCTTGATCCCAGGACCCTGGGATCATGACCTGAGCCAAAGGCAGATGCTTAATGATTGAGCCACCCAGGCTTCCCTCCTCCTCAACTGCTCATCCTCAGACTTCCTGGATTCTTCAGCAAAATTCAAGAAGCAGACACAGACCTCAGTATTTCCAATGAAATGCCTGCTTCACCTCCACCTCCACACATTGCGGAAATTAGGGACAGCTCCCATGACTGTGTTCCTTCTAAGAATACTCCCCGCAACTTGAATACCCGCCCATCCTTGTCTGACTTGAATAGGATCACAGTCTGTATGCCTGTCTCTTCACAGCTCCTATCCATCCTAATGAACAATAACTTCACTCTTCCAACTGGAAGAGTTGGCTCAGGCCAAAAAATTCAATATCATCTGGACTTCTTTTTTACTCATACCTCATATATGATTCTCCAGAATATCCCATCGGGTCTACTGTTAGGCATTCTCAACACCTTCTCCCCACTTCTCCACAATCATCTTGATCCAACACACCATCATCTAAGTGGAATTTTGCCATAACCACTTACCTGGTCTCACTATTCTGTCCTTGATCCTCTAGTCTTTCATCAAAGTAAAAGTCTTTCATCAAAGTAACAGGAGGGGTACTTTAAAAATACAATTAAAATTACATCACTTCAATGAATTCCAATTTGCTCAGACTAAAGATAACTGAAAACATCCTTCAACAGTGGTAATCTCATTTGGCTGTACAGTAAAAAACTGGGTGTTTTAAATGTTTTTATTAGGGATGAAGTAATCAGAATCTCTGGGGGATGCAGCCAGTTACCGGTTATTCCTATTCATCCTGTACTCAACCTGATCCCCGTTAACTATCTCCGATCACTCAAGCTCCCTCTGTTCCAATCACTCTGGCTTCCTCATGGTGCCTGGAACACCTAAGCACTTTTGATCCTGTAGCATTTTGTACTTTCTTTCCTTTTTTTTTTTTTTTTTAACTGTAGTATCTCTAAAGCCTAGAATAGTGTTTGCACATAGGAAGTGTGCAAAAACATTTTTTTTCCATGAGAATAACTACAAGGTCTTTGAAGATGGGTTTCTTTCAGTATATATATATATATATATATATATATATATATATATATATATATACACACAATGGAATATTATGCAGCCATCAAAAGGAGTGAAATCTTGCCATTTGCAACGACGTGGATGGAACTGGAGAGTGTTATGCTGAGAAAGAAATGTATCATAAGAACTCACTGAAATGAGGAATTCTTAATCTCAAGAAACAAACTGAGGGTTGCTGGAGTGGTGGGGGTGTGGGAGGGATGAGGTGGCTGGGTGATAGACATTGGGGAGGGTATGTGCTATGGTGAGTGCTATGAATTGTGCAAGACTGTTGAATCACAGATCTGTACCCCTGAAACAAATAATATATTATATATTTAAAAAAAAGAAGAAGAAGAAGATAGCAGGAGGGGAAGACTGAAGGGGGAAATCGGAGGGGGAGATGAACCATGAGAGACGATGGACTCTGAAAAACAAACTGAGGGTTCTAGAGGGGAGGGGGGTGGGAGGATGGGTTAGCCTGGTGATGGGTATTAAAGAAGGCACGCTCGGCATGGAGCGCTGGGTGTTATACGCAAATAATGAATCATGGAACACTACATCAAAAACTAATAATGTATGGTGATTAACATAACATAATAATAATAAAAAAAAAGAAGAAGCCATTAATGTTTCCATGAGAGTCAGCTTTGTGTACCTGCCATTTCCACAGAAACCTAGTGTCCAATCAATTTCAACATTCAGAGTTTTAAAATTTGTTTTCTGTCTTAACTCCCCATTCTCTCCATGCTCAAAAATCATGGAAGTCAGAAGTTACAGTTAAGGAACTTGTGTTGGGATGGGGAGGACCTAAAAGTTAAAGACAAAAGACCACACTGATTTGCAGCAGTCTGCTCAAACTGGGGGAAAGAAGGAAGTTTCAAAACCTAATGAAGTTTGGAATTCAGACTATCACCCTAAAGTGGCCATATTAATTATTAGGCTGAGACTTTCTTGGAATTTAGTAAAGAAAGTTACATTATCGTTATGTGATAATGTCTTACAAGGACCACTATAAACGTCACCCAGTGGGTCAGAATTAGGTTGCAGGCACTGTTTTAGGAATAGGAATGCTTATTTTCTGATTCAAATTCCAAATCCCACTTGAGAAGTTGAATACTTAATAACAGTTAGTATTAATTGAGGATATTATATTTGAAACTTGGGCTAAAGAGAATAGAAAAATAAAACATTGCTTGAACTTATTATAAAACATTTTTACAAAGCTAATTGTTTTCTTTTTATTTCTTTGCTTCTAGGGTGCAAAAAATATTTATATTCTCCTAACCTATCTATCCAGGTATAACCCAAGGCAGAAATCATGTAATTGTGATACAATTATAATCAGTCAATAACAGGATAAGGAGAGCTCTGAGAAGAGTTATTTTTATAGTTTCCCACGTAATATTTTCCCATTACTGTTTTTTTTTTTTTTTTCTCTCCCCCAATTTTTATTCTCCTTCACAAAATGGTTTCTCAATTTTACTTTAATCCTGCAAAAGCAATCCCTGGCATAAAGGGTGATTTCACGGCCAAAGTTTTCCTCTGCTAGCTCTTTCTCCTTTCCTTCTAAATGATGAGTTCTGTTTCTCCATTTAATACTTTTTTAGGAAGTAATGGACCAACTTCTTTTTTATTAACTGTTATACACCTAAAGTAACCAAAGGTTTCTCTGATTGTGAATAAGAACTTTTTACCTTCAGACTTTTCCCTTCCCTACTTGAATGAATTTTTTTTTATGTCAATTATGCACCATGACTACTTTTATATTGGTAAAAATAGTAACAATAATAATCATCCTTCTTACATTAGTCATGTGACAAAATCCCAGAAAATACTGGTTTAATGAACTAAGTCATGTGGAACCGCAGAGAAACAAGTCAGGACTCTTCTTCCTCTCACAGAGAAGAATTGGATTTGACCTATGTGTGTGAGAAAGAAAAAGACACATCCAATGAGTATGATATTTTTCAATTGTTAAATACAAAATAATAGCTTTAATGTGCCTCTCAAAGAGCTTGATAAATCTTAGTTGCCCATGAATGTTCAGCTCAGCCTGTGATTTTTAGGAAGTATTCATTTGCTACAGAATCTCACATCACAGATCTAGGTAAACACATTGCACAACTGCCTGCATGATATTGGGAGCATGCTTCCCCTACTCTAGTATAAACAGATAAGTGCTACATATATATACATAATATATATATTCTAGGACTGGTATTTGAGATTTCTAGTTGTCTGAGCAGGAGTCATACATTTACATTGCTTCCAGCTTCCCATGGCAGGTACATTCTTCCTTGGTTATGCTGTTTGGCAGGCAATGATGAATTTATAATTTTCAACAGATGGCTCCAGTTAGAAGCATATACATTGTACGGTCAAAAAGGAGCCCCGGGAAGTTGATCAGGACATGAAGAATATCCAATTTCTTTGTCAAAAAAAAAAAATGGACACACTTCAGTTTCATAAAAGTTTTGCGTTTTATACCCAGATGAACAATTTAAGTGAAAAACAAATAGGTTTTTACATACATGCATTTAACTAAAAGATCTCAACAACTCAAGTTTTCACATACATCCCTTTTAGTTTCTATTTTTATTGGTGGAATCAAAGAATATTTATCTAAAAGTCATTTTTTTTCTTTCCGGCTTGAATACGGGACTCCTAATGTAATCTGAGGTAATCACAGTGAAAACAGCTCATTACATCTTTATTCTTACTATACCTCAGAAAGTTCATGAAGCTAGAAGGCAATGGGGACAAAAAGAAAACTAGGTGGAGTTGGGCATGAGCATTGCTCAAGCATTTTCAGTAGTACTGTCTCCACGTCATAATCCCCATGCAACCTAACATCTATCCTTTGACTTACAGGATTTTAGAATGTTCGGGTGCTGCCTGTGTCTTAGTCTGCAACTGGAACACACTGACATTTCTCTGTGATGAGTATTCCATACTCTCCACCTTTTGTCATCTTGTTCATACTTGTTCTATACTTTATTACATTGTTATTCAATCCCATGACAATTCATCTCGGGTGCACAGATCCATAACTCACATTCAGGTATACTTCTGTACTAAACACAATAATAAACATACACAAATACTCATTCTCATGCACACAAATGAAATAATATAATACAGATTATTTTAACATAATTTGCTAATGTTTTATAATAGTTTAATTCACTTCTATCCCTATATTTACTCAATCTTAACTTTCAGGCATCTCCCCCAATACATGAACACATGCATACACATGCTCCCCAAACATTTTTTGAAAAACCAACACTACATTAACAACCGGTTTATATTCTATCAGGATGATTTCTTGCTAATAACAAGTATTTGACTATGTTTAATATTGTTTGTAATAGATGAAATTTTACCATATATACGTGCTAGTATAGTCATGTAAGTAGATGTTAGCATTATTCATTTAACAATAAACAATGTCATATAATGTTCATTTTTCCCCTTTATTTTCATAATGGTCATTCTTACTATTAAAATATACTGACTGAGACTTGGAATGCTGTGAATATCATTCTAGGCATTGTCGCCATGGTATGTAACAAAAGAAGACCTGAATAGCTTTAAAAAAAAAAAAAAAAAAAAAGCTCTCTAAATAGAAAAACATTTTGTTGCAAATTTCTTTCTAAACTGTTCCTTTTATACTGGGGGGTGCATTCTTTAGGTAGATTTGCTTCTACAATATAAGATTTCTGATTTTGCTTTACTGACAGTATAATTTTCAGCTGTTTATATATCTGGCTGGACACAAAATGGGCAGGTAGAGCTTGCTAAATCCTAATGATAGTATTATACTATCATTAGCATATTAATTGCAAGATAGCAGCAGAGAAAATTCAAATGGTTTGGTCTGACAAAAGTCCCTGAAGATCAGATGGTTTGTATTATTTTCTAAAAATCTGTTTTATTATTTTTTGTCATTGTATTCGTCTCATTTCCTTAACCAAGCCACCAAGAAACATTAAGGGCTTTCTTTCGTCACTCTAGAAAAAAAAAAAATCACTTTAGCATTTAGAGTTTAACTTTAAACCCAAATTCTTTCATATATTTAAGTTCTCATATTTTATTATTGCACATTCTGGTATGCTATGACAAGTGCTTTCTCTAAAATTGTCAAATATGTATTAGGTAAAAATTTAAAAATGAGATTAAGTTTTCTTGAAAATCATGGAGCTCCATTTCAAAATTCAGAATCTTCAGAGATTTTAATCACAGATTTCCTTATTACCTTAAGCAGCAACTTAAATATGGATCCCTAAAACCACCGTTTTTGAGTGTGTTTCAGTTATTTTTCAATTTCAAAAGAAAAAAAAAGGAACAACCACCAGTCTAAAATATAGAGTATAATGTAGAGGAAACAAAAGAAAACCATTAGAAGAATAATGGGGCTTTGCAGGGGAATGAAGAGCTATATGTTTCTTGAATTCATTTTTAAAAAATATTTTATTTATTTATTTGAGAGACAGAGAGAGCACAAGCAGGGGGAGGGACGGAGGAAGAGGGAGAAGCAAACTCCCCACTAAGCAGGGATCCCAATGTGGGGCTTGATCCCAGGACCCTGGAATCATGACCTGAGCCAAAGGCAGAAGCTTAACTGACTGAGCGACCTGGGTGCTCCATGTTTCTTGAATTTAGAAGTGAAATTTAAGGAAAGCCGCCAGAGCCAAAAAGAAATAGCTGTCATTTCTTGAATACCTACTGTGACATATGGCAGCCTAGCCAGTTACAGTTTATGCTTAAAAGTGTGCTGACTGGCATTAACATTACCAAAAATTATGGGCTTGAGATATAAAGTGTCTATAGGAAGAACTCTAGGATCCTGGATAGCTGGGACCTGTGAAATTGAAAAGCTCAACAACTCTGACAAAGCATAATGTTCAAGGATAGATTTATGTCATAAAGACTTTATAGAATTGTATTTAACTAAAAACCAGTTATTGGGAGAAAGTAATACATCATTCTACTATCACCAAAACACCAATTAAACAAATTTGTGTAAATATTTGCCATAGGAGAAATAAATCCCTTAAGGAAACGGGTACAAGACATGAAAGTTTGATTGGCATTGAGGTATTTAAGGAGAGCAGAACCAAGAAGGGATATGATATTACAGAATTGGCTATTTTTCTATGCAAATGCTATCCTCTGCCAGCCCTACAGTGATCACTATCAAGATGCCATTTACAGTAATATGTAAATTCATATTTAGACTTGATTATCTGAGAGTCCAGAAAATAACTGAACAAGTTTATAATTGAATAAATTTGAGGCAAATAGGGACTCATGGGAGGAAATATGAACATTTCAAATAAAGGCAAAGAGAAAAGATAAATAACATATATGAATTCATTTCCATTCATTTTCTCATGTAAAGCTGTAAGGAGAACCACAGTTTGACTTTAAAAACTCTTCAGTACAAGCAGTTTGTGATTATCTTCATTATTAAAAGTTGAGATTTATTAAATTTTAAAGTAGACAAACCCAAGAACCAATAAAGTGGCTCAATTTGGAAGAACTGAGTCCAAGATGAGTTCAAAATTAACAGATTTCCAATTCCAAGGAGATTTAGCTAACATTCCCTAAAGATAGGTGTTCCCACTAAAATATTCTTGGAGACACATAGGCTAAAAAAAGTAAAGTGAAACAATGCAGGTCAGAACTGTATTCAACATTTGAAAAAAAATCCATTGATAGATGATCTTTTGTATTGTTAATAGATATGAGCAATGAATACCTATTTACCATTGAAAGAGATAAACATTTACAAGACTGCAAGAACAAAAAGTAGTAATACTTCATATTTATCTGAATGTCTATAACTATTTTTTTATATTGGACATTTTCTAGGAGTGCTATTTTTCTCCAATTCCACATATAAATCATACACACAATACGATTCATATATAAAATATGAACTATATGAAGCAAATCTAGAGATCAGTAGGTAGAAGTTTGGATTATACAGTGCAAATCCAACAATTCTTGTTACATGAGTATAATGAATGGCAGAGTGATGTTTAGTAGGGAAAATGCTGTTTTTATTGTATATTTTTTAATATTATCAGAGGTCATAGCAGAAAAGATAGAAAATATCCCATCTCAATTTATCAGAGAATCTCAATTAACTCATGTTAGATCCTATTTTTTAGACAAATAATTTTATAGATCTGTTTTTCACCTATTGGTCTAAATATAATCCAATGATAAAGATCAAAGCCATCCACTCTAAATATGTCTATAATCATTTTATATAGATTGCAGTTAATTCTAAAAAAAATACTATGGGAAATATATTCTTTATTATAGATGAACGTCTTGAGCCAAAGAGATATTATGCAATGTGACTAAGATCAAATAGTGTTTGTCAGAGCTTGGGAACATACCACATACAAAGATAGGTTTATTAAAACGAGAACAAAGAAAAAAATAGTAGTTGAATTTTTTTCCAAAAATCCAAGAAACCACAGATCAAGGAAGCCCAAAATTCCTCACATTGGAAAGAGTAAGTATGGAAATGATAAAAAGGAAAAAAAAAGAGAGAGTTACAAAGACACATAAAAATTAAAAAGATAAGATGCCTTGAAAACAATATCTTTTATAAAAAACTATAAATGGGTATGTGTCCAGCAATAGAGCTTCAAAATGTCCAAACTAATAATTCAGCTATAATTATTTGAAAAGAGGAGATATTTTTTTGGTATTTCAATCTCTTCACTCAATAATTTAAAGAGCAAGCAGAAACAAAAATCAGGAAGAATAGAAAAGACCTGGACAAAACTGCTAATAAGTTGGTTTTACTGCCATTCATAGAACATATCCTCCCTCAACACCAAATTGTTACTTTTTTTAACCAAAAGAATCATTAAGACAGACAATATTTTGGTCCCTGAAACAGACATCAACATATTTAAGAGAATTGTGATCGTACAAAGTATATTTCAGACCACAGTACTATTGCACTTGAAATCTAATAAAAGATACTTAGTTCCATGTGGAAAAAAGAAATGCCAGAAAAGGCAGAGAAATTAACACTTAGAGTAAAATGTATATCTGTAAAAGGCTTACTGATAGAAAGGAGGGAATTACATGAGAGAACAACTCAAAAAGAACAACTCAAAATTAAAGAATTAAGACTCTCTCTATAGAGTCTTACGTCCCCAACTATCTAATAAAATAGCAGAATTGATTTTTTTTTTTAGTAGTGGACTGAAAAAAACCTCTACATTCACACATATATACATATGCACATGATATGTAAAAGACAATGTTCTTATGTTGGCAGCAGATTGTTAGAAGACATAATATTAAAATCAAAGTTAGCAGTTAAAAATATATAAAACACATAGAAAGTCTACAAAATTATGGAATCTTTCATGTCAGAAAGTGAAGATATACAGTGTTGTTGCATAAAATATTTTGAAGATATAACATTCAAAATTGATCCATTGATACCTATCAAAATCTTTACAAGATTTTATATTAACTTAAGCCAATTCTTCATAAAAGAGCACAATAAGAAACATTTAATTATGGAAAAAAAATGCAGTTGGCTATAGGCTTTTTAAACCAGTTAACAAAAGTGAAGTTAGTGAAAGCTTAGAGAAATAGCAACAAATCCATTGGCCGTAAGAAAGAACCCAGAAACCGATCCCTGTATGTGGAAATGTGTCTGTGTATATCAGAGGAAAATGGTGCTTTTAGTTATATACTTCCAAAACTACATGGATCCCTACCTCACTCCACACTCAAACTGAATTATTAATTATAGACTAGCATGTAGTTGAAGTTAGTTCTTATTTAATATTCTCATGTTTCATAATAAAATTGTATGTGATTTAATTGATTAGACCACTGTACCTGGGTTTGTATCTTTTGTTGATCTCTTCCCAAGTCGAGAACAATTTTTCTTTCAGTTTATATCTGTGCCTATGTTCTCCTACTTGAATTTTCAAAAACTGAGCTTAATAACACATTGTCTTTCCCACAACTTAATGAGTTCTTCTGTATTTAGGTTAGAGAGTAAATATCAAGGGTGAATTTCAGTCTGTGTAACTATTTTGGAGCCAGAAATACATTGGTACTACACCTCTTTGGTGCAAAAGTGGATAAAAGCATTTACTCCTACCAGCTGAGATTTTTCCCCAGGGTCAGACTGATGCCTCTAGAGCCAAGACTTCATAAGCATCATGAATTACACCTGGCTGCAGTAGAAAACAATCAGCCAGTTGTGGGCATCCTCACACTCCAGTGTGGATAGATCTCAATGCCCATTGGAGAACATAATAGCCACCGAGCATATGGCTAGATCAACATTGTCTCCTCCCAAGTTAGTCTTGTCTCAATCATCCATAATGAGTTCCTGGGGTCCCCACCTTTTCCAAAAAGATAAAGCATGAATATAAAAACTTTCACTTGGTAAATAGCATATCTGAGAAAGTGAAAAAGTTTGTTTTGCTGAAATACCATCTTTATTTGGTCTAAATCTTTAGCATTAAAACAAAATACAAACAAATCATGTTATGTTCATGAAAACTTCACATAATAGCTTGATTTTAATCTTTTGTGAATAAGGATTAGTGTTATATTAAATTAGCATCGAAGATTGTATTGCAAAATATTTCCTTTCTTTTTAGGAGATAACTCTGTAATAGTGTATTTGTCTCTGATGATTAGAATACAATAGTGATTTACTATATCAGTAAGTATACTATTATACACATTTTACGGTATGGTTAGGAAATAACAAGTTCATAATTTATAGACTTTTTTCCTGGATTTATGAATATCCAAAGAGGTCTCTATAACAGAATTGAATTTTTCACTCACCAAACTAATACATAGATATTAAAGCTTAACTACAATTCTTACATAATTGAACTTATTGTTAATAATACTTTGCAACATTAGGTTATTTGATGATATTGAAAAGTTACATTTTAGGGGCACCTTGGTGGCTCAGTCAGTCAAGCATCCAGCTCTTGATTTCAGCTCAGGTTGTGATCTCATGGTCCTGGGATCAAGCCCAGCATTGGGCTCTGCGCTCAGCATGGAGTCTGCTTGTCTCTCTCTCTTTGCTCCTCTCTCTCCTTCTCTCTCAAGTAAATAAATATCATAAGAAAAAAAAAAAAAGAGAGAGAGGTTACATCTTCGCCTGAAACATAATGCTTGAAATGGAGACATTGGTCCTACATCATTTTGATAAAATAAGATTTGAATTGGACCTTTCTAATGTTTATTATTCTAATTTCAAAAATTACTTAATATTGGTTATTTTCAATTTCAATTCATACTGCAAATGAACCATAATACTTTTCAGCTAACACGGTTTAAATTTGAAATCCTCAAGTAAAGATGTCCTCAGACCACTATTCTAGTATTAACCAAAAGGACTGTGTTTTCATTCTTTTTTCTACTCTTACATGCGTATGCTGGGTTTAGAGGCAGGTGGTATATATATTAATTCTGGTAGAGGAAAAAAAAATCTCCATTGGTTTTGAGTTTTTTTCTAAAATAAACAAATACATTGTGCCTGAAGAATTCATATTAGGGTATCAGAATTAAACTACAGAGAACTGTTTTCCTCTGATATCTCGGATGAGTGAAAAAATCAAGCTGTGATAAATTATCACTGCCAACTAAACAAATAAAAGGACATTGTCTTATACAATGTTCTTTGTAAATTCAAACAAACACATGAGCAAACATGGGTGACTCAAAGCAGAAGAGCACACAATACGGACATCCCCTTCCCAACCACCGGCATACACACAGAAGGTGGATTACCAGCACAGCAAAATCCAGAAAATTCTTAGTATTGATCCTAGCTTTTCCAACAATGAAATAGAATGCACATCTATAATTTTCTCTTCCAGATTGAGAAATAATAGGGATAACATCTAGCGAGAAACCAGTGAGTTAAGGATATAATCAATACATTGGACTCCGAACTATATACATAAAGGATCCATGACCATTCAATGAATTCAAGAAAAATATCTAAATCTCTGTCACTAATAGTTTATTTCAAGGATACCTGATCAAATTTCAGAAGAGAAACAGATGGAGTTTTCTAATAAACACAGTCTATGGTCTTATGACTTTCTTCTCCATTTTTCAATGTTTCTGTTTATGCAACCAAAAAAATAAACAACAAAAATTCTCAGGTCTTAAACCAACCAATATCAAAATGTCAAATAACCACCATATATTAGAAATTAAAAAAAAAAAAACACTCAAATGTTATTTTTTTTAAATCAGATACAGAAGAAAATGTAACTCAAAAGTTATTTGGGGCACCTGTGTGTCTCAGTTGTTTAAGTCTTCAACTCTTGGCTTTCGCTCAGGTCATGATCTCAGCGTCATGAGATGGAGCCCCCAAGTCCATGCCCAGCAAGGAGCCTGCTTAAGATTCTCTCTCTCTCTGCCCCTCCCCACCTCCCTCTCTAAAAAAAAAAAAAAAAAAAAAAAAAAAATTTTTTTTCCAGAGGTCTTAATTTTTATGAACAAAACATGAATATAATAAAACAAAACAACACTGGTGAAAATATTCAAAATAATGAGATGAAAATGAAACTACAGACCTAAGAAAGTTTTAAAACCAAAAAACATATTGTGTGAAGTGGTTAATAAACTTGAGACCACAGGAATAACCACTATAGAATATCAAAACACAGATCTATTAAGAAAAATAGTAGTAATCATACAGTGAAAGCAAAAAGAATTTCAAGGAGCCCAAACCAATGACATTTAAGAAAAAATAGAAGAAAGTCAAGTTAATCCAACATAAAACAGCATCAGACTAATAGAAACACATTTTCAATTATCTGAGAATTCTTAAAATTAAGAAAAATGTTCAAATTAAAGGATACTATACTTCTAGACCAAAAAATGTACTCAAGCATTCAATGCCATTCATCTCTGCATTCTTTGAATGTTTTAAATATCACTTAAAAGTTTAAGTATTTTAAAATAAGGTAATTAAATCCATTTCAAATTTAAAATAGCATCTGCAGAAGCAGTCAATTCATAATTAACAACTCTAAATGTTTACCACCTTAGTAATGATTTCATAATATAAGAAGTAAAACCTTACAGAAACCCCAGAGAAATAGATGAACCCACAAAAATAGATTTCAAGACATACCTTCAACAATTGATGACACAAGAAGATTAGAAATCAGCAAGGATATGGAAAACGTGACCACAATTATCAATTATCAGCTAGACCTGATTAAGACTGTTTTAGAACACACAACTAACATCAGTTGACTACAAATTTGTTTCAAATATATACAGGACATTTATCAACATAGACTATATTCTGAGCCATAAAGCAAGTCTCATAAATTTGACATTACTCAGGTCATTCAGAGTATATTCATTGTCCACACAGAATTAAACCAGAAATCAGTACAAGAAATACCTCTGCTCAAAAAAGACATTAAATAGGAAATAAGAGTATCTTGTACTGAATAAAAATGTAAACACAAGATAATGAATTTATGGGTTCCACTAAAGAAATAATTGGGTTAGATTCATAGCAATAAATAGCCTTATCAGAGAAGAAAGGTTACAAATAATAAGTTCAGCATTTACCTTAAAAAAACATATGGGGTAGGGGAACCTAAGGAGTGTGGCTTTTTGTTAAAACTGAAGTGTGATTTTTTTCAGATGCAACCACAATTACCAAGGTTTCCTGGCAGGTCCTCCAGAGGGGAAAACTACTCACCCCACAGCAGGCATGGTGCACAGCCAGCCAGGGCATCGAAGTTGGATCACAAATGGGGTGAGAAGAACAGGTGTGGAGGGGAGCTTTCTGAGGTATAGCATCTCAGTTGTTCAATAAGACTTATTGAATAAGTATCCCATTGTTACTTGCATTTTAGCTCATTTTAATTGGCTGCCCAATATCCTGCAGCTCAGCTCTCCCCAGTTCAATGGAGCTCCTGGCAAAAACAAAAGCATATTAAACACAAAATAAAAGAAAGGAAGTTGTAAAGATCAAAGTGGAAATCAAGGTAAAGGAAAACCGAAAAACAATAGATAACATGAATGAAGCCAAAAGCTGGTTCTTTGAAAGGATCACTAAAGTTAATAAACCTCTAGCTAGAGTGATCAGGAGAAAAAGACAGAAAAAGGAGAGATGATGAAAAGGACTAGTATCAGAAACTAGACCGATGTTTTCATTATAGATTATATAAATATCAAAAATGTTGTCAAAAACCGACCTCTGTGCTCCAGAGCCAAAATATGTAACACAGAGAACAAGTTTGGCTATAAAGAAGGAAAGTAGGAGGGCACGTGTTGTGATGAGCACTGGGTGTTATATGTTAGTGATGAATCATTAAATGCATTAAGTTCTACTCCTGAAACAAATATTACACTACACGTTAACTAACTAGAATTTAAATAAAACTTTGAAAAAAGGAAAAAAAAAAAAAAAAAGAAGGAAATTCATAACCCTGCCAGGCAAAGGAGGCTGCAGCAGGGAATGCCTCCAAGACTACAAGCCTGCCTGAAGTACAAAGCTGAGGGTTTTACAGGAAAATACAGGATCTGGAAGGTTTCTACAGGAATCCGGTGCCTGCTGCCAGCCGCGTTAGTCATGTCTTCAGGGTGGTCTCATGCCAAGCGCTGGCACAGGCCCTCTCAGTCTCATTACTAAGGATACATTGAGGTCTGTGAGATGTCAGTATCTTACCGAGTTCCTGGAACAGAGGATTCTACAGAAAAACAAGCTGAAGTGGAGGGGGAGTCTTCAAGAATGAGGAAGATAAAAATCTGTCCAGTTTAAGGTCAAGTTTTGCCAAAGCACTAGTGTGTCCATCCATCTTTACTTCTCTATAGTGGTTTCAATTTACCCACTGTTGATTCAGACCTTCCATTTCTATGGAAAAAGGGGAGGCTGTATTCATCTGGCTGCTTCCTGCTCAGTGAAGACCATGTAAGGGGATTCTTATTACAGAAAGTATGCACTTATTTTTCCCAATCATCCTTCCTGGCTTTAAGGTATACAGCAGGGGATGATTTTTTTTTTTTTTTCTTTTTTAATAGTAGATACATCCCTTGAGGCAGCAGTAAAAGAGCAAGTAAATTTTAGCCTCTTTGGGACTCATGAGAACAAGGCAGTAAACCAATCAGTAAGACCAGCTTTCATTCCCTCTGAAATAGATATATGATGCGCTGGAGATCTTTGCAACTAGGTGGCTTGCTGTTGGATTTTTTCCATAGTAGTCTCAACTGGAGAAGTTTTTATATAAGTATAGCAGGATATATGCACAAGTGCAAAAAATACCCCCTTGTTCAGCCAACATATAATCTAAGCCATATGATTGTCCAGAACTACTTTAACGAGGGAGTCTAGAGAAGTTTGCAAGTTAAGCAAAGACTCAGCAGTCGGGTACCAGTTCCTGAGTAAAGTTTTTTATTGGATGCACAAATGGATCACTGTGATCCAGTGTCACCTGTGCCCTGGGGAGACGAACCCAGCACTCCACAGCCAGTGTAGACAAGGCCAAAGTCTGAGCAATGCAGTCTAGGGAATTATGTCTCCATCCAGCAGAGAAGGCAAATAGATGGCAAAGTATAAATAACACTGCATAGTTGCTCATTTTTCTTTTTCTTAAATAAGTATTTCGAATCTCCAAGGTTGATTTTCCCACTGGGATTTGTTGCCTGACTTAATATTTGGTGTAGGACACTGTTTAACTTGAGTATGGTGTACCCATTTTATTCCTGCCAATTTGAGGGATATGTATGTCGTCAAGAGAACACTGTAGGGTCTTTTTTACTTCTCTTCCTACTGAAGATCTGGGCCCTGCTCTTTCCAAGTCTTAAATGGCACATGGTCACCAGCCTTAAAGGGCTGTAGTGGTGTTTACAGTTGGGGTAGTTTTCTGAAAGAAACAAACTCATGCATAGTTACTAATAACTGATTCAACTGCTGAAAATACCATTATTAGTTTTACTTCCTGAACCAAATGCATATCTTCCCCTCTGCCTTGGGGAGCTGGGAATGGTCTACCATACAGAAGTTCATAGGGGCTTAACTGGAGCCTACTTCTGGGGGCCAGCCAGATTCAAAGAAGCGCAATTGGTAGGACCTGGTCCCATTTCAGATGTGTTTTCTGGCAACTTTTTGCACTTGTCTTTTTTTATTTTTTTTTAAAGATTTTATTTATTTGACAGAGAGAGAGCACAAGCAGAGGAGGAAGGGCAGAGGGAGAGGGAGAAGCAGGCTCTGTGCTGAACAGGAAGCCCGACGTGGGACTTGACCCCAGGACCCTGGGATCATGACCTGAGCTGAAGGCAGACGTCCAGCCAGGCATCCCAGCAATTGTCTTTTTAAAAGTAGGATTCATTTTTTCCCATTTGTCCCATAAACTGGGGCCTCCATGATGCATGTAATTTCCACTTAATGCCCAAAATCTTACTTGTTGAGCCACTGTTGCAATGAAAGAGGATCCCTCATCACTTTGGCTGGAAGTAGGAAGTCCATACCTTGGTGTTACTTCCTTGAGGAAAGCTATTAATTCAGCCTTCCGTGAGGATGTGCCCAGGGGAAGTGCTTTTGCTTCCACAAGTCACTGGCCGCTCACCACCACATATCCCACCCAGCGCTGCCCATGATCAAGAAAACTACTGCCATGGGGGAACAAGTCCCAACCAGCCTGTATCAGTGGCTGGTCAGATAAATAAAACCTGCTGGAATTGACAATTTCAAGAAATTCCAAAGAATTATGGGAGGGAGTCTCTTTCAAAGGAGAAGGCAGCAGGGTGGCTGGATTTTAAAGAGCCCGTGGTCTTTAAAGTGACATTTGGGTGATCCAAAAGAATCGCTCAGTATTTTCCCATTTGGCCTGCAGTCAACCAATAGCCCCCTTTTTGTTCTAATAAAAGCAACACTTGGTAGGGCACATATATAACCATGGGCTGTCCTAACAGTAAATCTCAGGTGGTAACCACTGCACGTAAACATGGGGACCATCCCTTTGCAACATTGTCCCATTGTCTGGATAGATAAGGGACAGGACAGGACATGGTACTTCTCTCAGCATTAGTATTAGCACTTCAAAGGCTGGCCCCTGCCTTTCATGAATATACGATTTAAAATCCTTTCTCAGATCAGGGAGTCCTAATGCAAAGGCAAATACTAGTGCCTGTTTTATCATCTCAAAGGCCTTTTGGCAATCCCCTGACTCTGAATCGGCCTCCTTTAAGGCTTCATAAAAGGGTTTAGCCATAGGGCCAGAATTCAATCTCCAGATTGTACAAACACCAGCCATACCCTAAACCCCTCATAGCTGTCACCAATATCTTAGAATATCCAAATCCAAAACGGGTTGCTTTCTACTAGCCATTAAATTTGGGATCCCGTGATTAATCGGAACCGCAGATAGTAGACTTGCTGTTTACAAATTTGGGCCTTTTTAGAGGAAAACTTGTACCCACACCATGCCAGGTGATTAAGTACAGTGATGTTATTTTCTAGACAATGTTCATAATCAGGGCTGGCGATTAGCAGATTATGGACATATTGCAATAATTGACCTTGGTCTAGATGTAGCCCATTTAAGTCCTTAATCAGCTCCTCACTGAACAGAGTAAATTTTTGAAGCCCCTGAGGGAACAGAGTCCAACAATACTGGGTAATGACCCATGTCTCTGGGTATTGCCATTCAAAGGCAAACAGCAACTGAGACTTTTCTTCCAAAGGAATACAAAAGAAGGCATCTTTTAAGTCCAACACTGTGAACCATCCGTAGTCTTAAGCATGGCAGTCAATAGAGTGTATGGATTGGGTACTGTAGGATAGATATCCTGATCGATCTCATTTACAGCTCTTAAATCTCAAACAAAGCATTATTCCTCTGAATGGGGCTTCCTCACTGGTAGAATAGGAGTGTTACAGGGAGACTGACAAAGGGTTGAATCAGTCCATGTTGTAAAAAACAATCGAGAATCGATGGTGTAGCTTTTAATGAGTCCTCCTTTAAAGGATACTGTTTAACATGACGAAATTTTGCTCATTCTTTTAATAACACTACTACGGGAGTGGCTGGCTTCGCTTGCCCGGATATCCTGTCACTTGTTTATAGATCTCAAGTGTTCCTTAGCCTTATTTCTGTCTTCTTGGTTCAGCAGCAACAGCTGAAGCCTTATGGCATTTTCAGGTGGAACTTGTAACTGCAAGTGGCATTTCTCAGGTGAGGAAGTTCTTTGAGCATTTATTTGCATAAATGTTCTCCCCCAAAAGAGGAATTGGACAGTCATGCATGTATGAAAAGCTATGTCTCGACTTCTGTTTACCTTATTTACTTTCCGATCGTTTTAACAGAGGCCACTATTGCTCCTGGTCAGTGCCACCCACCATGAATGCAGTAGAAGGGTTTAAAGAAGACAATTTACTATTTAAGACCAAATAGGTTGCTCTGGCATCCCCCAAGAAGTCTATCATCTGGGACCCCACTGTTAATTGCACCCATGGCTCCTGTGGGGTTATTCTAATAGGGGCCATTGATGTGGCCAGAAGCTCCGGGTCCCTTTATTCAGTCTCCCTGGCCCATTCTTCGCTGTAAGTGACCATCTGTTTCCCAGACCTTTTGGTTTGGCCTTTCTCTCCCTGGACATTCAATGACCTTATTTTTATAGTAATATTTTTTCTATATACGTTTTATTGTAAAGCAGTTTTGAAGCCTATTAAAGAGGACACTATTTAATATAAAGTACTATGTTTTATAATAATACATAATCTTTACATATATTTTCAAGTTTTATGATGATAGTGTGTGATTTACATATCATTCTTCAAAGAAAGAAAGAGAAAATCTTAAGCAAGTAAGCATCCATTAGATGGACAGCTTTCTTTAAAATAAATCAGGGTATTAACCCAGGTGTTTACAGTATTCAATGAACCCTGGAGTAAGCAATTCTACAGGACTAACCTGGGAATATCATTACTGTACGACTCAATACCATAAAAAAAGCATTTAAAACAATTTGGCTTAAGAACAAGATTAAGTTTTCCACATCGAATGTCTTCTTATATGATGAATGATACATGATGGCCAGTAATGTATGTAAAATAATTCATAAAAATACACGGGGACAAAACCAGCAATGATATTTTGACATTAATAAACATATTAAAAGCTAATTTCTTTGTTTGTCCCTATTTCAACTCAATTAGAGATGCAGCCTCTATTTAAATAGATTCTGAAGGTTAATGGGTCCATTTTCACACTGACATTATCTAGTTCTTGCTGCCTGGTAACGTTCAATCATAACAGTGCTAGCTTTTCATTCCAGTAATCATCACCTAATTGCATTTACCAATTTCAATTATTCAGTTTCCTCTTCAGATGCATTATTATTTCCAAACTTCTAAGATTATGATTTATAGAGAATCAAAATACCGTAATCTTCATTTTTTGACTTCAAAAGACTTCTTATTTTGTATGTATGCCACTTTGAAGTCCATAGGGGAAAAAAATACAAGATGAGTTAGTAGATCATTCTTCATCTGTCTTAGAATCAGCCCTTAAATCTGATAATTTTCTGACCATTTTATCTCATTTTCTCATTACAAACTTTGCATAGTGATAACGGTACCTTACATATAAGTAAAATACAGACTCTTCACAATAGACTTTATTTTATGGATGTGAAGAAGATACTGTCAGTACTCAATCATATATACTCAGCCAATCCTAGAGGTCTCCTGAAAATGCTTTCTATACATGGGATGGGCTCTTACATCTAACTCTCAGCCTAAGGGCATCTTTGGCAAGAGGGGCGTTCTTTGATACCTTTACTGAGTGAGCTGGACATGCTGGAGAGGCAATGAACTCAGAGTGATCTACACTAATGAGGGAAAAAAGAAGCTGGTGAGTCCTCCCTAACATCTTCAGCCCAGAGAGCCATAATTTTAAGGTATATTCTCTCAGTATTCAGATTGAGCCCCAATATATCTTTGAGAGAGGTACTTATGTGTGAACTCTCTGTGGTCTTCCTTCTCTTCCTTATCACACTTTCCTGCTTACCTATCAGACCCATGCTTCCTGGGATTACTTTACAAATATACTACTTGTCTCATCATCTACCTTTGGGAAAATCTAAACTGAGACTGCGCCACATAAAACAATGCATGTTCCAGAATGCTATAATATTATAAAATTGTGATACAATTATATTTGAATCTAAATTATGATTTTTAAAGGCTTTATTTATTTTGGGGGGGAGGGAGAGCATAGAGGGAGAAGTAGACTCCCTGTTGAGCAGGGAGCCCGATGTGGGGCTCAATCCCAGGACCCTGAGATCACGACCTGAGTCGAAGGCAGATGTTTAACTGACAGAACCACCCAGGCGCCCTGAATCTAAGTTGTCATTATTGAATACAAAGTACCAATTTTGAAGTGTTTTGGGATATTCACTTATTTACTGATGGACAAAAATTTGTGGATACTACAATACACAAGGGAAGATACTGAAAACCCCTCTTATGTAAATAAACAAACAATCATGAAGAATAAATCATAAACCTCACCTAGTAACAATGATAATTCACAAAAAAATAAAAGGGAAATTCTCTCTTTATCATATGTCCCATCTTATTTGTTACTAACTTATGGTATGTACTCTAATAGAATTTTGTGGAGCAATGCGTTAAAGGGGGGGAAAATTCTTTCTTTACCCTTTCTTCTAGCCGGACTAAGAATTCAATTTACATGAGACAAATTAACAGAAGAAAATAAATTATTATGTGCACATGGAAGTCCAATAATATAATTGAGACCTAAAGAAGTGGCCAAGGGTAGGCATGTAGCCGGGGCACAGGGGTGCAAGAGCGCCTGGCTCTGGGGTCCCAAACACATCAGGTTCAGCTACTTGAGGGGTAGTTTCAGCTCCTATCAGAGGATATTTTGCCATCTGGGTCTTTTTCTGAAATTAAAAGGTAAACTGGAAAGAAGAATTTAATCAATTACAAAGTACAAACTGAGGTCAAAATGAAGGTAGCTGAAGTTCTCGGTCAGGCAATTTTTATACTTTTTAGACAATGAGGCAATAAATCTGTGATGAGTTGACAGGCCAAAGAAAACCTAACTTTGGAATCTTCAATTAGTAAGGAATTCTCAGCAGAATTTGGGCTGGGGCAGTAAATTAGTAAAAGTAGTAAGGTTTATCCATATAGCCTTCTCAGCTCTATATTTTCTATTTCTGGTAATTAGGCGGTCTCTTTAACTTCTAGTACCCAGAGGATACCTTTCACATGGGAGATTTATTTTAAGGGGAGGGCGGGCAGAGGAGCCTCTGAGTGTCTTTTTTACACAGATTGTCTCTTAAGTAACTTTTGTTTAAAATAATCAATCTACCAAAGTGGCTCATTTTGAGGCAGCCTGCCCTTCACCCCTCCAGAGTCTTGGTAAGATTTGAGAAAATTAAGATTTAAACTTACTGTATTTTAAAAGTAAGGCCAGTGGTAGCATTGGGTTCAGTGCACATGGACAAAGGCTGTCTTCCTGACCAAACCCTAGTCAGGCTTCTCTGAGCCCCATTCTCTAGGTGCCCTCAAACTTGGCCTATAAAGACTATAGACATTCAGCATAAGGGTTCTACCCTCATGGCCTAATTACCTCCTAAAGGCCCCACATCCTATGAATTTTCAAACCTATGAATTTTAGGACACAAACATTCAGTCCACACCATGTCTGATATAGCACATTGCTGATGTGAGTTGCAGTAAGAGAACAGGAGATCTCTTTAATTATATATGCTTAGATTTGTAGGGGGAAATCTTATACCAAGTAAAACTGTTAAATATGTGATGGAGCCTGATATTAACTGTAGCATACTATAAAGATGAAACCAGTTTGTAAAAAATAAAAACAAAAACAGAACAAAACACTTCAGTCCAGCTGGGAAATAAACACTTCATCAGGGTTCCTGAAAACCCCCTGCTGACCCAGCTGCTAATCCTCTCTCCCAGGACTTCCTGAATTTTAGATACTAAAAGGGTTAAAAATCTGGCATCACAGAGATTCCAGGAGGCTGCCTTAGCTGTAGGTCTAAGACAATGCATCTTTCAGAGAGGAGTGACTGGACTGTACTTATTGTTAGGTAGTTTTCTATTGCCTCCTGAGATGGAGATTTCTTTTGTCGTTTTATTCTCAAACTGTTGGAAAAGCTGTCCACTGAAATTTTTATATAAATATTTGTATTTCTTCTGGGAAACTAAGCTTTCCTGATAAGTCTTTCTACAAAATCTAACTTTTGTCCAGATTTGACTAACCTGTTTCCTGAATCCTATGTTGAGCTGTTAATGGACTCCAGCCCACCTTGAAAATTCAATATATAATGCAGTTTTTCTCAATGAGAAACCTGCAAGTAACAGGAGAGCCTGTGTTAATACTCTAGGGTCAGATTTTGATTTGATGAATAGTTAGGATGCAGTTAAAGCTCATTTTGGAGATCTTGTATTTCTACTTCCCCTATTTTTTCTACTTCCAATGTTTTCTAAACCTGCTGTCCTTATGTTTATTTGAAAAGACATCGATTTCCAGATGATTTTTTTCTTTCCTTTCGACCCACTAAATATCACTAATGAGATTTCAAAGCAGCTTAATATTATACATTCCCAGCACTTACAATTTTGATAGTAGATTTTGGAGATAGGAAAGCCCTTTCAGCATACATAAAGTATTAAATATGGAATTCCATGATCTGAGGGAAACAATCAGAAAGATGTTTAAAAACTAATTCTTAAATCTTTATACTTAGACACAGAAAAGTACTTCCACATAATTCCAGGGATCAGAACAGCACTAAAAATGTCTCAGAGCCCAACCTGTGCGGTTTATAAGATCTGATGAATAAGCACAAACTTAAAACATAGGGAGCCAAAGGCATTAAAACCTCACAAAGCTAAGATACAAATATGATTAGCTAATGGCACTTAAAATTTTATATTTATTTTGTAAATATCTCCTGCTATATCATACGTGGTTTTTAGTTTTGTTTTTACAATATTTAGTTACCACTGAAGTTTTATTTGGTGGGTTTGGTTTTCCCAAATGACTGGGTGGCAACTTCTGTTTGCTATTAATAGATACTTAATAAATCAATACTCTGCAGAAATAACTCAATAAAAGGATATTTAAGAGCCACCATAAAATACTTTGACTTTTTTGATGTTTTGTTAATTTAATCTTGACCTTCAAATTATTAAGAAAAATCCCCTAAACTTTTTAAAATTTGAAATTAAGTAACAAAACCCAGGATATTTAGACAGTTGTTGAGTTCTTAAAACTAAGTGTCCTTTCAAAGTATAAAGTCAGTACAGTGTTTGAAGTTTTAAACATTTTTGTAGTCATTTCAAACATATTGTCAACCATAAAAGGTTATGCTTTGCCCTCAGTCCATGTGCATAGAATTCTGATTGATGTCAATGGGAGCCATGTGCGAAGTTTGCGGGCACTGTAGTTTGAGACTTTATGGTGTTTTCAGAATATCTTTGAAGTCTAGTTTCTGTGGAAAAATATAAAGTTTAAAGAATAACTCTTCAGGGCTTATTCTTATCCTCCGAGAACATGTTTAGATTGCCTGTTTTAAATGCAGACAGCTAGGCTGGAATTCCATAAACGTAAAAGTGTATGGAATGGTTGCTTATAGGGATTATTCCCATTGAGTTCACATGCTAGACTTCGAGACGAGAGTGGAAAACTCGACCTGGTAACCTGTTTTTTTTTATATATATATATATATTGACTCTGGCTTGCTTTTTGCTGCAATAGTGAAAAGTATACATTACTGTTCATGCTCATGCTGAAATTAACTTTACTGCTATCATTAATTTTATCTACAAAAATCTTCAACAAAACAAATAGAATCACCTCTGCAAGCCCATTAGGGACTTTGATTTTTATTCTATGACTAAGGGCAGACATCAGTTTGCAAAAACTCTCTGTTACTGACTGGAATTTATTTTTATAAAGATAGTCAAAAGAAAATTATTTAGGACAAAGTTAAAGAAATATAACTTGAACCCATTTTTCCAGAAAGAAAACAAATATTTTGTTGGGCTACAGATTCTGGAGTAACATGCACATGATTTAGAAATACTCCCAGTTTTGTAGGAAAGAAATTGTCAGTGTTATACAAATTTACCAAAATATTTTCCCATTTTAAGATACAAATGTCATTTCCCCAAATTAAATGCCCTAAACTATGTGTTTCTTAAGTAACTATAGTTTTCCTTTTATGTTACAATTAATTTGTGCTGAAAATTCCTGAATCTTTCCTGAGGTTTTTTTGGGAACAATCTTTGACATTTTGGTCCTTAGGATTTATTTGCACAATGAGGGCTCAATATTCTTGACAGCTCATCTAACAAGAGCCTGATAATCTATCTCACTGTAACTAGAGGAAAGTGCTGAAGCAACAGTCAAGAACTGGGATTCTATCTAAAGAAAAAGGAAGCAGAGACAATTCTTCAACTAGGAAACAAACCTTCACTGTAGTGGGGATTTTAAACTGACTGGAATTAGGCATTAAAACAATTGAAGACCAAACAATAGGAAGAGGGTTAAACAAGGAAATAAAGAAACATTTTATGTACCATAAGACATCAGATTTTCTCCTGCCTTAAATATGCTTTCAATTGGTTACTGGTAACTGAGTAACATAACTAGTGCATAAGACCGTGTATCTCAGTTATCTTCGATTCTGTATGTCTGTGTATTGCAAACCCTCTATAGAACCATATTGTCTGCCACAGATTTGCAGGTGACCAGACTACCCTCTCTCTCACGTTCTAGTTGTCTCTACAACGTAACTCTGGAGTGGATGGTCAGTTTCCTAAAGTCATGGGAACCTTGAATCATATCAGCTGCTAAAACTGTTAAGAAACCATTCTATCACTGGTACTACTCATAAAGGCATTCTTTTTCATCTCCTTGTCCAAGAAATCAATTAAGAAATCTTCAGATTTATATATATATCTTCAGATATATGCATATATATGTATATATAAATTCAAATTATTTAGAGACATTGACTTCAATTATCTTTTGCTTTCTGTTCCAAAAACATTTCCAGAATCAAAGAAATAAAACATCCTTGCTATAGTCTTACAATTTAAGGATCATTGGAAAAACCAGAGAGTTGATAACAGAAATTTTCATCTCAAATAGTGCATCCGCATATGAGAAAAGTAATTGATCAAACTTGGATGTAGAGGGAAGACTAATCTCCCAAATTACTGAGTATTGTTTTATAGAAATTTCCAGTCTCATGATGTTGTGTTGGTAACAGGAGTTATGTTTAGAAAGGGAAAATGAATATGAGGATGGAATTTTCAAAGATTACACAAGGAAACTAGTTAACTACAGACACTGTAGTCAGCAACTGCTCTGATTTACTACTATAGCGTCAAGTTTTTAATTGTCTCAACATGAGTTCGTCGACACCCCCCCAACACACACACACCCTTATCCTGTTTGTTCCATCCACACACACGCACATACGAGAAACTATTGTAACAAATGCAGTCTGGCGTGTGTTAATCACATAGAGTAAGAATAGCGTGAATTATAACATAACGTGGACCAACGTTACTCAAAGCAAGTAAGTCAGGTCAGGTTCAAAAAATCATAGGATTGTAGAAATGATTCCTAAACAAGTAAGAACAAGAAAAGGCTATTCAGAGCTTATCATAAGATGTGAGTCAACCCTGTCATTTGTGTTTTGGCAGAGACTCAAAGGCAGGCAGAGGAGTAGTAAAGCTTTATAGGGGGAAGAAAAGGAAGGCTTCAGATATGCCCTGATTGGAGGATGTTGTCATGGAGTAGCTGTAGGCAGGCTAATTAGAAGGGGGGCATCCTATATGATTGGTTAAGGGTACACATTTGGTTTTCTCTGCTTGCTCCTAAATTGGTAATTCAGACAAAAATTAGGGAAGATGTCAGTGATTAATCAAGCCTTGGCCATTTTGAGTTGATCATTGCAGAGTGTATGTGGACTGGTGACTAAAGATAACAGTCTGACATCCTATAAGTCTGACTTACTGATAGCCGACTTGGTTACTGGGCTGGTTATCATAAATAATTAGGTGGTTTCTTGGGTTGGTTGCTGCAGCTTGTGGATCAGAGTTCTATTTTTATATATATCCTGGCCATTGTTCATTTGTGTATTCACGCTCTCAGAATATTGACATTAATTGTGCTGTCTTATGCTTTCAAAATCCTATAATGTTTGCAAGAAAATACTGCCCTTTGAGAAAGAGAGAAGGATTGTATTAGCCATTCTGCATTAAACTTGAAATCAGATTATTTTCTATATAAAAATCTAGCTTTCAGTTTTAAACATTACCAGCAGAAAAGCAGCAACCTAGTCTAATGATTAAACATCCGACTCTGGGTCCCCACTGTTACTTCCTGTGTGATCTAGAGAAAATCATGTAAATTCTAGTTTCACTGGTTCTTCACTGGCTAAATGGGGGTGATCTTAATGTTGTAAAAGGTAAGTGAATTAAGGGACACTTGGGTGGCTTAGTCAGTTGAGCATCCATCTAATTCTTGGTGTCCACTCAGGTCCCGATCTCATGGGCTGTGGGATCCAGCCCCATGTCAGGCTATGCACTCAGTGGGGAATCTGCCTGGGTTTCTCTTCCTCTGCTGCTTCTCTCCACTTCAGTGCTTGCTTTCTCTCTCTAAAATAAATAAATGCATCTTTTAAAAAAAGGTAAATGAATTAAAACCAGTAAGCATTCAGAATAATGTAGAGCACATTGAAAGTACTCTTATTATTGGTAAAGAGAAAGTTTATAGCCTAAAGGAATGGACCATCAAAAGGGAGTTAAGAGATTTTTGCTGTACTGCAAGCACTAACAATAATTTTATCTCCTGGGGGAGGGAAATTGTGTAACTCTTTCAGTATTAGTTTCAACACACATAAAATAAAAATGTAAAATTTCTCATAACCCTAGCATTTCAAAGTTATGACTCTTGTGTGTGTGTGTGTCTTACTTTGTTATCAAAATTCTAGGCCAAAAAAAGAAGAACTGAATCTTTATCATGAATGAAGAGATAAATGTAGCTACAGATATAGAAATATAAATCTGAGATTGAGCATGAACAATTCCTAGGCAGAGCAAAACGAGTCTTAGATTTATTTACAAGTGATGCACTTAGGTTGTATTGTTGTTTTCATTTCCTATAACAGCAATGGCTATCCTGTCTGAGACCCAAACTTAAAAATAAAATCGGGGCACCTGGGTGGCTCAGTCAGTTAAGTGGCTGCTTTCGGCTCAGGTCATGATCCCAGGGTCCTGGGATAGAGCCCCACGCCGGCTCCCTGCTCAGCAGAGAGCCTGCTTCTCTCTCTCCCTCTGCCTGTCACTCTGCCTACTTGTGCTCTCTCTCTCTATCAAATAAATAAATAAAAAATCTTAAACAGTCTCTGCTTTGAGGGAAGAAGAATGCAAGTTGGCACCACAGCAGCCTACTTTATTTTTTGTTGAGTGATATTTTTTCTGTTTTATTTTTAATTTTTTTTAAATATTTATTTATTTGTTTGAGAGAGAGAATGTGCAAGCACAAGCCAGTGGGGGGAGGGGCAGAGGGAGACAATTTTCAAGTAGACTTTCAACTGAGCTTGGAGTCTGCACATGGGGCTCAATCTCATGACCCATGATATCATGACTTGAGCCAAAACCAAGAATTGAATGCTGAAATGACTGAGCCACACAGGTACCCCTTCTCTGTTTTATTTTTAAAAAATTATCCATTTTTTTCTTCTCATACTTGCTACCCCAACCCCTGTTAAATTTCTCCTGAGGTTCCAAATTTAATAATTAGTTAATGAAATGTAATAATATACAATGAAATTAAAAATTAAGTTCTTATAAATATATCATAGTTGAATATAACTTAGAAAACTGAAACTTACAAAATGTCTTTAATAACTTCCAAGTTTTAAATTAAAGTTTGTTGAAAGCTTCCCTTTCATTTATGCAGACTTGGTTGTTCTGCAGATATCACTTAGTTTCATATCTACTTCTTCTGCTGACTTTTGCATTGCCAGTAATCTTGATTTACATTCTTACTTAAGGAAGTAAAAGCTTGGCTTTTAATGTTTCCCTGTGTAAATGAATGAACCAACCAGATGTATGTGTATATGTATATAAAATATATATAATCTCCAGTTGTAATTTCATCAGCCTATATGTCTACTATCCTATATAAAACTGTTATAAATATTTGTATTATTCTCATTCATCTTATAAACCATTCACATGTTCTTATTTACTGCCTTTAATTGACATCTCAGAGGGCAGGGACACTGTCTCTCCATCAATATTCAATGAATCAACATTTTGGACTAAGTTTTTTGTAATTTGTTTAAGCCTATCAGTTCATCCATATGCACCTTTATTCTATAGTATACATTGTTAATTAAAAAAAAAAAGTAAACTGAGCCTTAACACTTGAAAATACTTTAGCAGAAGCCAAAAATATTTCACATTAAGACATAGGTATGATTATATCTGGGCTAAATTTTTCTCTGTAGTATTTTAACTTATGTTTTAACTTTCAGTCACAGTGGGGAGCATGGTGACCTTTTAAGCTTTTGAAGATCATCTAAGAACCATTTCAAATAAGTTTCGTCTGTGATCCTGTCCAGCACAACAATATGGGTAATTTAAAAATTACATCCCATGATAAATCTCCCAGGAATTTCCTCTATTACGTTCAGTGACATTTCCACAGTGCACAGATGCATTTATAAGAGAACTTTGTACAATAAAATGAATTAGATTAATGGAAGAGAAGAGGAGTCCTAATTCCATATAGGCATATTTTATTGAATCTATTTCTGTGCAAGTTCTCTTTGACAGAAGGAATTCTTCTTTAAATGTCATGCTAAAATCTATAAAAAAACAGACTTGTCCCAATTCTAGGTTTGTTCATAGGAATGCTTTCCTCACCTGATCTTTAAAAACATTTAATGATAAATTATAGAACATTAGATTCTATTTGTGTGATATCAAATTTAAGATGGATATTAGAAACACACACTAAATCAAAATCCATTTTGTTTTATACACAACACTGAACACATTCCTCTTCTTACTAACACTTTTGTCCAAAGTCATATATTTTTAGAGACAAACGTATGTAATTATATTACAAAAATAGTTTTTATAGATTCAGGAACTCTAGATTGGGACAAATGAAAATCTCTTATGTAACTTGCTCTGGTTCACAGTTAGTTACGGTAAGATTAATAGTAAGTTTCATTTAAAGGTTTATATTATTTTAATTTTATATGATTTCCTATACTTATTTATAAAAAAATAAATTTTCTTCTAGTTCAAGTACATTTTAAACCTTATACTTCTTATAACACACTTAGCCCAAAATAGTTTACTCATTTGCCTTTTATAAAACAAAACAAAAATATTTTTAAGCCTTTACATTGGCAACAAAAATAGATATATGCATGTGTAAAATAAGACACAGGGCTTCACCTTTTTCATTAAAATTAGAATACAAACAATACTTGCATAATAATGTATACAATGTATATAAGCTAATACAAACATTAAATAATTTGATTTCCTTATAGTAAATATTCAATAAACACTAGCTTAGGGTTTATTTTTGTTGTGTTATTGTATTCTTACTGTTGTTTTATTACATCTTAATTGTTGTAGTTACTGTTATAGAAAGAGCACTAACTTAGAAATAAGATGATCTTGATTTTAGATTGAGGTTATAACTTAATTCTCTGACCTAAACTAATTATTAAACTTCTGTAGAAAGCTCATCAATAACGTGAAGAAACCAGGCTAGATGACTTTGAACAATGCCTCCTATGATAAATACCTTTATTTCCCATATGCCATTATTTAAATAAGTTTTCTTATTAGTTATTATTATTTATATAATTATTTTATATAAATTATATATTTATTTTATATAAATTATATATATATTTATATATATAATATATATAAATATAAATAAAAATATAAATATAAATATAAATATAAATTATATATATTTTAAATAAATTATATATATATTTATATAATTATATTTATATAATTATTATTTCTTATAAGAACACCTTATTAGATACAGTTGAATGCAATTTCAAACAGAAATACTAAAAATTATTTTAAAAATACAAACACTAAATTCACTATTAAATATATGTTATTAAATCTGGGAAACATTTCCATCAGTGAATATTTTCAGTTTTTTGAAAGTTAAAGCTTCAAATCAAATAATTTGATAGCCATATGTTATTTAAAAAGCAGTATTTTATAGTTTTCTGAGTACAGATTGTTTGCCTCTTTGGTTAGATTTATTCCTAGGTATCTTATGGGTTTCGGTGCAATTGTAAATGGGATCAACTCCTTAATTTCTCTTTCTTCTGTCTTGTTGTTGGTGTGTAGGAATGCCACTGACTTCTGTGCATTGATTTTATATCCTACCACTTTACTGAAATCCTGTATGAGTTCTAGCAGTTTTGGGGTGGAGTCTTTGGGGTTTTCCACATAAAGTATCATATCATCTGCAAAGAGTGAGAGTTTGACTTCTTCTTTGCCGATTTAGATGCCTTTTATTTCTTTTTGTTGTCTGATTGCTGTGGCTAGGACTTCTAATACTATGTTGAATAGCAGTGGTGATAGTGGACATCCCTGCCGTGTTCCTGACCTTAGGGGGAAAGCCCTCAGTTTTTCCCCATTGAGAATGATATCCGCTGTGGGTTTTTCATAGATGGCTTTTATGATATTGAGGTATGTACCCTCTATCCCTACACTCTGAAGAGTTTTGATCAAGAAAGGATGCTGTACTTTGTCAAATGTTTTTTCTGCATCTATTGAGAGGATCATATGGTTCTTGTTCTTTCTTTTATTAATGTATTGTATCACATTGATTGATTTGCAGACGTGGTATATTTATACAATGGGATTATGCAGCCATCAAATGGAATGAAATCTTGCCATTTGCAACGACGTGGATAGAACTGGAGGGTATTATGCTGAGCGAAATAAGTCAATCAGAGAAAGATATGTATCATATGACCTCACTGATATGAGGAATTCTTAATCTCAGAAAACAAACTGAGGGTTTCTGGAGTGGTGGGGGGTGGGAGGGATGGGGTGGCTGGGTGATAGACATTGGGGGGTATGTACTATGGTGAGTGCTGTGAATTGTATAAGACTGTTGAATCACAGATCTGTACCTCTGAAATAAATAATACATTATATGTTAAAAAAAAAAGAAGAAGAAGATAACAGGAAGGGAAGAATGAAGGGGGGGAATTGGAGGGGGAGATGAACCATGAGAGACTATGGACTCTGAGAAACAAACTGAGGGTTCTAGAGGGGAGGGTGTGGGGGGATGGGTTAGCCTGGTGATGGGTATTAAAGAGGGCACATTCTGCATGGAGCACTGGGTGTTATATGCAAATAATGAATCATGGAACACTACATCAAAAACTAATGATGCAATGTATGGTGATTAACATAACATAATAATAATAAAATAAGTCAAAAAAAAAGAAAAGCAGTAAACCCATTTTAAATTATTCTTTTGAAATTTGTCTCAATAAGACATCTTATCTTATATTTGGCAACAAAAAAGGAAGCATTTCTAAAAAAACAATGTTGCATTTTATTTTTCTGGAGCATATTTTGCTATTAAATCTATGTATCTCAAACAGAACACGTGGTACAATGCAAGTTAATGCTATCATTTTCAAATATCTTTTCTCATCCAACAACATTATTTAAATATCATTATGTATTTGGAAAGAAAGAAAAGTCACAAACTTCATATAGTGAATCACAACACAATATTTTTGGTAGGTAGAAGTACATTGAAGATTTAAAAAATAAAATCTACTTCTAGCAATTTATGCATAGTATATGGTGGAAAGCTCTACAGATTACATTTGTATAAAAAGCTTCAAAATAAAAAAGAGAAAATAAGGTCCCTTTACTGCATCTATGCAAACTGGTGTATTGCTAGATATTCCTATATTTACTTTTCGCCAGATACTAAAACATGCATATGCTTAAAAAACAAACATGCTATGTTTATGTCCTACAGGAAAATTTATTCCACCGTATCCATTATGATAAGCCTTAGCCTCATCATTGTGTTTATTGGGCTCTTTGTACTAATAATATTTATAAATTCTTATTTTGTTTACATATTTACCTATTAATAATGAATTATGATAATGTTATTTCTGTTTCCTCTATTCAGCAATAAAATATAAACTCTTTAAGATAATTTTTTCTTTGCTGTACTCTATGTACTCTTCTTTACATCAGATAATTTCCTTTCTATTTCTATTTTATAAACAGACTTAATGTATCAAAGTATTTTTGTCTTGGGGCGCTGGGTGGCTCAGTCAGTTAAGTGTCTTGATTTCAACTCAGGTCATGATCTCAGGGTTGTGAAATTGAGCCCTGTGTGGGGCTCTGTGCTGAGTGTGGAGCCCGCTTAAAATTCTCTCTCTCCCTTTCCCTCAGCCCCTACCCCTATACCTACTGGTGCTCTCTCTCTCTCAAATAATATATGTGTGTGTGTGTGTGTGTGTGTGTGTTTGTCTTTGTCGAATATTTCTACCAAAAGTGATTCACAAGGAAATATGGTCACATACACAAAAAATCAAAGATTTTTTTAAACTTATTGTTTTTTTTTATTATGTTCAGTTAGCCAGCATATAGTACTTCATTAGTTTTTGATGTAGTGTTCAATGATTCATTAGTAACATATAACACCCACTGCTCATCACAACACATTTTACTCAAGTGCATATACTCTGACAGTGACCTACACAATTCTACACAAACAGAAAAGATAAAATTTAAAAAGGGAAGAATTTGGGGATGAGTTTTTTTTTTTTAATTCTTTAATACAAATTAACACACCAGCTTCAGTGAATACAAAGGAATTCCTAAAAAATCTTGTCTTTCGAGTTAAGACCTCTGGTTCTTTGTCATACAACAATACTTCTTTTGGAAACGGGAAAAATTCATTAAGGAATCATGCCACAGCAAAGCATGAGCCAAGTAACATAATTTACATAAATATCAATTTAGTAGGAGATAAAAATATAAGATGTCTCTTTCTTCATTCTTCATATCTTGATCTATATCAGGGTCATTTTTCCCATTGTTTTGTAATTAGAGAAACAAAATGTAATTATTGTCATCACTGTTAATCTTTTTAATAGGAAGAATCTATGATCAAGTTGTAGCAGTAAAACTTGAATCTGAATGGCTGAAACTTTTTTCCTGGTTCTCTGATAAAAAAATTGCATGAAACAGGAAATCAGTAGTCCTCCTCAGTCTTAAAAAAAGAAGAAACAAAACAAAACTTAAAGGAGGGATCTTTTGCATTGCTTTTAAGAGGTTTCTAACTGATACAGGTAATTTATTACTGATACTCATTATTAGGCTGAGAAGAAAATAAAAGGAAGAATTGAATAAACAAATCTGCCTCTACAGTTTTGAACATTTTAGTCCCTGCCTTAGAAATGAAATCAAGAAACAAATTAAGGTCTTAGCAGACAGCAAGGATTCTCCCCTGACATTTGGCCAAGACTTCTCTTAAAAAACACTGTAATAATAAAAACAATCTACTGAGTAACTACTATAGTATTCTGATTACTTTGATTACATTTCAAGATTAATTATAATTACGGAAATAACATATTTCCTGATGGAAATTATTCAAGGAAATAGAGACATTAGCTGAAGAACATGGTCATATTGTCAAAATTTGTCAATTATTAAAGCCATGCCTTAGATTTTTCTATAGCATAAGACTTCAAATTAAAAAAATATATATTTTATATTCATAATTAATGCTAACTATAGCCAGTTTACGAAATCAGATCCAATACATGATACTTTCCAGTTGCATATTTATATAGCCATAGGTACATTTCAAAATGTGGGTGTGAGTGTGTGTGTGTGTGTTTGTTTGTTCCTGGGGCAGCAAGTATAAAATTATAGGTTGTGAATATTAATTTTTTTAACCTGACAGTCCCCCTTTTCCTTTACTGGTGAAACAAGAACGCGTCCCAGAACATGTAGAAAAAGTCTACTATATGATCAATATAGACCCCTAAGTGGACATTTTTGGGGTTGTGGACTTCATAGTAGTGTGCGAAACCAATGGGTATATGAGATGATCCATTAGGATGCAGGAGAAATATAATTAATATTTCTGGTCATTTCATATTAAAAATAAATTAACTAAGCTTTTCAACATTTAATACATAGATTGACACTGATGAATCCACATAATGTGGGGCGCCTGGGTGGCTCAGTTGGTTAAACGACTGCCTTCGGCTCAGGTCATGATCCTGGAGTCCCAGGATCGAGTCCCACATCGGGCTCCCTGCTCGGCAGGGAGCCTGCTTCTCCCTCTGACCCTCCCCCCTCTCATGTGCTCTCTCTCATTCTCTCTCTCTCAAATAAATAAATAAAATCTTAAAAAAAAAAAGAATCCACATAATGTGTATTTCATACAATTACATTTCAAATACAATACTCAAGATAACTTGAGAGAATGAGAGCTCTTCAAGTAGAAATATTTAGTGTTATCTCCAACATTAATACGTATCACACCATCTATTTTAAAGTAAGCTAAAGCAAACACCATAAAATGCAAAGGTGATTTTAAACGAATTAATTTATAAATGAACTGTGTATTTATATACTTACAAATGAACTTATAAATAAATGTGTGAGTCTAAGAAAACAAGACAAAGGCAGAAATGACATTTCTATATTTAACTATGAGTTTATAATCAGTCTTTCTATAAGGTAAAAGCAGTTGGGATCTGCTAGGATCTAAATCTTAAAGAACTAAAAAAAATAAATAAAAATAAATAAATCCCAAAGAATTAAGAAGACCAATTGATATAGAGATTTATTTCCACTATTGTTAACGAAACTCATTCCACATATATTGAACATTGAGAAATTAGCTGATAACATCAAACTTCACAATCCACAAAGCATTTAAATATATATGCATATATATATATTTTGTTGTTGTTGTTGTTGTTGTTGTTATTATTCATGAGAGACAGAGCGAGAGAAAAAGGCAGAGGGAGAAGCAGGCCTCCTGCTGAGCAAGGAGCACGATGCGGGACTCGATCCCAGGACCCTGAGATCATGACCTGAGCCGAAGGCAGACGCTTAACCATCTGAGCCACCCAGGCTCCCTAAATATTTTTTTTTTTTAAATCTCAACTTTAGGGGCACCTGGGTGGCTCAGTCGTTAAGCATCTGCCTTCGGCTCAGGTCATGATCCCAGGGTCCTGGGATGGAGCCCCACATCGTGCTCCTTGCTCAGCAGGAGGCCTGCTTCTCCCTCTCCCACTCCCCCTGCTTGTGTTCCCTCTCTCGCTGTCTCTCTATCTGTCAAAAAATAAATAAAATATTTAAAAAATAAATAAATAAAATAAAATCTCAACTTTACCTCAATCTTTGAAAATAATTGTTTGCGAATAAATTTGATACACTTAATTTTTGTGCATTCATTGTGACAGTATAATTATGATGTATCATTAATCATATTTATTCAGAAATAATGGTTTCCCTATATAATTTCCTCCTGAGATGCACAAGTACTGATAAAGGAGAGGACTGATTATTCCTCAAAGTGGTACAGGTCACACTGATATCAGGAACATGATGTGTAATCAAGAGACAGATTTTTCTAGTTATTATTCCCATTTAACAATGGAGAGGAATATTGGGGGAAGAAAAGCATAACTAATCATGGCTAAGGTCTACATTCTGACTGGTGTGATCTTAACCTTTGTGTTCTTTATACCAAGAACATTATTTTCCAAGCAAATTACTAAGCAAACTAAAATAAGCAAAGACTGTTAACTTAAACTATAGTTCAACTCCTCTATCCGTAACAGTAACAAGATTTTGTTTTCACTCCAGCTTCCAAGGAGTTATTTAGTATTTAGTAAATGTGTATGTTCAAGACAGGAGCCTCCATGTATTTGAGTAAACTTCAACTAAAAGAAAAGAACAAAACAGGACTTCAGAGGGAATCAAAACAGTGTAAGTAGTGTTAAGAAAACTATTATAGAAACCATTGTATTGATCTGTGAATCAAGAATAGAAAGTTATGGGGGCGCCTGGCTGGCTCAAATGGTACAGTACAGGACTCTTGATCTCAGAGTCATGAGTTCAAGCCCCACACTGGGTGTAGAGTTGACTTAAAAAAAGAAGAATAGAAAGTTATGACACAACAAACTAGTAAGAAAATTAAAATAAAATGAGGCATTTGGCAAATTAAAAAAATAACAAAATAAATTTAAAAATTAGAGAGATTTTGAAGTAGTTTGGCAAAAATCTCCAGAAAGCAGAACCAAGTGGCAGAAATAATGTTTTAAATAAAAAAAAAATAAATAAAGGATAGTGTGAGAGCAGCCAACATGCAACTAATAGTATTCTGAAAACAGAGTACTCATTTGAGAAAATAAATAAATCAAAATGTGATTTTGCAGAAATAATAAAAATGAGATTTCATAGTGAATGGGGATCATTAAGATCTCAAACAATCGATGAATGAAGAAGAGAAAAAAAAGGAAGATGTACTCCCTGGAAATTGACCATATAATTTTGGAAAACTGAATTCAGAGATATGTTGATAAACACCAACACCAGAAGGTAAGGTAAAATGCTTTTCTACTAAGGATGCATTACCCAGAAAAATAATCCAACAAATGAACCCTGTAATAAGGGCATTTTTAGATGTTCAAGCATTTTTTTTTAAGATTTTATTTATTTATTTGACAGAGAGATACACAGTGAGAGAGGGAACACAAGCAGGGGGAGTGGGAGAGGGAGAAGCAGGCTTCCCGCGGAGCAGGGAGCCCGATGTGGGGCTGGATCCCAGGACCCTGGGATCATGACCTGAGCCGAAGGCAGACGCTTAATGACTGAGCCACCCAAGCGCCCCAGATGTTTAAGCGTTTTGATGTTTTTCCTTCCATGAATTTTATCTCAAACAGTTATGAGGAATGAGCTATATTAACATTATAATATGGAAATTAGAGTAAAGATTCTAGATTCAGGCCTTCTGGTTGGGAAGTATGCTATCCCACTTACCAACTGAATAATATTCAGACATTTCCTATATGCAAAATGGAGGTTATAATAAATATGTATATATATATATATATTCTTACATACATAATGTTTCATATATAGTATATATAATTTATATATGCATAAAATTATATAGAACATTCTCCCTAGTCTTCCCCAAATTTACCTGTGGCCATTAAGGTAAAGAAATATTTTTAGGAGGGGTGCCTTGTGGGCTTAGTCGGTGGAGCATGCGACTCTTGATCTCAGGGCTGTGAGTTCAAGCCCCAGGTTGGGCATACAGCTTACTTAAAAAAATATATTTTTCCTCAAGAAATGTAATAATACTCTAACTCCCAGGGAACCAGAGTACCACTATGGTTCTCAATTCAAAATCAGGTTCATAGAAGACAGGTGACAAAGGATGATTGGATGAATTACAACACAGTGGTGTTGTGGGTACCAGCTCCACACTTTGGTTATTTTCCCAGCAGAAGTGTGTATGGTTGGAATAGAGGACGGTAGCTGGCAAAACGTCCACATTGATTCCCTGACCTGTGATGTGAGAGCTATTATCTATGCAAATGACCTTCAAATACCATAAAACCAGAGAAACTGAATAAATTTGTATCACTATCAGAGGCTTGACAATAGCAGAGGTACTGATTTCCAGCACCTCACCTTTCATCTTACCTATTTGACCTGTCTTAAGCTCTGAATCTTATAGATTCACAGAAGACTATCCTATATGTATTCTTGTGGTTACTCAAATTACAGCTGCTTTTCCAGATACGGTCTCTTTACTTGACAAAACAACATATTTTCTGACAGCTAATGTGCAGCATCTAATCCTAGAAATTCTCTCCTCTCTATGCCTGCTTGTAAAACCACCAGAAGTTGTTTATGTTTTTCTTGAACTAAGAGACTCCCAACAGCAGCTGAATCTACAAGTAGTTCTACAATTGCTCTCCCCACCATTGGATCTTCCTTCCTGACTGCACTCAGGGAATAAGCTCTAGCACATGAGCCTAGGGCTCCAACTTGAACTTGATCACCCCCCAACAAATTTGTAAGCCAATCAACTGTAATGTCTCTTATGGAAATATAAATATGAATGTAACCATAAGTGTAAATATGTACCCACATACAATGCACAATTGCTTTACTTTTGGATATAATCCTAACAGATATATACTGTATGCAGAAGAGATCATTCCAGTAGGTTAGGCAAAGGCATGGTGTTACTACATTTATTTGGAAGCTAGTAAAAATAAAGAGGATGATATTGAATCTGAGTTGATGAACAAATAGTCTATCCCGCGTTGATAGTTGTCAAATTTAAACTACAATTACCTACTGCTATGATAATGCCTGCACTGCAAAGGAGAAGGCAGGAATTCCATTTCCTGAACACCTTTTTTTTTTTTTTTTTAATATAGTTCTGGGTTAGAATTTTCTAATGAAAGGAATTGCTCAGGACTGTGAAGGGGAAGAGGCTGTTACTTGGGAGGCTGAGGCAGAGAGGCATGACAGTGTTGCAGTCCCTCGAGGTACACTTGTTTCACAGACATTGTGGTAGATGTGTTGCATCCTCTGACTTCTTTTCAGCTCTCATTTCACAGGATTGGTGGCCAGATAAAAGACATTTGTTTAGGCTTATTGTCTAACTTCTGTGTCGTGGCCGGCCATAGAAATCAAATACCATGGTTTGTTGGACGACCACCCCAAAGTTCAACTTTCTGGATTCTTCCATAGTCCCACCTCCTAATTCCATAGAATGCTTCAGTCTGAAGTAATAAATGACTCTCTCTGTCCCATCTTTCCCATTTTCATGCAAACACTGATTCCTATATTAAACCCATTTATTCCTGTAGATGCTTATTTTCCTGACTCAGCCAGAACTATCAAGTTTATTTATCCTTGCTTATTGTTAAATAGTCTATATTCTATATTTCTTCAGAATGATGATTAAGTAGTCAACATTCTGTATCTAATTTAAAAAACTAAAATGTTATTTTGTACTAAACACATATATAACAATATTCTATTCATCTGAATTGCACAAATTCTCCAAATGTATGAAAAAAACTCTTCCTTATCTAGGAAGACATTATTAACATCCTGTACAAATTTCATAAAAGCCAACTAACTCTCTTGAGTCATCTGTAAATCTATGATTTAGAATTTATTGAGAATTAGCTATACATCTGCCTAGTGATCATCCATGCACTGCTGTGCAAGATAGATATATGTATCTATATGTAATATATAATATATAATATATAATATATAATTATCCATAAAGATATGCACTTTTTGTAATTGTTACTTGGCATTCTACTACTTGCCCACAGACTTGACTAACAAGAGATATTTTTCTACATTTTAATTTTTGATTCTAATGAGAAGTTAGTAATGAAGACAACTGAGTAGTCATCAACTAGAAGCATATAAGCATCTTATTTGTTCCTCCAGTAGCCTTTTTTTTTTTTTTTCTGGTTCATTTTGCCTCCATGCATGTAAGTGTAGTCTGATTTATCTTTTATTTTTCCTTCTAACCTCTTAATTACTTGGGTTCTTTGGAATACAGTCTTAGTCTTATAGGAAATTCTCTGCAAATTATCAAATTAAAAAAAGGAGCTTGGAGTGTGTGTAGTCAGAAGAGTGTGAAGGCACATTCAGAAGAAGAAAATTCTACTTTTAGATTAAACAAAATTCTTGTGGATTCCTCACAAAATTTCAAAATATTACTATTTTTAAATCAATTGGTGATTTGGGGTATATTTATAATATCTATTAAAATATCCCTGGGTTCACTTACTTTACATTTTATTTTCTTTAAATTACAAATATTCAATACTATCATAATCTGTGTTATTTCTGGGGTTCCTGGGTGGCTCAGCTTGTTAAGCGTCCAACTCCTGATGTCAGCTCAAGTCATGATCTCGGGGTCTGTGCTCAGCAGGGAGTCTGCTTGAGATTCTCTCTCTCTCTCCTTCTGCCCCTCCCCTACCCTGTCTATGGGCTCTCTCTCACTTGCTCCTCTCTCAAATAAATAAATCTTAAAAAAAAGATACACAGTATTTGAATAAAATATCTAATTAACTTGTTATACACAACCAAGAAATCTGTGGGTGTCTAATAACCTATTTGTAGTCAAAACCCTCTTTGTATTAGCTACAACCTGACAATCTAAATTTTGGATGTCAGCTTAACAAACTAGAAAAGTAATTGAAAATTATAAATAAAGACCTTGCTAATAGCACATTGTTTATATTTCACTTTGTATTTGTGTAAATATAAAAACTAAAATTAACATGTTGCATCAGTGATTACAAATTATATTTCATTATAAGCACATTATTAATCACTTTTAACCCTGGTGGTGGGGTGGGGTGGGCTGGAAACTCTTAAGAGAGAAATTGATTGTAGTTTATTTTATTCCCCCAACAGTTTCTTCCTCATATATGTATATATGTGTGTATATATATATATATATATATATATATATATATATATATATATATGTATATTCTCTCAAAGACTTAAACATGCTTTTCACTATGATAAGGGAAAAAGATAGGGAAAAGGAAATCATAAAACACGCTCGTCCCAAGTAGTTATTACCTATTTTCTAAATATTTCCTTTTTCTCCAGAGAGCTCTTTAAACTAGATATTTTTAAATACTAGTGTTCAATAATTTTACTTGTTAAAATCAGAGATTAATCACTAAATTAGAGTAAAATAACTAGAAAAACCATTGTACTAAACAAATTGTTTAATTAAAGTAATTTACTTTGGAAATACATTTGATGTGATGATTGCATTTGTAATTATTGCCTAGCTCGATGTGACTGAGAGTTACAGTTAGAATTTTTTCCTGAGATACAAATACAAATTTATATATATTGAGATTGGCTAATAACTAAGAACTATAAGACTCATGGTATTCAAATATACTTAATAAAATTTTCCAAGTATATTAAAAAAATACCAAGATTGTAAAATACTTTGTGCCTTATTTTGGTGTACTGCTATGTAACCCAAAATATATAAGGTAAGACATGATTTTTTCTGTAGCATAAGTGCTGGCAGAATTTTTATCTGATACTGCTAGTTTTATCATCAGAAAAGGATTTTTATATGTGTCATCTCATTAAATTTATGTAAAAAGAATAGGATTTAGAAAAAAGTAAATACCATTGTATACAGATGATTCTTGCGACTTAGACTTTTTATCAGAAAAATATGAGCATACTATGTTAATAAAAGTAAAAGGGGGGTGCCTAGGTGGCTCAATCGATGAAGCCTCTGCCTTCAGCTCAGGTATGATCCCAGCGTCCTGGGATGGAGCCCCATGTCCAGCTCCCTGCTCAGTGGGGAGTCTGCTTCTCCCTCTGCCTGCAGCTCCCCCTGCTTGTGCTCTCTCTCTCGTTCACACTCTCTCTCTAAAATAAGTAAATAAAGGGCACCTGGGTGGCTCAGTCGTTAAGTGTCTGCCTTCGGCTCAGGTCATGATCCCAGGGTCCTAGGATTGAGCCCCTCATTGGGCTCCCTGCTCCGCGAGAAGCCTGCTTCTCCCTCTTCCCTCCCCCTGCTTGTGTCCCTTCTCTCGCTTTGTCTCTCTCTGTCAAATAAATAAATAAAATCTTAAAAAAAATAAATAAAATAAAATAAGTAAATAAAATCTTAAGAAAAAGTAAAAGGGAAACTAGATGTATTTATACACGTTCAAGTTATTTAAATTTTGAATTATTGATTACACTACAGATATAAACCAATGTTTATATCAGGAGATTATGTGTGAAGGCAGATACTCAGTAATTAAGATTTTCAGGATGTGACTCTATAATTTTGACTTACTAAAGGTAAAAGATACGAATAAAACAAGATGAGGTAGTAAAAAAAAACAATAACATTGACACACAACGGACAGTTTTATTATTAAAAATAGTAATGAGAATGAAACTAGTCTAAAAGCTAAGAAAATAGTCAACATTTTTAACATTCTTTCTTGTTTTTCCATTTATTTTTTCAACTTATTTTATCCTTTTTTTTTTTTTTGAAAATAGAGTAAGCAAGAAGTGATCAAAGGTGTCTAAACAACAAGAATATGAAAGGTAATACTAGCCATAATTCCTGGGATATGCTCATCCAAGACCTGTCAATTGAAGGATGGGGGCAATCTACCAAGAAAGGAGAAAGGCAAGGGAACAATTATTGAGCCATAAGAAAAGTGACAAAAATATGTACCCGGCAGAGGGCAGTGGAGTGTAGAACTCAAATCTTATTTTAATCACGCTTACTAATCCAGCATTTACTTGCTCTCACAACAGCAAAATAGGATCACGTCAGAGGCAGCAAGTTCTAACTTTTCCTGGACAGGAATATGAAGCTGTTGGCATTTCATAACCTTTTCACTTCTTTTGTGTTCATACACATTACAATTTAGAAACTAGAAGAAAAGGTAGTAAAAGCACCCACTGAAGAAAATATTAAGTAATGTGGTAAGATTAGGGGTGTTCAGGGTGCTATGGTGAAAAGCCCATCAGGGACAAATGGTTGAACATATTACCTGACATGCAAATGGATTTGTATTTTTTGCAGAAGAGTGGCATGTGTGGAGGCATTAGGTTTCAGTCCAAAGATGAAAGAGATGATGAAGTAGATTCTTAGATAAATGACATATAGGAAACCCTATTAGTCAACCTATTAATTGGTGTGGGACTAAAATGGTCTAATGGTAAAAGGCTGAAATTGTGGGTGGGGCTGGCCAGTGGAGTAAAGTAAGAGACAAAGAGGAGTAAAATAAAGGTGAAATCAATATTAGCTACTGATTAATTAGGTGCGGTGGATGAGGAAGAATGAGTCAAATTATAACTACATATTTTATAGCCTAGGAAATCCAGAGAAACATGTTTTCATGATGAAAAATAAGAAGGTCATAATGAAAATTAATGAGATCATGATGAAGCTCTAGTTTAAATTGTGATGTGATTAGGTCAGTGTCATCTGTATTGAACTCAGATGAATGCTGGTTAATAAGCATAAAAAACAGTCAATAGAGAATTTAAAAATTGGAGAAAGAACACAGGAAGGAGGCCTGGGATGAATAAACTCTTAACAAATACATTCAGTGCTGGCAAAATCTTGGGAAATATCCACATGTGAGAACAAGAGCTGAAAAATACAGAAAAAATACGGAAAAAATAATGGAAGTACAGGAAAGTAATAAATAAGGAAAAGAGGGGGTACTTTAATATGCCTGCACATAGAAGAGGAGAGAATTTCAGGAAGTTTACATTTTATTGCTCCAAATGCTCCTAACGCAAATGGAAGGGAATAAAAACCATAGATGCAAAACATTCATTAAGCATAATAATGCATTGTATGCTAGAAATAGAACAGGGGAGAGTTATATTTACAGTTATGCTAAAATATTCATTTTTAAATGAGCACCTGTGTGGCTCAGTCAGTTAAGCATATGACTCTTGGTTTCGTCTTGGGTTGTGATCTTGGGTTCCTGAGATTGAGTTCCACATTAGGCTCTGCACTGAGCATGGAGCCTTTTTGGCATTCTCTCTCTCCCTCTACCCCTGCCCCCACTCGTGCTTTCCCTCTCTCTCTCTCTGCCTCTAAATAAATAAATAAATAAATAAATAAATAAATAAATAAATAAATAAAAATTAAAAAGGCCATCTCCTTGTGAAATGTGCCATAAAATAAGCTATTAATCATTCTCTTGAAAAAAATCTGAGACACGACTCTGCATTACTTTGCATATCTAGGAAATTGATGTTCATTCTATACTTAGTGTCAAATTTCTTTGATTTTTATTCATTTAAAACACACCACAACACACACACACACACACACACACGCACATACACACAGGCATAAAATTTAATTGTGAATAGATTCCTATGTACATACCACTATCCAGTAACTACCAACATTTTACTTTGTTTTATCTAGTCCTACCCTCTTTTTATTTTGCTAAATATGTTAAAGATATGTTATTTCAAATCAAAATGCATTGCAACGGGTCTTAAAAATACATTTTCTTACAAAACTATATTAACTCTTTCAAATCTAACAAGATTAGCAATAATTCATCAGTCTACTCACTACCCATTCAAATTACTGGAATTATTTTTAATAATCAATTTTCCTTCTTAACTATTTAAATGTATTTTCACATATGCATATTTAGACATGTAATTATGGCAGAGCATAATAAACCCTCATGTTATCACTCAATTATAACAATTATCATCTTACGGTAAAAACTGTTTCATTTATACTTTCATCTTCTCTAACTTCAAAACATTTCGAACAAACTACAGATATCTATTTTAATTAAATTTCTAAATATTTCTTGATGCAAATCTATAGAATGAGGTCTTGTTATATGACCATATTATTATTAATATTATGCTTAAAAAATCTAGTGCTAAAATTATTAATTGCTTCATAAATGTTACACACAAACACAGAGCTATTATTGGTTATTTGCTAGTATAAAGCTTCAAATAAACCCATAAATTGAAATAGGCTGATTTGTCTTTTAACTTGCTTTTTAATATATCAATTCCTTCTTTAGTTCTTCACTTTACCTTGAAAACAATTTACTGAAAACCATTTGTGTGTAGGAAAGATTTAACCCAGCAGACCCTGGTTACTCCAGCCTTGAACGTTCCCAAGAAAGGCCTATCTTTGCAACTAGCCCATGCCTGGCTTCTGGGAGTTGAGCTCCAAGGCCTGGAAATATTTTGCCTGATGATAAAAAATGTTTCTTTTTTATGCCTGTGGCCTTTGGGCACAGGGTACTGATTTGTTCAGACAGTTCATACTAACGACGTTATCCATGGGGAATGGTTGATTTTTGCTTGGAGGCTAGAGTCTACCAAGCTGAGGCCAAGCATGCAAACACGGTGGGCATAAGTGACTGACCCCCAATAAATACCTCGGATATCCAGGCTCAGATGAGCTTTCCTGGTTGGGAACACTTTGCATATGTTGTCACTCGTCATTGTGGGGAGAATGAGCAAGTCTACTGAGAGAGGACATGTGGGAGTTTGTACCTGGTCTCTTCAGACTTTGCCCCATGTGCCTTTCCCCTTTGCTTATTTAAGTCTGTATACTTTCACCATAGAAATAGTGTATTTATACCATGAGCATGGCAGCTTCTCTGAGTCCTAGGAGTTCTTCTAGTAAGTCATTGAGCTGGAGGGTATTCTTGGGGAGTCCCAACAAACTGCCATTGCTGCTTTAAGTTCCCTTTCTATCTAGGCTACATGACTTGTGGGGCATAGAAGCTCCAACAAGGTGTATCTGCCTCCTTGATTTTTCTCCAAGCCAAATTCAACACAAATGTTGGCTCCATTTCAAGAGTAGAGTACTTGTGAGAATAAGGTCCCTGAGGAGTTGTGCCTACAAGTCTCTTGGACCTCCCCAAATTTGCCTGATCTCTCCTCTTGCTCTATTGCATTATTTACCTTTGTTAAATCCTTATGTGAGCTCCCATGAGTGTTGTGGATTCTTTCAAATGTATGATCCTGAGTAACCTTTATATCTATAGTACAGAATGAAAAATTAAACTTAATTTTACACATTTGAATTAGTGATACCAAACATTTATGACTTAATATTGATCATAGCAATAACTTCATCAAGTGAACTTTGCAGAGATCTGATCAGATTAATTAAATCAATATTCAATCAATACTGTTGTGATCAGAATGTTTTTATTTTATTTTATTTTTTTAAAGCTTTTATTTATTTATTCATGAGTGACAGAGAGAGAGAGAGAGAAGCAGAGGGAGAAGCAGGCTCCCAAGGAGCAGGGAGCCCGATGCGGGGCTTGATCCCAGGACACTGGGATCATGACCTGAGCCAAAGGCAGACGCTTAACCATCTGAGCCACCCAGGCGCCCAGAATGTTTTTATTTTTAAAGAGGAAAAATGCTAATTAACCTGTGTCTGTAACCACTGATGTCAAAAATGGACTAGCAGGCCTAGGAACTGCCATGGCCATCAAATTCATTGAAAGAAATTCAAAATTTCATTATCATAGTCTTAAATTACATACCTAAAAATAAAAAGCTTAAAAATCATAAAACTGAAAGAAATTTGAAACAAAGTCTTGAATAATTTTATTATCACTAGTCTTTTGCTGACCCGTATTTTCAGCAGTGCCTAAAGACCATAGGTAGAATTCAGCTATTTTTTTTTTAAGTTTCTTAATTAGAATTTGTTTTCTAAGAACACCCAAAGCAGCTCTATGTGAAATAGAAAGTAATTAAGGGATTTCTTACTACTCCTGCCCATAGGAGATGAAAGCATCAAAAAATTAATTGAATAATAAATATCACAACAGGGAAACAACATTATTTGAATATCGCCATCCTCCTGGCTGGAGTCCCAGAAGAAAGTGAACTCAAGGTTTGTTAAAGACTGGAAAATAAGTCATATGTTCTCTTTTAATTCTGCATGTAAAGAATATATATATTTTTCTAAAATACCAGTGCTAAAATTTAACATAATCTGAAGTCCTATAAATAAGGTAAAAACAAAATAACAGGATTTGTATTTATACAGCATTGCTTGGATAAAAATGTTGTGTAAGATTTTTGGAATAATGGCTATTTAGGCCAATAATAACACATATTGCATATGTTTTCATAAAACCGTATTTTGGCATTTGTTCTATTTCTTCATCAGCCCAACATCATTATTGTTTCTTTAACTGGTCTATAAAGGATGAGAGTGTTCTATAGATATAAAAGGTGTACTCTTGTTCAATATCTCCGTCAGTAAAATGGATGAATCATTAGCATACTAATTTAGTTTGCAGATACCATTTCTTTTTGAAAACAAGGACTTGAAATAATCTGCTTCAAGGTGAGGACTAGAAATCAATTAGAAGTGAACAAGCAAGTACTGAGACATCAGTCATCAAATAGAAGTTAGTCGTAATCAATGTTCAGGGCATGATCACAGGACATGGGGAAGATAGAGTGAGCTTCTCCCTTTAGGAAAGGAGTACCTTCTTGTGATAAGCACTGGGTGCTCTATGTAAGTGGTGAATTACTAAATTCTACTCCTGAAACTAATATTACACTATATGTTAACTAACTAAAATTTAAATAAATACTTGAAACAAAAAAAAAAAAAAGGAAAGAAGCCTTTAGTAACTTCAAAAGAAGAGAAACCATTACAGATCTAGCTGATCAGACTCTATGGGATCTGGGTCCAGCTCATCTCCATAAACCTGACTTTAGCCACTCTTTGTAATCTCACAATAACCTCAGCAGAACTCATTGTTCATCCACAATAAATGATCCCATTCTTTCAAAGAAATGTTATGGCCACTTTTTTTTTCTTGTTGCCCTATCATATTCACTCAGCCTTGATCATTCCATAAAATAGTGCCAAACTCATAGCTTCATGTTCAACCTGACAAGATCTTTAAGTTACAGTTTAGTATTAGTACTTCAAAATGTGTTCAGTGACTATCCTTTTAGCTTCTCCAGTCTGGTCACATGTCCTTTTCCAGGGCCCTTAAAACACACTTCAGTGCTTACAATCATGGCATGAACCAAATAGTTTTGTATTTACTTTTCTATTTGTTGTTTTATCTTCAGATTGAAAACTTCCTATAGTGGGCATATTAATTTTACACACTTTCGTGTAGTGAATGTCCAGCATAATTGCTGGTATTAAGCCCAATAATGATTTGGTTTTGGAATTTTAAAATACTTTCACTGCTTTTATTTGAATTCATTTTATTTTTTCCAGAATTTGGTCCCCAAATTGTATAATGCATAATATACATCTTATATCAAATTGTATAATACATAATATACATTTTATATTATAGTATAAGCTATACATATATGCTATACATATACTATATATTCTATATTATGTTAGAATATATATATATATACCCATAGTTGTATATGTAACGTATAATCTTTTTTCTACGTGTAAGACGTACATTTAATAATTTTTGAAATATTTATTCTAAATTCCACTTACCTAATATAGTATGAAAATACTATTCTTACACACTTTCAGACACTGAAATACTTGCAGACTCCTCCAATAAAAAATAAGAAATTATAGATTATTTATAATTTTCTTACTATGTATTATCTCCCTTTCCACTTGCTACATATTTTTACTACAAGGTATTTTGTATGGTAAATTATTACAGAGCAACCCATAAAATATATGAAAGTGAAAACTTTAACAAAATCTTGTAAATGACAAAATAATAAGTTTCATTAATAATTGTTACCATTCTTGATCTCTTCAGTGACTAGGGATACAAAACTGTCATTTCCAACATCAGGATCTTGACAACAATCTGAGACTACAAAGATCACTTCAGAAGTAAATTTGAGTCATATACATGTACATTTTCAGATCATTTTGCCAAAATGTAGAACCTAAAGAATTTGTTCCATTCCCTTAGGGCCGTACCAAATTGAAAAGAACTCTATTAGAAGTAAATACAAACACTGTAAGCAGAATCATCTTCTCTTGACAAGGCTTTGTTCTCCATTATGATAGTGGATTTCCCTTGGGATTGGTATATTACTATGAGTTAAAATTCTGACGGCCAGATATTTATGGAGGATCCCCAAAGCAATGCTGCTCAAGTACAAGGATCTTTACATTTTTGATTTCAGAAACCCACCACCCTAGCAGAAAAAGAAATAGTTCAGCCAACTCTTACGTTCTAACCAGGGGCAGTGTATTCAGTGAATAGAGAACTACATTATCTTCCCCAAAGTACATTTCTCCGGGAAATTTTAACTGATTAGTAAATGAAATTAACCTCTCCAGTTACCATTTTGGGAAATTGAAATATTACAATTTGATATCAATGAAGCACCAAACAGCTAACCAAGATAGAAACCCCTAAGTAAATATGTGTTCCTATCTCTGTTGTAGTTGTGACCATAGTTATCTACTAGTGAATGATACAATATCATGAAAATGATAGTTTTCAAAATCATAATTTTGTCAGGCAAAATCATTGTCAAGATTTTGATTAACACTGTGTGTAGTTAGGCTTGTGAGGACTGATGCAAATTCAAAACATAACAACAAATATAAGTATGCAGGCTACATATCTTAAGAGTATATGCAAAGACATCTTGTTGACTTGATACATAAGGCTGCAAAAGGCACTCTAAAAATCATGCTAAAACATATTTAAATGTGAGAAACAGTTACACAAGGAACATCTAGAGCCTTAGGTTTTTCTTTAATTACTCATCTTTCTAATTTATATTAATAATGTTTTATTAAAAATAATACTACTATCTATGGCTGTTTTGTAAAAACAAAACAAACAAAACAAAACAAAACAAAACCCTGCATTTTCCTGACAAAGAATGAGCACAAATCAATTATTCACAATATATTTACATTAACCAAACAAGCCAATGTTTAAGCAAAATTAATCATAGATTTGTGGACTTGAAAGAAATGTTATATGGGGGGCGCCTGGGTGGCTCAGTCGTTAAGCGTCTGCCTCCGGCTCAGGTCATGATCCCAGGGTCCTGGAATCGAGCCCTACATCGGGTTCCCTGCTCAGTGGAAAGCCTGCTTCTCCCTCTCCCAGTCTCCCTGCTTGTGTTCTCCCTCTCGCTGTGTCTCTCTCTGTCAGATAAATAAATAAAATCTTAAAAAAAAAAAAAAAAAGAAATGTTAGATGGCATTTAGTACAACATATATATCTAGTGTAATAAGAATTGCCTGTGTTACATAACTGAAAGCATTTCCTCACAAGCTGACATACCTCAATTGGTGATTTTTTTCATTATTGCAAAACTGTTCCTACCGTCAGCAGAAATCTGCATCAACCACTTCATCCACCTGATCCTAGTAATGGTCCCCAAACAATAGGCATCCATCTTTCTCATGGGGCAATCCTTTAAATATAGGAAGTTTGCTGTTGGGAGATATCATGAGAGGACATGACTTCTGGTTCATCCCAGAGCAGGAGGAGGCAATCAGAGAGGATCCTCACCCTCTCCTGGGTCCTTGGAATGGACCCAGTATACTATTCCCACATGAGCAGCCATTCCAAGGGCATAGCCTTGAGAGAGTAAGGTGTTTTAAGATCATCTGGGCTGAATATGTGACTGATCTCAGTTAAGCCTTCAATATAAACTTTTAAGATTCTGGAAGGCGGCTGAGATGTCCTCTTGCAGCCAAAAAACCCCAAATCTCTTAGGTAAGTCCCATTGCTTATCTAAACTGCCATCTTACCATTCTGTAGTGGTGTACTCCTTTCTTCTGTTTCTCCTTGCTTTTCTTGTACCGGGGGCAGTTTCAGATTTCATGTGCAACTCCTAAGGTTGTGAACCAACAATTTCATTTCATGATGGTAGTTTTCAGTATTTTTTTTTTCTAATGCTGCAGGTAATTTCATTTCACTAAATCGAACACAAATGGCTTTAGATTTCTAATCTCCTGGATATGTTTATCTGACAACATCCAATTTTGCAAATGAGCTTCATAAATAAACACACAGTCAAGATGTGATTTCAGAAGCAGTTTCAATTGTTACAAATCCTAGACTTCTATTCTCCAGCCTAGGCTGCACTGACTTTATGACCGCTACTATATTTGTAGAATGATGTAGATTGCAGCGAATGAAAACCCTTGGTAGCCAGTCCTCTACAGGTCATTTATTTTTGACTGAAATGTGGGACCTAATCTTGATCCATACTAAATTTTAATTCCATTTCTTAGCACCATCATCTTTGTCATCAAAACTCCTTTTAAATCGGGCGCCTGGGTGGCTCAGTCGTTAAGCGTCTGCCTTCGGCTCAGGTCATGATCCCAGGGTCCTGGGATCGAGCCCCGCATCGGGCTCCCTGCTCCGTGGGAAGCCTGCTTCTCCCTCTCCCACTCCCCCTGCTTGTGTTCCCTCTCTCGCTATGTCTCTCTCTGTCAAATAAATAGATAAAATCTTAAAAAAAAAAAAAAAAACCTCCTTTTAAATCATGGTTCCGATTTTTATTTTATAGAATATCTCTTAGTATACACAATTCTTATGTTTTATTCCATCATTCCATCATTAAAAAACAAAACAGCTTGAATTAAGCATTGCCTGTTAAAAACGTCTCACTCTATTTATACTCAGAGAAAAATCTTTGAAAAGGAAACATAGATAACATGAGCATCTATCTTTACTTCTGAAAGTTTCATTTTTATTTACTTTATTTTTTATTAGAACTAATCTTAAACAATCTCTGAATTAGTAAATTTGTCATCCACACTTCCTGCTCAATTTTTGAATTTTTTTATAAGATGGTTTCCACCCTAATGATCAACTCTATGCAATCTAATAATATTTTAACTTAATAGATTTCTTGGAGCGACGGGGCGGTTCAGTTGGTTAAACATCCAACTCTTGATTTCAGCCAGCGTCCTGATCTCAGCTTCATGAGATGGAGCCCGGCGTATGGCTCTGTGCTCAGCATGGAATCTGTTTGAGGTTCTCTCTCTCTGCTCCTCTTCCCACACACACTCTCTCTCTCAAAATAAAACAGAGAAAAACAAAAAAAGAAACAAAAAAACAAAAAACAGTTTAATAGATTTCTTGACTGAAAACTGGTCCAACAATTTATTACACACCGGAAAGATGAAAACAAGCGAATCAACAAACAAATCTTTCTCATGCTCCATCCCATTACTTCCTTGGATGCTCTTCTTATAATAGATGCTTAAGAAATGTTTTCTGATTATGTCTTGCTGTATTTAATATATTATTCACTTAGGTCTCTCCTACTTGGTATTTGAAAGTGGGTGGTAATAGGAATGACACATGCAGGATTCAGACTTAGTGAACCTCCAACAGTATACAGTGAATAAAGACATTGCCTATGATTAAGGCTGAAACTAATACTTCTGACGAGTAATTAAAATTCCCCCAACATCATATACAATTGCTATCTTAAGGAAGAGAGCAGGGGAATTGTGCTATTTTTAGAGGGATTTTTATGTTTATTATTTTTATTATTACAAAGAAAATGTGATACTTTGTTATTAAATGTCACATATAAAAATTAACATAGAGACATTTTCTGTTTATCTCTTGGAGAATTCACATTATTGATAAAAAGGGAATAAATATTTGGGAAAATTCATTATTCCAACAACAATAATGTCACAAAATGGGATTTGGGGGGTTTATTTTTTAGGATAAGAAGCACCTCTGTATTTTGTGAGCAAATGAAGGGACAGCCTTCAGGACTGGTTCTCAGTTCAGTTTTTCTTTAATCATACTCTCTCTTAAAACAGGTCATCCTTACAAATGAGACCCATGTTGGCTATCTGTCATGTAAACAGAAGGGTCAAGATGTGCAGACATTAATTGGAAAAAAATATCCATGCCTTCTTCCCTGAGATATATTTATATGTTGTCACTTTCCCAGAATAGCAACCTTAATCATCAGCTACAGAAAATACTCACCTGCTAATTTCATAAGATATATTCAACCTAAACAGTGACTTATAGTGCTATTTTTAAAACACACTGTCATTTTTAGATATATTAATCATGTTTATTGATTGTAAGAAGTCAAGGTGCACTAGGGCAATTTAATGCACATCATTAAAATAGAACAAATTAGCCTGTAGACTACACATGGCCAGACTCTGAGCATTATACCACAGCAACAGATCAGGGCACGGTCAAGACAAAATGTAAGCATGCTCAAAAGCAGAAAATAACATATTTGGAGTCAGAATCTAGCAAATGATTTATTAATTATGCTCATAGGGCAGCATGAGCTTAATAAATACGAAATGTATGTGGTTGTCTGCCTACAAGTCTTTATCACTGAGTTTATAAATTCAACATAAAATCTTCTACTACCAACTCTTATAAATTTAGAAGCACAATCTGTTATATGCTACCTAGATTATGAAATTATATATATATTTCATATTTTCTATTTTTCTTTATTGTCAATATCATGCTCTGATTCCCAAGATCAAAGTTATTAAATCCTGGGCGCCTGAGTGGCTCAGTCGTTAAGCGTCTGCCTTCGGCTCAGGTCATGATCCCAGGGTCCTGGGATCAAGCCCCGCATCGGGCTCCTGCTCAGCGGGAAGCCTGCTTCTCCCTCTCCCCCACTCCCTCTGCTTGTGTTCCCTCTTTCGCTGTGTCTCTGTCAAATAAATAAATAAAATCTTAAAAAAAAAGTTATTAAATCCTTAGAAGAATTGAATAAAAGGATTATTCCTTCCCCAATACACACACATGCTCCATGACAAAAACGTGTTTTCCAAATTCTATTTGTTTAATGATATGCCAGCAGGAGTTTAGAAACTTCTTGGAATTGTAAACAGAAGTCATGATTCAGGGAATTCTAACATTGCAGAGTCTTCTGCTCTAAGGCAGTGGCAAACTCTCCCTAATGGCCTTAATAGTTAATATTTTAGGCTTTTTGACAAATACAGTCTGTCATAACTACTTAATTCTGCTGTTAGTATAAAAGCAACAAAAGAAAATACAAAACATATGGTTGTACCTGTGTTCCAATAGACTGCCATTTACAGAAACAGTGGAGGGTTGGAGTTGAGATCCTCAGTCTGCAGACACTAGCTCTAGACTAAATCAAAACACAGGAAGAGTTCAAGCCATCATGGTTATGATGGGATCATGGCCAAAGAAAAGCCTAGACAAAAGTTTCTTTTAGAAAAAAAGTTCACAGTAATAAAATTTATGACAAAAGATAATAGTATGCACACTTATACCCTGATAGTGGTTTTGGCAGAAAGTTAATCAACTATAATAGTTCTGGTCTGTATTAATAAATGCCATTTTGTTTTCTTCAAAATGTCTGCCTGTGGTCTCCCTTTCTCTCCATTTATGGAAAGGAAACCAAAAGAATACTGAGGCACATTTATAGAGGGCTGAATGTGCATATATTTATAAATTATATATATTTTTATTTGTTAAATTTAAACATCATTTACACCAAGAAAATATTCATTTATCATTCCACCTAGCTCTTTGATTCGTATGTATTCGTGTAATATATATGTATATGTATGGTTTAAATATTTGGTTACATATTTTCACTATTTTTATTTCAACTTCCTAAATTTAATTCAAAACAATTATATTATATTCTTCTGAGATGAGGCACAATAATACATAACATTGAACTCATGCTACTGAAACCTAGAATTTTATATACTGAACTATTTTGATCTGCCGACACACAATTATTTGGGGGAATATTAAGTTTTCCTTATCTTGTTAATTTATTTTCCATAACTATGTAAGGATGAGATGCCCAAATCTTACATAATGAGCACTCTTGGCTCCACATCATTTTATCATATCACTTTCTGTGGGATCCAAGATTGTTGACAATAAAATTCTACTAAATTTTTTATTGGGGGGGCGCCTGGGTGGCTCAGTCGTTAAGCGTCTGCCTTCAGCTCAGGTCATGGTCCCAGGGTCCTGGGATCGAGCCCCGCATCGGGCTCCCTGCTCCGCGGGAAGCCTGCTTCTCCCTCTCCCACTCCCCCTGCTTGTGTTCCCTCGCTCGCTGTATCTCTCTCTGTCAAATAAATAAAATCTTGAAAAAAAAATTTATTGGGACAATGAAACACTCCACTGCTAGGATCTATTTTATTCATAACATGTTTTCCATTTCCATATATTTTCTATAATTTGTTTTTCTTTTGTTACTGACAATAAATATTTTCATTATTTATGTTTAGTTAACAACCAAATTTATTCTGAATTTGAGTGAATTTCTATACCATAAATGTCAGAATTATTTGTTGTATCTACTGCAAATATTTCCTGGCTCTTTTAACCTTAATTTTAGTTTCTAGGATTTTATTGAAATTTCTGTGCTTTTACATCTGAGATATGGGTGTGATGCAAAGGATTGTTTACATATCTGTTCTTTTTTTTTTTAAGACTTTATTTATTTATTTGATAGAGACAGCCAGAGAGGGAACACAAGCAGGGGGAGTGGGAGAGGGAGAAGCAGGCTTCCCGCTAAGCAGGGAGCCTGGTGCAGGGCTCTGTCCCAGGACCCTGGGATCATGACCTGAGGCGAAGGCAGACACTTAACGACTGAGCCACCCAGGCACCCCTACATATCTGTTCTTTATCATAAATATTGCTGCACTTTCCTTAATGTTATATACTGTTTATTGATAAATTAATTACTGAATTGGATGTTTTTCCTCTATTTTAAAGGTGATTTCCTTTTACAACTTTTCTGTTAATTTTACTATTTATACACTATCTACATTTTATTTTAAACTGCATTAATTAATAAGTAGTTTTCTATTATATAAATTAGTATTAAAAATGGAATGCTACAATTTAGTATAGCAAAATGATAGATTCTGAGTTCTTTAATTATATTGCCTGGGTTTGTAACCACCCCAAAATTCAGTAGCAGGTGACTTTGTGACCTGGTGAAACTTACTAAACTTCTCATGACCCAACCCCACTAAAATGGAAAATACAACATAACTATTTCATGGGATTATGTGAAATTTAATTATGTTAATATATACTAAACACTTAGACTAATACCTGGCAAATAGTAAATATCACTTAAAATATCTATCATGTGTATCACTTAAGTCAGCCTAAGTCTTATAGTAGTGATATTACAGCAAAATGTATAAATTTAAATAGAATTTCTATTTGAAGTTAATTTGAAGCTTAATTAATGAAACTTAATAAATAAAATTAATTTGGAACTTAAATATTAAACCATTATATTTTAATATTGATTACTTTACTGAACTATAGTTTCTACTCTAGCAGTTTTAAAATAAAGTACCTCTGAAGGTACGTTTCTGATTTCATATAATATATGTTTGCATTCTAATCTGGTTACAGGATAAATATAGACCAAAATATTACAGGTAAAGATATTTATCAGGAGTTAACCAGACAACCTCAATAAAATGAATTGATAAGCAAAAGGTTAAACTGATTGGAACTGACCTTTGGTTTTCATTGAAGTTATCTTAGAAGATGAATTATATTTATAAAGCAACTATTACATAATATATTTTGTCCCCAAAAATACAATGTTCATATATTTTGTGTTTCAAGTCTGTCAGAATTCTTTCCACCAATAGTCCATCTTTTTTGTTCTTTTTGTTTTTCAGTTATTTAGCACCCACCTTCCTCCCCCCAAAATAATTTCTCCACATGCAGTAGCTTATGCATATTATTTACAGGTCCATTTAAATTTAATTTTAATGAATTTGGTTTTATTAATTGATATATTTATATACCTATCTGGAAATATAAATTTTTATTTAGTAGATATTGTATTAGAAAACAGGTTTTTATCCTGCTTCCATTGTTAGACAACTCTCTCAAACTTGATAAACTTTAATTTCCTCATCTCTAAATTTTAAGACCTGAGACATATGATTTACAGACTACTTTTTGTCTCTCAAATACTATGTAATTCTCCATCAACCTTCTTTTTTTTTAATTTTTAAAAATTTTATTATGTTATGTTAGTCACCATACAGTACATCATTAATTTTTTGATGTGGCGATACACGATCCATTGTTTTCGTATAACACCCAGTGTTCCATGCAGTACGTGCCCTCCTTAATACCCATCACCGGGCTAACCCATCCCCCCACCCCCCTCCCCTCTAAAATCCTGTTTGTTTCTCAGAGTCCATAGTCTCTCATGGTTCATCTCTCCCTCCAATCCCCGCCCCCCTTCATTTTTCCTTTTCTTCTCCTAATGTCCTCCATGCTATTCCTTATGTTCCACAAATAAGTGAAACCATATGATAATTGACTTTCTCTGCTTGACTTATTTCACTTAGCATAATCTCCTCCAGTCTCATCCATGTTGATGTAAAAGTTGGGTATTCATCCTTTCTGATGGCTGAGTAATATTCCATTGTATATATGGACCACATCTTTATCCATTCACCTGTTGAAGGGCATCTCAGCTCTTTCCATAGTTTGGCTATTGTGGACATTGCTGCTATGAACATTGGGGTGCATATGGCCCTTCTTTTCACTACATCTGTGTTTGGGGGGTAAATACCAATGGAGTGCAATTGCTGGGTCATAGGGTAGCTCTATTTTTAATTTTTTGAGGGACATCCACACGGTTTTTCAAAGTGGCTGTACCAACTTGCATTCCCACCAACAGTGTAAGAGGGTTCCCCTTTCTCCACAACCTCTCCAACATTTGTTGTTTCTTTCCCTGTCCATTTTTGCCATTCCAACTGATGTAAGGTGGTATCTCAATGTGGTTTGGATTTGGATTTCCCTGATGGTTAATGATGATGAACATTTTTTCATGTGTCTGTTAGCCATTTGTATGTCTTCTTTAGAGAAGTGTCTTTTCATGTCTTCTGCCCATTTTTGTCATGATTATTTGTTTTTTGGGTGTTGAGTTTGAGAAGTTCTTTATAAATCTTGGATACCAGCCCTTTATCTGTAGCGTCATTTGCAAATATCTTCTCCCATGCTGTGGGTTGCCTCTTTGTTTTGTTGACTGTTTCCTTTGCTGTGCAGAAGCTTTTTATCTTGATGAAGTCCCAAAAGTTCATTTTTGCTTTTGTTTCACCAGCTTTTGGAGATGTATCTTGAAAAAAGTCGCTGTGGCTGATGTCAAAGAGGTTGCTGCCTATGTTCTCCTCTAGGATGTTGATGGATTCCTGTCTCACATTGAGGTCTGCCTTTAAATGACTGCATGTAAGAGATAATATTTTGAATTTAAAGAATAATTTGAGGTCTTATCTCCAACACTTACTATGGGGTTTTATATAAAAAAAAATAATGACTCATATGTCTGTAAAACTGGAGTAATAGTTTATTATTTTAGATATGAATATTGTAGTAGGGTTATATAAACAATAGCCTGATGAAGACTGACTGTAGCTATGCTACTAGATAGATATTATCTAGATTACATTGTATCTAGAATGTATTATCTAGATTATATTGTATATTTTTTCGTTTTTTTTTAAAGATTTTATTTATTTATTTGACAGAGAGAGACACAGTGAGAGAGGGAACACAAGCAGGGAGAGCGGGAGAGGGAGAAACAGGCTTCCCACTAAGCAGGGAGCCCAATGCGGGGCTCGATTCCAGGACTCTGGGATCATGACCTGAGCCAAAGGCAGATGCTTAATGACTGAGTCACCCAGGCACCCCTATATTGTATAATTTTTATTTCTGTAATGATTCTCTCTGTTTGTATGACCCAGAGATCCCTCTTAGTATATAGAGTTTGACTCATAATATCTAAATTTCATATGGGGAAAATGGAGATAGAAAAATATTAATTAATTTGCAATTAGAAATCATAATCAGAAACCAGAATATCTGAAGTTCATGTGATTATTTCAATATAATGCTATCATCCAGTGACTTGGTAACCCAACTGATAGATATATTTGATTAAGACTAAAAGGATTTTGAATTATCTCATATGTTGATTTCAGATTATTTGTATTTTATTATTTCACATTTCTTTAGTAAGAATTTCTCCAGCCACAAATGTTGGTTGAACTTCTCTCTACTATATTATAAGTTTGCAAAGGAAATTGAAATAGGATCATCCATTTGGTGGGATTCTAGTCCCTCACAATAATACTGTGATGTTCACAAATGTTTTCATCAACTTTTTTTCCTGTAATTATTTTATTTTCTCTTAACATTTTTTTCTTCCCCCTTTTTATTTGCTTAAAAAGTTTTTTTTTTTTTTTTCATCAAAACACTTCATTCCAACATGGACCAACAAGGTAAGGTTAACAAGAAAAAAATTCACACATTTGCCATTTATTGTGTAGACTGGAGCATTTATGATCAAACATTTTCTTCTATCATGAGCTGATGGCAATTTTTTCAAATATTTGGTGGAAAAGCTTATTGTCCTTTTGAATGGACAAGAAACACTACATAGAATCATTATGAGACAAATAAAATGAGATAATGAAAATGACATTGTTTTATAGACTACAAATTGCATTGAAAATAAGGTCTATTACCATAACTGTATGCCATAACCAAAGAAAGTTCTGAGTTTGCATAATGTCTGTCAAGCAAGTTGGAACCAATTACTATACTCACTGTTGGGTTAGTGTGATTGCTACTGCAAAACAGTAATGAAAATCATGGCATCCTAATTCAGAATATACAGCTTCTTATTATTTGAATGAAGTGCATATGAACTGCATGTAATAAAATAAATATTATCTGACACAACAAAACTGAAACTTTCTAGAAGTTAAACTTTAAAATAACAATTAACAATGTCTGCCTTACAAAATACATTTTGTTATAATGTAGTGGAACTTTCATATGTTAGCCTCACATCCACAGAATTAGACCAATTAAATATTTTTACTTTGTTACTTTTGATTAAAAAATCATATCCAATCAACTATGTATTTAGAAAATAAAAAAAAATAGGAGTTAAGGAAAATAAGAAGGAATGAATGCTTAGAGAAATTAGTGTGGATGAATCAGGTCATCCCCTTCCTAATAGCCCTTCAGTAAGAAGATATATCCATTGCCATAAGAAAAGTTAAAAAAAAAAAAAAAAGAAGATAGCCGGAGGGGAAGAATGAAGGGGAGGAAATAGGAGGGGCGGACGAACCATGAAAGACTATGGACTCTGAGAAACAAACTGAGGGTTCTAGGCGGGGGGGGGGGGGGGGATGGCTTAGCCTGGTGATGGGTATTAAAGAGGGCACGTAATGCATGGAGCACTGGGTGTTATACACAAACAATGAATCATGGAACACTACATTAAAAACTAATGATGTAATGTATGGTGGTTAACATAACATAATAAAAAAAAGAATACAAATGTAAAAACAAAACCCAAATTTTATTATTTGACATATAATGATAATGACAATAACTTATATAGTGTTTATAAATTGGTAAGCAAAGAACACACAAACACACACACACAGACACACACACAGACACATTTTTTAATACTGATAAAAACTTGAGGTAAATTCTACTATAATACTTATTTTACATACAGGAAAGATAAAGTACAAAAAGGTAAATAACTTGTTCTTGAATGGACCAAAATTTGAATCTAGGGAATTTGGTTGCATGGTTCATAATTTTAAATATGAGATTTTAGTGGTTTTCAGAATATTCATAACAAGACCCTTTAATATCACCAGCTACCTTTCTTTCTTTGAAATCTCCATCATAACAACTGTTTGAACTGCATTGGCTTTTCTAGCTAAAAAGAGAAGCTCCTCTTTTATGTCTTGCTGGTTATCAAAAAGGTTTGATTCAAATTTCTTTGCCAAACTCATCATTACACAATATCTTATGAGGTCTCACGTAGAATTGATCATGTCCTCAATATTCTCCAGAATTCTGTATATGTCTCTCCAATCATACTTTTACATTGTATTGTCTTTTATTTTTGCACATCTTCATCCCCATCAAGCTTCTTCAGGGTAGGTACGTCATTTATTGTTGTACACCCAAGTGTCTAATAATGTGCTTAATTTGGAATAGATGTAATCACCTAACGACTTCTGCAGCTTAAAAGACAGTAATTTCTCTATTTTATTTGTCTTCAATGTTAAGAGACATAATCTAGTACTGAGCTGCTTCAGACTCTATATATTAAATAATTAAATCCATTTTAAGAAACATAGTTATTTCTATATGTAAATAATGTAAAGGGATAATCTTAGAATCCAGGAAGGAGAGTAAATTCTAAAATAAGCTATATGCCATAATGATTTTGGCAGTGGGATTGGGTAGCAAAAAGGATACCATTTAAAATCATAATTGGGATAGGACCTTACCTTACCAATTTCAAATTATCCCCTTGGTCAAGTCACCATATTATTTAGACTTAGTTTTGCATTTTGTAGATAACTATGCATATTTATAAGGTTGTTTTAAGGGTGAAATAAAATATATGTGAAAGAGCTTTGTAAAATGTCAGTGTAGTATATAAGTTTGTCTAAAACCATGTAAAGTATAAGACCCTTAGCTGCCACAGTCTCAATTCATACATTAAAATTGTGATTTTAAACATTTTTTACTGTGAACTATAGTTTATCTATGTATTATAATTTTGTATTTTAATAATATAATACATGTATATTTTGGGCTGATAAATACGTGCATGTATATAATTTATATATACATATATATAATTTTACAAAAGAATACTTTTGTTTGACTAGGATGAACTGTGATCTATTCTGTTCTGGTCTATTATAGTCTATCCATTTTTATTTAAAAATGTTCTTTGATGGGTGCCCAGGTGGCTCAGTCAGTTGAGCACCTGACTTGATTTCAGCTCAGGTCATGAGCTCAGATTTGTGAGATATGCAGTAGTCAAACTCTTCTGTTAATAAACTTTTGACAAGTTATTGAATGATGAAGTATGCTTTGACCCTACTGCAGAAACAGCCTTTTTTTTTTTTTTTTTTTAATGAGTGTTGGGTTGAAAAATATCATGTGTACTAAATAAAGAACTGGAATTGGTACTATTTGCATCACTGGAGAAGTTCAGGAAAAATTTAATGTCAAAAAGATGATATTTTATATGAGGGTAATGTTCTAATATTCAAATGTTTAAGACAAAGAGTACTCACTTATTTGTTAGCAATATATTTTTAAAAATATGTGGCTCCTGGGCTCCTGGGTGGCTGAGATGGTTAAGGGTCTGACTCTTGATTTCGGTTCAGGTCATGATCTCAGGGTTGTGAAATCCAGCCCCGAGTCCTACTCCATGCTGGGTATGGAGCCTACTTAAGATTTTCTCTCTCCCTCTCCCTCTGCCTCTCTCCCGTCTTTGAAACACAATTAAATAATTGATTTTGTTACTCACAAATAAGTCAAGTCCTAGAGTTTGAAAACTACTGTGTGACAGTCCCAGCTTACTTTGTAGAAGATTATCAGTGATATTATGGGGAAAAAAAAAAAAAGATTTCAATAAATTATGAAACTTATTTTGGCGTCGTTAGGGAAATTAACAAATACTCTGGTTTTCTTCTCTTTTAGTCCTTAAAATTGAACTTACCAGCAGTATTAGTAGATAGGCAAGGTCATGAGTCTTAGTTTGATTAAAAAATATGAGAAGTGAAAAAATTATATGAGAAGTGACACATTTCACTTCTAGATTGGTGCACTAAGAAATTGAAATATTGCCACTTTGTCCTTTATTGCATGATAAGTCTCCATGTTCTCTATAATATAGCTCTGTCAGCTTTGGTCTCAGAGTGACTTGGAAGTTAGAATATTTGTAGGCTATGTTCCTTGCCGTTGCTTCATTTGCTGTTAGTTATCTTGGAAATAGGAATAAAACGGAAGAGAGAGAATACATAAATTCAGAAAATGCAGCCGTGCAAGAGGCAACTGCTTTTCAACTCCAAAGGGAAATGGTAAGGCTGAGTAAATCTTTAAGAAAACAGCAATCTAATTCTGTCTTCAGGCATAAATCAAAGCAAAGATGTGGTTTTCAAAGCCATTGGGAAATCTCAGAATAAAACCAACTGAGAATATAACACCTACGATAGATAATCTTATGTGCCAAATTAACTGGGCCTGGGGTGCCCAGATATTTGGTCAAATGTTATTTTGGATTTTGTTGTGAAGGGATGTTTTTGAATGAGATTAACAATTTTAAATCATAGACTAAGGAAAGTAGATTGCCTTCCCTAATCTAGATGGTCCTTATCCAAACAGTTGAAGGTCTGAACAGAACAAAATGGCTGACCGTACCTTTAGTAAGATTTGTTCCTATCTCACTGCCTCTGAACTGGGACATCAGCGTTTTTTCTGCCTTGGGACTTGAACAGAAACATCAGCTTTTCGGGGGTCTGGAGGCTGCATGCCTTCACATGAGAATCATACCATTGGCTCTCCTGGTTCTGACCCCCAGACTTGAAATGGAATTAAACCATCGACTCTGTTGGACACCCAGCTTGCCCACTGTCAATATATCCAGCAGATCACTCTATTAATTCTGATTCTCTGAAGAATCTTAATACACCACCTAATCATTTCCATAGGGACAAATTCTCAAAGAAAACAGACTAAAGCTTTTCTTCTAATGCTTGACAGGTTCAAGATGCAAGCAACTTATATGAAGGGATTTTCTACCTGGCACAATGGAAGGAGATAAAGGACTAAATTTCAATTAGAAATTGGTCTGTTGTTTCACCTAGTCACATAATCTCATCCACTTCCAGGAGCTGGTGATATTCTGACAGTGGGAAGGAAAAATGAAAGGTAATTGTGAAGGAAATATTTGCGATGGGTCCTTATAATGATTTGGGTAATCAGAAAGTCTGTTATTTTATTACTTTATACATATGTAATGCTATTAATAATTTTGAAGATTCCAAGTTTAGGATATTTCCTGCATTAATACACAGTACATGAGTATTCACAGTTTAGCAGGAGATAATCTATGTAAAAGATGCGAGAGCTATATTGAATTGCTGGCAATCATGTGTTCTTCATTAATTATTTATGAGACCTTGGAAAAGAGACTTAATTTCTCTTTATGTGTTTGACATAACAGATCTATGAAAGTAGGAAATTAGATTAATTTTTGATGTTACTTGATGCTCTTTTATATATATATATATTTTTTTTTTATTGCCTTTTGGTATTCCATGTGCAAATACATCATTATTTATCTGTCCATCTCCTGTTCATGAACTTTTTGGGATGACTTCCAAATTTTTATAATTTTATATATATTTTAAAATATGAAATGTATATAAAATTTTATTATACTTACTACAGTAACGGAGGATTGATTCTGCATTGCACACTATATTACACTACTGCATACTGTAACAGAGTTATAGTATCTCAAAATGGGAAATAAGGGAAAGGTGTTTTTTTTAAAGATTTTATTTATTTATTTGCCAGAGAGAGAGAGCGCACAAGGGTAGAGCGGCAGGCAGAGGGAGAAGAAGCCTCCTCACTGAGCAGGAAGCCCAATTGGGACTTGATCCCAGGATGCTGGGATCATGACCTGAGCAGAAGGCAGACACTTAACTGACTGAGTCACCCAGGCACCCAGGAAGGGTGTTTATAAGGTTTTAGGGCCTGGATGGGTTGATTTTTAAATCAGGTTTTGCAAGGTGGGGATCTGAAAGAGATTATGCAAAGTTTGTGTCATAACAGTTTGGTGACAGCATGAAGTAAGAGCCTTGCAGACAGTTTTGATGAGCAAAACTCATCAAGGGACATCTAGGTATGTTGACTGTTTAATGCCCCCCCAACCCTGAAGTAGTATAGTATGTTGATCAAACAAAGTACAGTTTGTTAAACTAACAATAGTAAGATGATTTATTAAACTGACTCTCTTAATAGGATATCAAAATGGAAAATTAAGGTAGCATGTTTTCCTTGAATTTCAGAACTTGCTCTAGGTGATTTTTTTTTTAAGATTTTATTTATTTATTTGACAGAGAGAGAGAGACAGTGAGAGAGGGAACACAAACGGGGAGTGGGAGAGGGAGAAGCAGACTCCCTGCCGAGCAGGGAGCCCGATGCGGGACTCAATCCCAGGACCCTGGGATCATGACCTGAGCCGAAGGCAGACGCTTAACTGACTGAGACACCCAGGCACCCCTGCGCTAGGTGATTTTGATATGGGTTTTGAAAAGCTGAGAAATGATTATAATTGGATAGAGTTTGTAACATTGTAGCTTTGGGTTGTTGCACACAGCATGGAGAGGACCATGAAACAAGTCCTGACTAGCAAACTGTTACTCCTGATAAGTACGCTGTTTAGTGGATTGGTGTAAGTTCCTTGTGTCCCCTAAAAAGTTATATTGAAGTCCTAACATCCAGTACCTGTCAGTGTGATCTTATCAGGAAACAGGGACTTCGTAGGTACAATTAGTTAAGATGAGGTCATACTGGATAAAGATAGGCCCTAATCCAATGGCCCTAAATCAGTGTCCCTGTGAAAAAAGAACAGAGACACAGACACACAGGGAGAATAATCATGTGACAAATGGCTGCAGAAATCGGAGTTCTAAAAATTAGCATCTTCATACCAGGGAATACCTTGAATTTCTAATAATCACCAGGAGAGTGAAGACTCAAGAAAGGAACTTCCCCTACTTCCTTCAGAGGAAATATGGCATTGTTTAGATTTTGGACTTCTGATCTCCAAAATTTTGAGACAATAAATTTCTATTGTTTTAAGTCAACCGATTTGTGGCAATTTGTTATGGCAGCCTAGGATACTACTACATGAATTCAGTCTTATTTTCTAAGAAAACCCATGTTTTAGAGCAAGCAGCTAATTTAATCTTTTTTGTTTCCAAACTGTTTAACATAAGAATGGGGAAGTATGTTAACTCCCAGTACTGATTCACACAGGAGAGAGTTGTGTTAGTTTCAATTCTCAGTTATTCCACTTTTTTATCACCATCAAAATGTAATTTACTGACTGATAGAGTAGTATGTTTATAAATCAAACACAAAAGGGCATGTTTACAACATGTAAGTGTGTGTATATATACCTATATACATATTATATACAATATATATGTTAGCTAAATCTATTTAGATATATTAATTAAGCATTCAAAAATCAAAAAATATTTCTACTTCAAATACCCATAATATTAGGGAAATAATAATTGCTGATTTATCTAAAGAGATCTATTTTATTTCTATAAAGAATAAACACATATCTTTAGATATCACTAGAAAGACATATAATCCTTAATGTACATCTATCTTCTGAAACAACTGGACAAAAGTGGTATACACTAGCCGACAAATATTTTACCTTGGGTATTCAGTTACAATAACAACCAATCACTCCGATATAAACCTGCATCAGGGATTAGTACCTCACCAAAAGTCAGCCATTGAGAACCTGGAAATCTCCAAAGATAAGGTCAACTTTCAACATTCTCTTTAATAAGGTTCATTTCAGGTAGGCTCATGGAAAGAACAAGTACAAATAGTACATGATATAAATTCCAATGAAACACACAGGAAAAACAGAATAAAGAAACTATGATATAGATGGAAGGAAAGTGAATTTATGCTCCAGTGTTCCAAGAAAGAAATGTACAGATGACAAATCACTAATTTGCTCTTAGGGAAGATCACTGGAATAGGGAAAATGAATTGGAGCATGTCCTTAGGAGGGGCAATCTCATGCTCGATTTGAAGTATATTATTCTAGTTTCTATATTAATGACAGTCTGTGTGGCACAGGGATTTATTGGTTTTCTCTCTCCCTCTCTTTCCTTTTCTGTCTCTTCATTATATGAAGATTCAGTTACCAAGCAGATGTGACCATGTTTTTGAAGCTTGAAAAAAGAGGAGCTGCAAGTGGGGAAATTTTAGATCGTATGAAAGGAGTAAATATAAATCCATGAACATGCAGTGAGTTTTAGTAAAGCAAATAATGTTTTACCAAAATTCCAAAGATTTGATTGACTAATTAGATTTGAAGACCGATTCTATTATGTAAAGAGACAGATGGTAGCTATACTGTGGTGAACATGACATAATGTATAAACTTGTCAAGTCACCAATGTGTACAGCTGAAACTAATATAACATTGTCAACTATATTCAAAAAAGGTTAATATTAAAGTGAAAAAAAGAACGATTCCCAAAAGGATAAATATAGTCATATGTTGGAAATAAGAGAAATACTAGTATTTCTGTGGATTTTATGCTTCACATCTATATTTTCTAAAAGAAAAGAAAACAAACAAACAAAACAACAAGAACAACAAAACCACACAGGCACCTACACCTCATCTTTGAAAAAGTGATGGGTGTGAAGAGAAAGGGAAAGGTAGGAAGGAAGGACGATGATAGGATATGACGGTGTTGATTTCACTAATTTTGGTGATTGAGAATAAATGAAGCTTGTTGTGGTAGCCATGGCTGGAATAAGATTCAGATAAAACCACAATACACTGGAGGTTTTCAAATGACCCCTTTAACTGACCCATGTGTCTGTCCTGGCTTTTCTGTCTCCTCCCTATCCTGATCCATTTTCCTTACTTCTTTTTCACTCTCCACTGTCCTGAAGGCTGACCTGCATGACTTTATCAACAGGATATTTTATCTTCTGGCTTTAACATTGGTTTTGGACAATGGGCAGCCCTGGCAAGAAATCAGAAAGGAAGAGTATGAGTTTGTTCCATTTTTTCTTCATTTTCTTTCTTATGTTACCACTTGGAGCTGAATATGTCAACATCACTGTCAGAGAAGATCTTCCCACACACTTACCTCTCAAGTTCATTAACAATTCTTATCTGATTCTCCAGAGCTAAGATAATAGGATAATAGATTTGTGCTTTCACTTGCCCTAGAACATTGTGTTGTTTCAGTTCTTCTACAGTCTATCCACATGTCTGTAAACAGTCCTTTTGTTAATTTCTTTCCTCAAATTTCTTTTTCCCAACTTTATTGAGGAGTAATTGACAAATAGGATATTAAATATTTAAAGTGTACAATGTGATGATATGATTACATATATAGTGGAATAATTACCAATATCAAGACAATTAGCATACCTACCACCTCACATAGTTAACTCTATTGGGAGGGGGCAGTGAGAATGCTCAAGATCTACTCAGAAACTTTCAAGTATACAATATTGTATCATTAACTATAGCCACCATTCTCTACATTAGATCCTCTGAACACTTTTTAATCATCTGCTTCTTGCTGGACACTGACTAATGCAGGGTCTGGAGCTACTTACTTATAATTCCACAAAAACTTTGGAGTTTTCATGTAAAGGGATAATAAAGAAATTCAAAGGGCAAAACTTTTTAAGGTGATTGGACTCTGTAGGAAAATACAAGAAAACTTGAAACTTCCTTGAGACAGTTTTTTGTTGTAATTTTTATGTGTACTATAAGTACCATCCCAAATGTAAAGATATCCCTGAAGTAAACATTTTGTTTAGAAAAGGAACATTATCTTTTGTTTCCAAGGATCCTAGTTTAATTGGCTGAAAACCTATTTATAAATATTCATTTTACTTTCCACCCTTCCTTTCTCTTCTGACCATCTACATTTTTCATCCACTGTTTTATTCAGTCTATAAGCATTTCTAGACCCAGACATGAGATCCACACATATTTACTCTCTCCTTATTTAGAACAAGAATCACTGCAAAGCTGTGTGGTTTGTCGTTCTGTAACATGACCATATTTTGATACCTAAAGTAAAGATACTACTGAGAGCTGACAAAGACTTGATTATTTCAGTACGATATATATGCACCAAAGGAAATAGTGAGGAAATATAATAAATAGATCTAAATAATTGATGCAAAATTCTCTTTTGCATTAATTTCCAGCATTCTTTGCATAATCAATTTCAGACATGACTATTTAGATCATAAAGTTATGAAATTTCAGAAGTAAAGAGGCATGGGCAATTATTCTTTCAGATACATAAAGAAAAATTAAATATGTTTTCTAAGATCTCATAGACAATGAAGAGGATATGATTGGCAGCAGTTTGATACCATTTCTCCACCTTTTGCATGGATCATTTTGTGCATTGTTTAAATAATTTTGTGAATATAGATACTTACCTGAAACATTTCTTACTTCCATAACACAGCCTTCTTTAGTCACTGCTTCAGTTGTGACAGAAGATTTACCAGGCCAAAATCCTCTAAATTAATGATAGATTAAAGTAGCAGTGGAATAAATATTCCAGAAGTTTAACCAATCAAATTTTTTACTTTTCTTTCTTTTTTGAGAATGTAGCAACTAAAATATGGGTCAGCAGAAAAATAATTCATTAAAGGTTGTACATTTTTCATTTACTTATTAGAAATGTGTCAAACAGTTATTATGCACCTGACACAGGCTTAGATGTTGTTGACATGACATTGAAGAGGGAAATTAAAAAAAAAAAAAAAGATAATTTCAGATAGTGATAAGTGACTTGAAGAAATTAAAATGTTACTGAGCCTCAGCAAAACCAAAGTCCAGGAATGCTAGTTTCATCAGGTAAAGCATCTCTTGTTATATGACAATTGAGCAGAGACATAATTACTGAGATAGTCAGTAATCAGGAGATTAAAATAACAAGAACAAAGACTCTGTAGTGAGTAAGATGAAAAGTAATAACAGGTGCAAGAACAAAAACTTGGTGTAAGCTGAAAACTGCAGTAAAGACAGTGTGGGTAGGCAGAATTGAGGAAAAGAGATCATTTTATGCAGGCCGTGTTAATGTGCATGAGTGTTATTCTAAGAAAAGAGGGTGAATGTTTGGAGTTTTTTGTTTTATTACATGTTTTTTAAAAAAATCAGAGTTGAAGAATACATGATGTGGGAGCTAAGAAGATTGCTCTTTTGCTTAAATCTTGAAATTAAACAACTCTTTCAGACGATAGAAGAGGTAACAATTCTGAAATAATTAAATATCCTGGTGTATCCAAATGGTTGAAAAACTTATGAAAAGCTGAACAGTTGTATTAGTCATCAGGAAGATGAGAATTCTGGTGAATGTGGCATGACCTATCGTAAGAAACATGGCATATGAGATTGTAAATTGGTACAATCAGTATGCAAAACTACCAGTATCCATTAAAACTGCACATTTGTATAATCTATACCTTTGTAAAATGCTACTCCTAGGTTACCATCAATAAAAACAAGCATATACATACACCAGTGGACATATTCAACAATGTTCAAAACAGCTGCATCCATAATCAGCCCCTACCAAGAAACTACCTCAATGACCATCAACAGAAAGTAAGATGCCTAGATTATGCCGTAGTTAACACAGTGAAAATGAAGTATACTAGAAGTGTACTCGACACATTTGGATGACGCTCCCAAACATATATTTGAGGGAAAGAAGCCAGACACAAATTACACTGTTGCTTACATTTATGTGAAGTTCAAAGAAAAAAATAACTGACGCTGATAGACATGAGGTGATCTTTTGGTTGTGACATATTGACTATTTCTGAGGTTCTGATGTATTCTACTTCTTGATATGGAAAGTATCTATATGGATATATACATTCCAAAATAATTACCAATTTCCACACTTACAATTTGTATTTTTTTACTTCAATAAAATGATAGAAAAAAAGATCAGTATGATCAATATAAATTCTATGTGGTGAAAGACTGTATGTGCTAAGAATGGAAAGAAGATATTTTGTATTTGTTAGAATGATGATAGTGGTTTGCCTTAGATGTGGGGGGTTGGGTAGGGTGACTGGATTCATACATCTTGGAAGCAACAGCTACATTACATGTTAGGCTAAAGATAATTATTTGTAGAATTGAGTTCATATATTATTTCAAGATATACACAAAAGAAGATTCAAGAATAAAATAAAGGACATGTGGATAGGAATTTAAGTTAAGAAAATTTTAATTATGATTAATAAACAAAACATATCTGAATTTTATGGGAAAATATTCTCCCATCCTTGCAATTATTATTTTTATTACTTTTAAGGTTTCAGAAAAAAATAACACTGCAATTCCTAACTTAGTACATAAAATTTATTTAATTGTTTTATTTACCTAATAACAACTATTTTACCTATTTTAAGACTATAATTCTAAATTATCTTTCCCCTCTTCAATATGACATTTTAACTTTTCTTAGCATCTCCTCTACAAATTGTCCTCCAAAAAGGGCAAGTTAATATAGCTCCAGATTTTCCACTTTTGGAACAAAGGAGAAAAGAACAATAGTTTAGGTAATGATCTAGTGGCTAGATATATACTACAAAAACACTGGGAAGTGTCCTGTTGGAGAAATGCCTGAAAGATTGTCATGGAATGTTAACAAAGAGAAACCCAGCAGTTTTCCTTTCTCTTTTCTCTGTTCTCTGCCTTCCTCTACTTCATGACCAGCAGCCCTAAGCAGATAACCCTCTAGGACGTCTGTATTAGTTTCCTATTGCTGCAGTAAAAAATTACCATAAGCTTAGTGTCTTCAAAAACACAAATTTATTAACTCAAAGTTTCTGAGGCCAAGATGTCTAAAGTTGTTAACTCGAAATTTCTGTGGGCATGATTTAGCTGGTCCTTTGGATTATCATTCGCGGTTCTATTGGAGAGAAATCTGCCCCAGGCTTAACATGGGTTTGGGCAGCATCTGGTTCCTTAAGGCTTTAGAAATAAAAGCTTTCATTTCTTTGTGACCATAAACTAGAGGCTGCTCTTGTTTCCTTGCCATGTGGGACCTTCCATCAAGGCTGTTTGTTTCATTAAGCAAGCAACAAAGTGAGAGACTCCAGCAAAATAGGTACTATAACCTTACATAAATTAATCACATAATCAGAGATGTCCTTTCATTTTTGACATATTCTGTTGGTTAGAAGTGAGTCACGGATCTTGCCCATACTTAAATAGAGGGGATCACACAAGGTTTTGAATACAAGGGAACTTGGACTGTAAAGAGATTGTCTATCATAGCCCACCTTACAGCCTTCAGTGACCCACATCTGTTGCACACATAAACTACTTTTACCATCTTTCTTCCAAATGCCAGCAAGAGTTTTAGTCCAATATAGCATCTACTCAAAGTCTAAACCTCATCACTGAGGTCACAGTTAAGTAGTGTTATCAGCCTGCTTCTTTTTAATAGAATCTGGGGTGTTGCCCCCAGTTTGTACTATCTTTGTACTATCTTTGTCCGTTCCAGTCCCAACAGACAATGCTTTTGCTGAAATAATTTTCTCAAGAACTTTGTGTGTCTCCAATGGAACTAACTCAGCTTCGTTTTTTGTTTTTTGTTTTTTGTTTTTTTAGACAAGATCCATTTTAAGAGGTCATTTTGAAATAGCCTATTTTGAGCTCTGGCTGAGCTCGCTGAGGAGCATGACTTGTTTCCTAGAGATATCCTGGTTTTACTGAGAGGTTCTGTGAGGCGCACCCCTAATCTCTTAAAAGAAAACTTGCAGTCTCACGTTTCAACCGTTCTGATGATTTAGAAAAAGTTTACACCATCACACTCTTTTTCTCTAGACACGCTTTCTTGACAATGCTGAGAAGCCTTTTCTAAATTTTAGCATCTTATCCCAGTGGAAGAGTGAGAATGTCCTAAATCATTACATCCTGGTTCTTATTGTGCTTAACATATCTTGCTGTAATTTATCTCACTTCTCTTGGATTTTGCTATAAGTAGGAAAAAGAAACCAGGCAACATCTCTGCTCTGCTTGGGCATCTCCTTAGCTAGGTCACCAAATTCATTAGCACATTTTCAACTTTCCACTTTATTATAGGCAATAAAGTTGCGAAGTTTCACAACTATGTAATAAGGATCCTCATTTCTTCTTGTTCCGAGAGTATGTTCTTTATTTCCTTCTTAGTTCTTATCAGCAGCATGCTCCAAGTTGAGATTTCTATAGAGAGTGAATTTTGTCTATCAATGTCTTCAGAATTCTTCTAGCCTACATTTAATGCCAATTTCAAAAGCCATTCCTACATTTTGAGGTATTTGTTATGGCAATATCCCATACTCAGATATCTGGTTCCTATGCAAAGCTGCAATCAAAATGTTGCTTAAGGATAGTTTCTCATTTGGAGGCTCAAATGAGTAGAAATCTTCTTACAAAACTTGCATTGTTGTTTACAATATTACTTGCTGGTTGTCTTCTGGGGCCACCCTTAGCTCCTAGAAGCCACCTTCAGTTTCTTGCCATGTGGGCTTATAACATGCCTATTTTCTTCATGAAAGGCTGCAAGAAAATGGGAGATTTCATCAAAATAAATGCTATACTTATATAATGTAACTACATGATCAAATATACATAATCACTCATATCCTGTCTCTTTTAACATATTCCACTGATTATAAGCAAATAATAAGTCCAATAAACACTCAAGAAAAGGAGATCATGTACATATGTGAATACCAAGAGGTGGGGATCATGGAGCTCACCCTAATAGTGAATCTGCCCCAAGGTCCATATTCAAAATATCTTTTGAACCCTGGCCTATTATTTGCTAGGGGTTGAGCATTTTACATATATTATTTACTTAAGTTCTTGTAACAATGTCTAATTAGATGAATACTGTTATTCTTCTGATTTCACATGTGAGAAAGTGGAGGTGATTAATTTGCTAATGGTAACATAAGGAATAGGGATCATATCTAATTTTGCATGTAGTAGGATTTCTTGCAAGAGTCGCTTCCTCCCATCACTTCTTTCTGTCCTGCTTTTGCAATTTCCAAATAACCTACTTATCTTCTCGTCTAAGAGAGCGTACAGTCATCAATACATTCTAGTTCTTAGGACTATGTTAAGAATTAGCTCTTGAAAATAAGAATGCAATGCTCAAAGCCTTCCCACTGCTTTTATCTGTCAAATAGTTGCTTTCATTGATAAAATAACAAAATTCATAAACAGCAGGGAAGCAAGATTTCTTTCAAGATAAATAGAACCTAGCAGAACAGCTGGTCCCAAAGATCAGGTCTTTGTCAGATGTTCTCTGTATGCTTCCATTGATGGGAATCACAGGATTTCTCAAGAGTCCACTTCTATAAGTAAATATTACTTGGGTTTCTTCTAAATACTATATTCTATCCTGGTTTTTATCTTGGATATTCATCAATATTTTGAATATTTACAAATTATATTTAAATACAAATATTCATAAGTATTTAACCTGATTATTCATAAATAATCACAAAATATGTTATCAAATAGATGCTTTAAAGAAGACCATAGTATTTCAGTCTTTCATTCATTTAAATAATATACCAATTGTTACAATTAAAAGTCAATGGTTTACATCAGAAGTGTGTTTATAGCTCAAGAAGTTTGATCTTCTATACCATGTGTGTTAGCTATGTCCTATGTTTTCCCTCTATACCTCGCAGTATAGCACATGCTAGAGAAAAACAAGTACTCAAAACTAACTAGCTTCTGATTGAAGAAAAAAACAACTGCTCCATAATGAGTCATACAGAATTATACAAATGACTGAAGGACAAAAATGAAGAAAGCCTAATTATACCCGTATTTTCTATAAAATGTTTTCTCAGAACAATATGCTTATAACAAATAAACTCATCACCCCTTAAATATCATTTCTACTTTTCTTCTGCAATAATAGAAACTCTAGTTTTTCTGTTTAACATCTTTACTGGGCTGTAATTCACAGCCATAAAATTCACCCATTTAAAGTGTACAATTTGATGTTTTTTAGTATATTCACAGAGTTTTGCAACCATAGCTAAAAATTAAGTTTAGAACACTTAAATTACCTTAAAAAGAAACCCCTATCTTATCAGTCACAAGCTACACCCACCCTCTTAGACCCTAGGAAACCACTAATCTTTCTGTCTACAGATTTGTCTATTCCAGATATTTCTTGAAAATGGAGCAATACAATGTGTGATCTTTTATCATTAGTCTATTTCACTGAGTCTAATGCTTTCAAAACTTACCCATATTGTATCATGTGTTAGTAATTCCTTCCTTTCAGTGGTTGAAAAACATTTCATTTTAAGGATAAACCACATTTTGTTTACCCAGATACTGGTTGATGGACATTTGGGTTGTTTCCATTTATAGCCTATAATAGTTAAGCAATTCTGCTATGAAAATGAACTATTGGGACTTCATCAAGATAAAAAGCTTTTGCAAAGCAAAGGAAACAGGGCGCCTGGGTGGCTCAGTTGGTTAAGCAAAGCAAAGGAAACAGTCAACAAAACCAAAAGACAACCGACAGAATGGGAGAAGATATTTGCAAATGACATACCAGATAAAGGACTAGTATCCAAAATCTATAAAGAACTCATCAAACTCAACACCCAAAGAACAAAGAATCCAATCAAGAAATGGGCAGAAGACATGAACAGACATTTTTCCAAAGAAGACATCCAAATGGCCAACAGACACATGAAAAAGTGCTCAATATCGCTCGGCATCAGGGAAATCCAAATCAAAACCTCAATGAGATACCACCTCACACCAGTCAGAATGGCTAAAATTAACAAGTCAGGAAACGACAGATGTTGGCGGGGATGCGGAGAAAGGGGCACCCTCCTACACTGTTGGTGGGAATGAAAGCTGGTGCAGCCACTCTGGAAAACAGTATGTGGGTTCCTCAAAAAGTTGACAATAGAGCTACCATATGATCCAAAATTGCACTACTGGGTATTTACCCCAAAGATACAAAAGTAGGGATCCAAAGGGGTACATGCACCCTGATGTTTATAGCAGCAATGTCCACAATAGCCAAACTGTGGAAAGAGCCAAGATGTCCATCAACAGATGAATGGATAAAGAAGAAGTGGTATATATATACAATGGAATATTATGCAGCCATCAAAAGGAATGAGATCTTGCCATTTGCAACAACGTGGATGGAACTGGAGGGTATTATGTTGAGTCAAATAAGTCAAGCAGAGAAAGACATGTATCATATGATCTCACTGATATGAGGAATTCTTAATTGTAGGAAACAAACTGAGGGTTGCTGGAGTGGGGGGTGGGGTGGGAGGGATGGGGTGACTGGGTGATAGACACTGGGGAGGGTATGTGCTCTGGTAAGCACTGTGAATTGTGCAAGACTGTTGAATCTCAGATCTGTACCTCTGAAACGAATAATGCAATATATGTTAAGAAAAAAAAAAAAAAAAAAAAGAAGAAGAAGAAGGTAGCGGGAGGGGAAGAATGAAGCGGGGGAAATCGGAGGGGTAGACGAACCAAGAGAGACGATGGACTCTGAAAAACAAACAGGGTTCTAGAGGGGAGGGGGGTTGGAGGATGGGTTAGCCTGGTGGTGGGTATTGAGGAGGGCACATTCTGCATGGAGCACTGGGTGTTCTGCACAAACAATGAATCATGGAACACTTCATCTAAAACTAATGATGTAATGTATGGGGATTAACATAAGAATAAAAAAATAATAAATAAAAAAAAGAAATTCTGCTATGAATATTCATATAGAAATATTTGTGTGAATGTATGTTTTCACTTCTCTTGGACATGTGTTGCTATAGACTGAATGTTTATATTCCCCTAAGTTCGTATATTAAGTCCTAAGACCAATGTGATGGTATTAAGATGTGGGCAGCTTTTGGGAAGTGGTTAGGTCATGAAAGTGGAGCCCCAATGGAGGGAATTAAATGCCCATATGAAAGAAGCCCCAAAGAGCTCCCTTGCACTTTCTGCCATATTAGGACAGAGTAAAAAGACAGCCAAATATTAGTGAGGATGAAGGCTCTCATAGACACTGAATCTGTCAGCATCTTGTTCTTGGACTTCTCCTCCTCCCACACTGTGAAAAATTTCTGTTGTTTATGAACTATCCGGTATATGTTTTATTTTTGATGTTGTTGTTGTTGTTGTTGTTGTTGTTGTTTAGCACCCTGTGTGGACTAAGACAGATAGGTGCCAGGAATGAGGTAGTAAGTTATTCCTAGTGCTAGGTAGATTAAATTGAGCTGCTTCCATCATTGGAAGGAGCAGCATTGTGTCCTTATTGGAGTAGACACATGCTCTGGATATGGATTTGCCTTCCAAACACATAATGCTTCTTCCAAAACTACCATCTGTCCACTATCATAGTAATCCATACATCATGATTTCTGATTAAGGTACTAACTTTATTAGGGAAAAAAAGTGTGGCAATGGACCCATGTTCATGGAATTCAGTGGTCTATCCATGTTCATTCAAGCCATAATGGCATTCTAGAGGGAGGAATGCTTCCAAAAGGAAACACAACAATGATTCCATTGCACTGGAAGTTAAGACTTCCACTCAGCCACTTTGAGCTCCTCATGCCTTTGCATTAGTAGGGAAATAAGGGAGCTATAGTGTTGGCTGAGGTGATTGATCCTGAAGGGAAATTTAACTACTACTCTACAATGAAAGTAAGTAAAAATATGTTTGGAATATAGATTTCTTAGCATGTCTCTTAGTATTACCTTACCCTGAGATTAAGGTCAATGGAAAACCATTAGCAATCCAATCCAGGCAGGATTAGTGACAGCCTAGACCTTTTGGGAATGAAAGTATGGATCTGGATCATACCACCAGGTAAAGAACATGATCAGCCTAGGTGATTGCTGGAAGGCAAGAGGAATACAGAATGGGTAGTAGAAGAAGGTAGTTATAAATATGAGCTACACCCACATGATTAGTTACAGAAACAGGACTGTAATTGTCATGAGTATTTTTTCCTTATTTTGTTATAAATTCATTTCTGTGTATGTACACATTTATTAAGCAAATATCTGTTTTCTTTCCTCTCTTATTCTCTTACCATGTAATATAAAATGTGTTTACTTTATATCCATATTTAAGTATTGTTAATTTTACTTCATAGTTTTCAAGCTACAGGGTATCAGGAGAAAAGTAAACATTACTCCAGAACTTTACCTGCTCTTTGGAGAAGGGATTAGTGTGTTTTCAGTTGTTTGCAGGATAGTTGAATCATGTTAGGTGGAATTATGATCTTGTCATTGTCTGTTTTTTTTAAAGACTTATTTATTTATTTGAGAGAGAGAGAGAGAGTGGGGATGGGAGGGGCAGAGGGAGAAAGAGTCTTAAGCAGACTCTGCACTGAGCATGGAGCCCAACATGGGGCTCAATCTCACGATCCTGAGATCAGGACCTGAGCCGAATACAACAATCAGAATGTCAACTGACTGTGCCACCCAGGCACACTGATCTTGTCATTGTCTTTACTTGGAGATTAAAAATGTTTAGAGAAGGGGCACCTGGGTGGCTCAGTCGTTAAGCGTCTGCCTCTGGCTCAGGTCATGATCCCAGGGTCCTGGGATCGAGCCCCACATCGGGCTCCCTGCTCAGCGGGAAGCCTGCTTCTCCCTCTTCCACTCCCCCTGCTTGTGTTCCCTCTCTCGCTGTGTCTCTGTCAAATAAATAAATAAAATCTTAAAAAAAAAAGAATGTTTAGAGAAAAATGTCAGTTTGATAGGAAGTGGACCTGTGATGATTAATTTTATGTATCAACATGACTTGGTTACGGGATGCCCAGATAACTGATAAAACATTATTTCCAGTTGTGTCCATGAGGATGTTTCTGGAAGAGACTAGGGTTTGTATCAGTACACTAAATAAAGATGATTACCCTCACCATTTTGTGTGGACATCCAATCTATTAAGGTCCTGAATAGAACAAAAAGTGGAGGAATGGGGGATTTCTCTTTTCCTGAGCTGGGACATCCATATACTCCTGCTCTATGACATCAGTGCTTGTGGTTCTTGGGCCTTTGAACTAGGACCAGGATTTATGAAGTCAGCTCCTCTGGTTCTCAAGCCTCCAGACTTACACCCCTGGTTTTGGAATTATACTGCTGACTTTCTTGGTTCTCCAGAAGGCAGACTGCAGATCATGAGACTTCTCAATTTCCATAGTCACCTAAGCCATTCTTAAAACAAATGTATTATTTAGGGGTACCTGAGAGACTCAGTGGGTTAAGCATCTGACTCTTGGTTTGGGCTCAGGTCATTATCTCATGGGTCATGAGATCGAGCTAAGTGTTAGACTCTGGCTCAGTGGGAAGTCTGCTTAAAGATTCTCTCCCTCTGCTCCACCCCCCACTCTCCCTCTGTCTCAAATAAATAAATAAATAAGATTTATTTATATGTGTGTGTGTGTGTGTAATTTATTGGTTCTGTTTCTCTGGAGAACATTGTCTAATACATATACCTAGGAGCAGAATTACTGGGTCATATGGTGACTCTATGTTTTACATTATGAGAAACTATTTTTCAAAGCAGTTACACCATTTTATGTTCCACCAGCAATTAATAAAGGATTAACTATTACAATTTCAAAGATGCTAAGCAAGACTTCTTATAGTCTGTCTTTTTAATTAGAGTCATTCCAATATTTATAAAGTGGTATCTCTTTGTGATTATGATCCTTATTTCCATAATGACTAATGATAGTAAGTATCCTTTCATGTGCTTGTTAGCCACAAGTATGTCTGCTTTGAATAAGTATCTAATCAAATTTTAAAAATAGGGTCATTTGTGTCTTAATATTATTGCATTATAAGTTTTTTAGTATCTTAGATGTGAATCTCACATCAGATAAATAACTTGCAAGTATTTTCTCCCATACGTCATTGGCTTTCCAGTTTCTTGATGATGACCTTTGAAGCAATAGACGTCTTAAATTTTGATAAATTCGACTTAATCTATTATTTTCTTTCTTTTGCTTTTCGTGTCATATATAAGAAATTACCTACAACCTTAAGGTTGCAAACATTTACTACTATGTTTTCTTCTAGGAGTTTTGTAGTTTTAGAATTTATTTCTGGACTCTCAATTCTAGTACTTGATCTTAGGTCTATCCTTATGTCTATACCATATTGTCTTGATTTCTATAGCTTTGTAGAAATTTTAAAATCAGAATGTGGGAGTCCTCCAGCTTTGCTAAACTTTTTCCATATTTTGACTATTCTGATATTTGACTATTCAAATAAAGATTGTTGTGACTGTTCTGAGTCTCTTAAATCTCCAAATGAATTCAGGATCACCTTGCTAATTTTTTCAAGGAAAAAAATAACTGCAAATGTGATAGGCATTGCTTTAAATTTGCAGATGAATTTTGAGAGTATAGCCTCCTTAATAATACTAAGTCTTTTGATCTATGCACATGAGATATCTTCCCTTTGATGTAAGTCATTAAGTCATTTAATTTCTTCCAACAATGTTTTGTAATTTTTAGTTTACAAGCCTTACACATCTCTTACTTAATATATTTTTAAGTTTTTTAATGCAGATACGTTATTTTTTCTTCTTTTTAAGATTTATTCATTTACTTTGAGAGAGAGAACAAGCAAGAGGGGCAGAGGGAGAAGGAGAGAGAATCCCAAGCAGATTCTGTGTCGAGTGCAGAGCCCAATGCAGGGCTTGATCTAAGGACCCTGAGATCATGACCTGAGCTACAACCAAGAATTGGACATTTAACCCACCTTGCCACCCAGGTGTCCCAAGTGGGATGGTTTTCTTAATTTCATTTTGAATTGTTTATTGTTAGGTTCAGAAATATAACTATTTTTTGTAGAAGATGTAATGTTTTGCAACTTTTTGAGCTCATTTATTAGTTCTGATAGGTTATCTAGTGGATTCCCTAGAATTTTCTACTTGCACAATTATGTCATCTTCAAATAGAATTAGTTTTACATTTTCCGTTGTAATTGTGATGATCTTTTCATTTTCTTTTCTTCCTAATCATTCTGTCAAGAATTCCTAGTACAATATTAAATAAGAGTAGTAAGAATGAACATCTTTGTCTTGTTCCTGATATTGGCATGAAAGCAGTCTTTAACTACTAAATATGATGTTAATTGTAAAAGATACCCTTTAGCAAGCTGAGTAAGTTCTCTTCTGTCCCTAAGTTGTTGATCAGTTTATCTTTGAAAGGTTTGGAATTTTGTCAAATTCTTTTTCTGTGTCTGCAGAGATGACCGTGTGGTTGTATCACTTACTCAATAAATATGTTTTATATCAATCAATTCTCAGTTATTAAACCAAGCTGAATTTCTAGGATCAATCAAAATTGGTGATGTTATATAATTGGTTGTGTTGTTTGTTTATTGTATTTTAAGATTTGGTTTGCAGTTACTTTGTTCAGGATTTTTGCGTCTATGTTCACAAGAGATATCTGTTTGCAGTTTTCTTCTCTTGGGATATCTTTTCCTGGTTCCACTATCAAGGAAATATTTGCTTCATTGAATGAGAGGAAGTGTTCCTTTCTGTTCTATTGGGTGTGGAAGAGTTTGTAAAAAAAATTGTGTTAATTACTCATTAAAGGTTTGATAAATTTTACCCATTCTAGGCTTGGGCTTTATTTTTGGTAAATTTTAAAATTATTAATTCAAATTATTTACATGTGGTATCTCTATTGATATTTTCTTTTTCTTTTTTAATCATTTTTGATAGTTTGTTTCCTTCTAGGAATTTGGCCATATTATCTACATTATTCGTTTTTTTCCATACAGTTGTTCCATTATTTTTATATAATCCTATACGTATAAATTCAACAGTGATGCCCCTTCTTTCATTACTGGTTTTAGTAACTTGAGTTTTCTCTTTTTCACTTGGTCAATCTAGCTAAATATTTGCCAATTATGTTGATCTCAAATAACCAGCTTTTTTCTCAAATAACCAGTTTCTTTGATTTTGTGTATTGATTTTTTAATATTTTAATTATTTCTGCTTTACTCTTTACTCTTTTGGTTCATTTGTTTTACTTGAGTATACTTTGCACTTTATTTTCTAATTTCTTATATTGGAAGAATAAGTTAGTGTTTTGGGATCTATATTTTTAAGTAACAGTGTTTACAACTATACATTTCCCTTTTAGCACCGCCTTAACTGAGTCCTAAAAGTTTTGATATGTTGTTCTTTAATTTTATTCATCTCAAAGTTCTTCATTATTTTTCTAATTGCCTTTGTGAGTCCTTCTTGATCCACTTATTTAGATTTGTGTTATTTAATTTCCTCATATTGGTTAATTTTCCCAGTGCTCTTTGTTATTGATTTCTGGTTTCATTCTTGTATGGTAAAATAACATACTTTACATTATATAAATATTTTAAAATTTATTGTGGTTTATTTTCCAGCAAGTATATGTTAAAATGTTCCATGAGTGGTTGAGAGGACTGAATATACAGCTGTGGTTGGGGAGAGTGGCCTCTGGATGTCTGTTACAGATACTTAACTATTGTTCAAGTCCTCTGTTTCCTTGTAGTTCTATCCATTATTAAATGTGAGGTATTGAAATCTCCAACTATTACTGTTGAATTGTTTATTTCTTCCTTCAGTTCTGTCAGTTTTGCTTCATGTATTTTGGGGATATTTGTTAGGTGCTTATATGTTTGTAATTTTTATATCATCTTCATTGATTGACTTTTTAAAGCCTTTTTGTCAGTTTATTTAAATTTAAAAAATCTTCAATTCATCCATTTCTCCTATTGCTAAGCCTCCACCTTTGGCAATCACCAATCTGTTCTCTATATCTATGAGCATATTTTTTTCTCTTTCTTTTTCTTTCTTTTAAGATTCCACATATAAGGTCACATGGTATTTGCCTTTCTCTGTTTGGCTTATTTTACTTAGCATAATGCCCTCAAGGTCCATCCCTGTGGTTGCAAATAGCAAGATTTCATTATTTCTTATGGCTGAGTAGTATTCCACTGTCTATATATACAGCAAATCTTCTTTATTCATTCATCCATCAGTAGATGCTTAGGCCATTCCCATATCTTGGCTATTATAAATAATACTGCAATAAACATGAGGGTGCAGATATCTTTTAGAGTTATTATTTTTACTTTCTTCAGATAAATACCAAGAATTAGAACTGCTGTATCACATGGTAGTTCCTTTTTAAATTTTTTGAGGAGCCTCCATACTGTTTTCTACAGTAGCTGCACCAGTTTGCATTCCCACCAATGGTGCACAAGAGTTCCATTGTTCCATATCCTTGTCAACATGTGTTATTTCTTGTGTTTTTGATAATAGGTGTGGAGTGATAGCTTATTGGGGTTCTGGTTTGCATTTCCCAGAGGATTAATGACATTGGGCATCTTTTCATGTGCTTGTCGGTAATCTGTATGTCTTTTATTTTTTTAAGTCTATTTAGATTTTCTTCCCATTTATTATTATTATTATTATTATTATTAATTATTATCATTATTATTATTGTTGTTTGTTGTTGTTGTTGTTAAGTGGTATGAGATAGGGGTGCCTGGGTGGCACAGTCATTAAGCATCTGCCTTAGGCTCAGGTCATGGTCCCAGGGTTCTAGGATCAAGCCCCGCATCAGGCTCTCTTAGGCGGGAAGACTGTTTCTTCCTCTCCCACTCCCCCTGCTTGTGCTCCCTCTCTTGTTGTCTCTCTCTCTCTCTAATAAATGAATAAAATCTTAAAAAAAAAAGAAAAAAATGATATGAGATATGTATATATTTTTGATATTAGTCTCTTTTCAGATATATAATTTGCAAATATTTTCTCTCATTCAGTAGGTTGTCTTTTCATCTTGTTGATGGTTTCCTTTACTGTGCAGAAGCTTTTTAGTTTGATGTAGTCACATTTGTTTATTTTGTTTATAGAAACAATCCCATTTACAACTGCACTGATGTAGTACCATTTGTTTATTTTGTTTAAAAAATCCTATTTATAATTGCATTAAAAAGAAAAAAAAAAACCTAGAAATAAACTTAACCAAAGAAATGAAAAACCTGTATAATGAAAACTACAAGACATTAATATAAGACATCGATGACACAAATAAATGAAAAGATATTCATACTTATGGATTGGAAGAATTAGTCTTATTAAAATATTGGTATCTTGTTAAAATACCCATAATATCCAAAGTAATATACAGATTTGGTGCGATCCCAATCAGAACGCCAATAACATTTTTCAGAGAAATAGAAAAGAAAAATTCTAAAATATGTATGGAACTACAAAAGACCCCAGATAGCCAAAGCAATCTTGAGAAAGAACAAAGATGGAGGCATAATGTCCCCTGATTTAAAACTATACCTACAGATTTAATGTAATCCCTATCAAAATACCACAGCATTATCCACAGAGCTAGAACAAACAATCCTTAAATTTGTATGGAACCACAAAAGACCCCAAATAGCCAAAATGATCTTGATATAGAAAAACAAAGCTGGAGGTATCACAATTCCAGATTTGAAGTTATACTACAAAGCTGAGTAATCAAAACAGTATGGTACTAGCACAAAAATGGACACATAGATCAACAGAACAAGATAGAAAGCCTAGAAACCAACCCACAATTACATGGTCAATTAATCCTCAACCAAAGAGGCAAGAATATGCAATGGGAAAAAAGATAGACTCTTCAACAAATGATGATGGGAAAACTGGATAGCAACATGCAAATAAATTCAAAATGGATTAAAGACCTAAATGTGAGACCCGAAACTATACAGATTCTATAAGAGAGCATAGGCAGTAATGTCTCTGACATCAGCCATAGCAAAAGTCACTGTGGAGGGCGCCTGGGTGGCTCAGATGGTTAAGCGTCTGCCTTCGGCTCAGGTCATGATCCCAGGGTCCTGGGATCGAGTCCCGCATCGGGCTCCCTGCTCCGCGGGAAGCCTCTTCTCCCTCTGCCTCTCTCTCTCTCTCTGTCTCTCATGAATAAATAAATAAATAAAATCTTAAAAAAAAAAAAGTCACTGTGGAAAACAGTATGGAGGCTCCTCAAAAAATTAAAAATAGAACTACTCTATGATCCATGATTTAACTATTCGGTATTTACCAAAGAATACAAACCACTAATTTGAAAGGACATATGCACCCCTATGTTTATAGCAGCATTATTTATAATAGCCAAATTATGGAAGCAGCTGAAGTGTCCATCGGTAGATGAATAAAGACGATGTGATACACACACACATGCATGCACCCACATGCACACTCACATACACAATGCAATATTACTCAGCCATAAAAAAAGAATGCAGTCTTGCCATTTGTAACAACATGGATGGAGCTAGAGAGTATAATGCTAAGTGAAATAAGTCAGCCAGAGAAAGACAAATATCATATAATTTCACTCATAAAGGGAATTTAAGAAACAAAACAAATGAACAAGAGAAAAAAAGAGTGATGGACAAACCAAGAAACAGACTCTTAACTATGAACACAAACTGATGGCCACCAGAGGGAAGATGTCTGGGGTGTAGTGTGAAATAGGTGAAGGGGATTAAGAGTACATTTATCATGATGAGCACTAAGTAATGTATAGAATTGTTGAAATACTGTATCATTCACCTGAAACTAATATAACAGTGTTATCTATACTGGAATTAAAAGGAAAAAAAAGTTTTAAAAAATCTATGTTACAAAGCTATAGTAGTTAAAACAGCATGTTATTGGCATAAAAACAGACACATAGATCAATGGAACAGAATAGAGTCCAGAAATAAACCCACACATATATGATCAATTAATTTACAACTAAGAAACAAAGAATATATAATAAGAAAAGGGTAGTCTCTTCAATAAATGGTCATTTAAAGTCTAACCAATAAAATAACATTGCAGCGGGCGCCTGGGTGGCTCAGTTGGTTAAGTGACTGCCTTCGGCTCAGGTCATGATCCCGGAGTCCCTGGATCAAGTCCCGCATCGGGCTCCCTGCTCGGCGGGGAGTCTGCTTCTCCCTCTGACCCTCCCCCCTCTCATGTGCTCTCTCTCATTCTCTCTCTCACAAATAAATAAATAAAATCTTAAAAAAAAAAATAAAATAACATTGCAGCTACTCCAAGTTTCTTGCATGGTAAGATGTGGTAAATTATATATATATATATATATATATATATATATATATATATTATTTTTTGTATCTAACATCTCTTGTAGACAGCATACTATTGGATCTTGGTTTTGTTTTTAATCCAAATTGATAATCAACTTTTCAATTAGATATTTTAATCCATTCACATATCTTGTAATGTTTTTATGGTTGAATTTACAGCTGTCATTTTGCATTTTGCTTTTTACATGTAATGTCTTTTTGTTGATCTATTCTTCCTTTACTGGCATCTTCTGTACACATTATGTACATGTTTTATGCAGTTGCTTTTAAATTAGTTAAGAAGAAAAAAAGATATATGAAATTATGCTATATTTTATAATTACCCACAGAATTATTTTTACTGGATTTCTGCTTTTTCCTGTCCATTCAAATTACTATCTAGAATCACTTGCATTTGGTCAAAAGAACTTAATTTAGAATTTCTTATAAGGCAGGTATTCTAGTAATGAATTCTCTCAGCTTTTGTTTATTTGGATCATACCTTCCCCATTCTTTTTTTATTTTTTAAGATTTTTATTTACTTATTTGACAGAGAGAGACACAGTGAGAGATGGAACACAAGCAGGGGGCGTGGGAGAGGGAGAAGCAGGCTTCCCACAGAGCAGAGAGCCCAATGCGGGGCTCGATCCCAGGACCCTGGGACCATGACCTCAGCCAAAGGCAGACGCTTAACGGCTGAGCCACCCAGGCGCCCCACTGTCTCCATTCTTTTTTTTTTTTTTTTTTAAGATTTTATTTATTTATTTGAGAGAGAGAATGAGAGACAGCACAAGAGGGAAGAGGGTCAGAGGGGGAAGCAGGCTCCCCGCTGAGCAGGGAGCCCCATGCGGGACTCGATCCAGGGACTCCAGGATCATGACCTGAGCCGAAGGCAGTTGCTTAACCAACGGAGCCACCCAGGCGCCCTCCACCGTCTCCATTCTTAACAGGTCTCTTAATATTTGGTGAAAATTGGACATTTTAAATAATAGGTTGTTGCTATTCTGGATACACTTTTCTCCCTCTCCTCTCATCTGTAGGTTGATGTCATTGTTATTGTTTGTTTATTTGTTGTTGTTCATTTGTTTATTTGTTTAGTTATTTGGCTCAATTTGTTTTGTGAAATATATTTATCCTGCAGAGTGCCACCTCTGATATTCATGCTCATATTTTTTTTTTCTCTTACTTTTAGCTTTAGTCAGGGCTAATTTATTAGGTATTGCCCCTAGGTCAGAATAAGCCAGTTATTGGTCAAAGTTCACACCTATGTCCCTTTGCTAGTTACATATTTACCTTTGACCTGTAGATGTTTGTGAGGCTTGGAGGCTAATATCACAGTTCAAAGAGATTATACTATGTTCCTAAGTTCAGGCAAGGACTAGGTAGTGTAGATGTTCCCTCTGTGATCATTTTGGAGAGAGTGCAGTCTTGGGTATGCACACACTCCTCTGATGTAAATTTTTAAAGATGTGTTTGTTTATTAGAGAGAGAGAGACAGAGGGCAGGGGGCAGGACAGAGGGAGAGGCAGAGAGAGAGTCTTAAGCAGACTCCACGCTGAACATGGAGCCCAAGGCGGGGCTCAATCTCAAGACCCTGAAATCATGACCTGAGCAGAAACCAAGAGTCAGAGGCTTAACTGACTGCACCACCAGGCACACCAGGAATAGATGTAATTTTATTTTTAAACTTGGCTTCCTAAGAATTACCCCAGTTCAGAATAGCTTATGGCATAGCCAATGTAGTGTGAGAGTTATACGTCAGCCTCTTGTGCCAGTGAATCTTGTGCTGATTTTAGATATATCTGTATGTGGTTAGAGAATGTTTTCAAGTCTGCCCAATGTCCTGGCATTGGTTCAGCCTAACACATTGACTGTGATCCTAGCAGGGCTTTTCTTGGCTTTCTCTTCCCATAGTTCCCTCTGTTAAACTTCTGGTTGCTCTGCTGCTCCATTTGTTACTACCAGTATCATGGAACCACTAATACCATCTTAGTTGTTATTCTCATTCACTTTTATGAATTTTCCAGTGAAACTTTAACTTCTGAATGGACACATGCTTATCTATATAAAGAACCATTTCTAGGCAACCTTGCACACTGACGTGGTAATGTGACTAAGTTTAAACCAAGAAACGAGGGAAACGATGTGTATAATTCCAAATTTGTCATTTTTTTTTTCTTTCCTTCCTTCAACCTTCTGCTGAGTTCATGAGTTTAATGGTTAGGCCTTCCTCTTATAATATGAAAAGAAGACTACACTTCAGGAATGGTAAAATAAAAGGATGCAAACATCCAGGATCTGCCCCCCAAAACTGAAATCACTGAGATGCCTTTATTTGACTGTTCATGTGATAGATTAGTCTATTTCTTTTTTGTCTGATACACTTTCATTTGACTACTCAGTTTAAATTTTCTCATACGAATCAGATTTTTCTTTTTAACCAATATGAATTACTCATTTACTTTTTCTATTAACTTATATATGTAGAAAGCTTAATGCATATTCCTAGCCAGTAGCACCCCATACATGTGATTTCAATATTATACCTTACTAAGTCAACCCAGGTTCCTAAAGATCTCACTCATATGTCTATTAGCCTCACCACACTTTTACTGTAATTATTTGCAAACATATTTGTCAACTCCTATCTCCCCCCTTTGCCTTAGTTAACTATCACAGTTCTTGATGTCTTACTCACTTTTGGGTGATTACTGTAACCATCACTTAGCTAGGCTTTGAATAAATACTAATGAAGTTAGAACTAGAAGAAATAATTAGTTTATTGGGTTTTACTGAGCTGATATAGAGAACAGTAAAGTACTGAGAATTAAAAAGGAGACAATGTTGTTTTTTAAATACTTGTTATCTAATTGTGATCAGTAGAATTAATATGCGTTTTTATTATGCAATTCCCCCAGTCCCATTTATTACTTTACCCACTTGAAAAGCAGAATATAAGGTTCAGATAATCTATCTTCTACCTCTTGCAGGGGATATATATTTTGGTTGATTTTGTTACTCAAAGTTGAATCTTCAAACAAAAGGAATATAAAGCAGCACTAATCAACACCAGGTATAAAATGGGGCTTTTCTGCTGGTACCAGCAGAGAATGTGCAGAATTTACCCATTTATTTAGTCTTCCTACTCTGGCCCTATGTGGCTGTTTATACTCTCAGAGAGAGTGCACAATTATTGTTATGGAAAATTTCTGTGAATGCACAAAAATTCTCACATTAAATACATAATCAAATACAAAGCCTATTTACTCCTCTACAACTCAATTTCATTTACTTATGACTAGATGATGAATGCTCTTAAGGTTCTATAATAAAAGCTAATCTCTCCCTAAGATCAGGAAATAATATTCTCATAGCTAAGAGATAAAATCCAAGATAGCTCTTCTCTACATTTTATAGCATAGAGATTAATGTTCTTTTCATTGACTTCTCAAACTTTGCCCCACTTTTTAAAATTTAAAATTCATGGAGTTGGTTCAAATTCAGCAGCAGTATCATATCATATATTTTTAGTCACATAATTAACCAAACATATTTCTACTCAGAAAAAAAAAATTACTCAGCTCTTGTACCAATTTTTCCTTCTAAATCAGGCCAACAATTTATATATTTTCATCCAAGATACATATGCTCAAAGAACCTGAGATTTTCCTATTTGACAGATGCATCTTCATAGGTACCAACAAGCTTATTCATACTGTGTACATACCACTTAGGAGCAGAGATTCATTGGGTAGCTTTCCTGCCCTAGTTTAATTTTAACATCATAAGTCCAGCATACCATTTCTTGCCCTTATGCTATTATTGGAGTGGAAACAACAGACCATTTTTTTTTATCAAATACAAAATAGGTGTTTTTGAAAAATGGTTTATTCACTTTGAGATTCCAGAAATGTGTAAGAAGTTTTAAAAAAGGTTACCCACTATTATCTACATATGCTCTGTAACAGACTTTTTTTTTTCAAAACATCAAAAAGTGCAGAGAAATGTAAAATAAAGGTACAGTTTTTCATACAACTTATCCCAAATCTCTTTTCTAAATCATTCTTAGTTATCACTATATGTAATAAATATATATAATAAATATCTTATTAGCACACTATCATATATTTATATCATACATAATATTTATATATGTATATGAGTGTATACACATAAATATACACACATATATGGATCTATGTGAGATATATATATATATATATATATATATATATATATATATATACACACACATAAATAATTTACACAGAAGAGCATAAAATAGACAGTCCTGCAGTGATTACAAAAATTCTACGAGTACTTACTAAGGGATTGATTTTTATAGATTTTTTTTTTTTTAATCTGAGTTTGGTTTGGTTTAAAAAACAAATGAGGTTGATTTGGTTTTACCATCAAATTAGTGATGAAGAAATTTAGATAGAGAAAACTTAAGTGATTTTTTTGGGTCACAAACCTAGGAAATATTGAAGTCAACATTCAAAACTAGAGGCCAAGCCCAGAGTTACTTTATATCTTATTTTTATTTTGTAAACTCATTACTGTTATTAATGTCATAGCATCAATCAGCATAATTTGTTGCTATATGGGTGTGGCCGCTCCTTGAGAAAATAAAAGTATTGATACAATGTGAGGGAAGGGCTGGGTTTAGAGCTACAATTACATTAGAGATAATGACTGCATTAAGTTTCCAAGTAAAATAACAAAGGAAATTAGAAGGCATCTAAAGAAGGCACAGGAAAAGTTATTTATCCAAATAACGTTCAGCTGAATTTTGAGTGGTGGTACACTGAGCATAGGACAGGGAGTTTGAGGTACTTGATTGAATTCTAGTGTCAATCTGGTGAGCTCTTTACTTTTAATAAATTCACGATAATCTGGTATATAGGGCCAGCACCTATAAAATATAAGGGTTGCACTGTGAAATATAATAAGGATTGTGTGGTGCCGGACCTTTTTTTTTTTTTTTTTTTTTTTTGAAGCATAAATTGCTATACAAACAAACTTCTATGTGGGACTATAAAAAAAATAAAAAAAAGTAAAAAAAAGAAACACAAAACAAAACTAAAGGGACTTTGACTGGAGAAGAAGAGAGAGAACTGTTTGTCTGGAAGACCTATCTGGTTGGCTTCTGGCTCACCAATGAGTTGGTCCTAACGTTTTTTTCATGGACTCCAAGAGTAATGAAGACACAATTTAACAAATAACCTAGTTAAAATAATCTTAACTCAGTCAGTAATGTTTCTCTCTGAATTACATGATTTTATAAGCCCTACATGAGCTAGTTATATCCGAATATTGGCTCCTGAAACCACTATGCATACATGTTGAAAGGACCCTAGACATAGGGGGTTACATTTTTAGGTGATTATTTTAGTCAACATCTAAATTAGCCAGATAATTGAAATATGTCCTAAATGCATAATTTTAAAATACCATTATAAGCTTGGTTTTGAAGGAATGTTTGATTTCTATACTTCAGGGAATTCATGTTGCCATAAATGGTGTATTAGCAATAATAAAATATAAGGCAACTGAAGGACAACTTGCAGCAGATATAATGGATATTGCCTTCTAAAATTAAATTGCTTTTGAAATATATCATTTTATTATAGTTTAATCACTTATGCTATTTATGCTCAAGCTTTATTAAATAACTATTATGTTTTAATATAAATATTAATCTATATAATAAATAAGCTTGATCCTCTTACATTAGAAAATTAAATATTTTTAAGTAAATGCAATTTTATGTGGAAATTCAAAAACTTTCACGTATCAGAAAGAATTTGTGTGTTTTCAATGTGTATGTTATGATAGGACTATTTGTAGATAACATGTATATTAATTTGGGAAAATTATAAGATAACTCCGAATAAAGGAAATTGAGTACTGGTGAATTTGCATGGCAACTGTGAAATAATCAGGCAGGGATTAAGATGTCTCTAATGGCTTGAGTTATGTCTATTCTGTTCTAACATAATACGTACTTATCATACTTAGCAGTACTTAAGAATGTGACCTTCTTCAGTGATATGGTCTTTAAAGAGGTAATCAAGTTATAATGAGGTCATTAGAATAGGCTCCAATCCAGTATTACTGGTGTCCTTTTAAAAAGAGGAAATTTGGACAAAGAGACACACATAGAGAAGAGATGATACAAAGAGACACCGGTAAAAGATGGTTGTCTACAAGGCAAGAGAGGGCTGCCACAGATCCTCCAAAATAGCCCTCAGAAGGTATCAAACCTGTGTACACCTTAATCTTAGACTTCTAGGCTCCAGAACTATGAGACAATAAATCCCTGTAGCTTAAGGCATTGTTTGTGTTTTGTCCTTACAAACCAATATATGCAGGTGATAACTCTAGAAAATAATACTTTAAATACATATCACCTTCTTAGTTATATCTTTTTAATTAAAAATAAATTTTCAGTAATTTGGATCTCCTTAAACCAACAATTCTAGTATTTATAAAACAGTGAAAAGAAAACATGTTGCAAAGGAAATTAATACTGTAAAATAAGTAAACATGAAACAAACCTGAAATGGAAACCTAAGCATTTTTTAATATCATTTAATCATTTTGACCCATATTAAAATTTTAAATACTTTGAATGATGAATTTGTATTTTTTAAAGATTTTATTTATTTATTTGAGAGAGAGAGAGCAAGCACAAGCAGGGGAGCAACAGGCTGAGGGAGAGGGAGAAGCAGGCTCCTCGCTGAGAAGGGAGCCTGATGCGGGGCTCCATCGCAAGACCCCAGGATCATGACCTGAGCCAAAGGCAACTTCTTAACCAACTGAGCCACGCAGGTGCCCGATGAGTTTGTATTATTAAAAATGAATGAATACTTATTGCAGCCTTTGAAGTATCTGATATGTTGTTTTTATGTTCGTTTTGATGCATAAATATAAACTCCAAAATCCAGCTAAAATTTGAAATATGTAGATTTTTAAAACTCCTCATCTTGATAACTCTTTAATTACCTAGACTCTGGACTTTCAAGCATCTGGTTAGACTGAAATGTTTGGGATGGAATGAAGTGTTGATAATTGACAGATGCTGGAATTAGAACTCTAGGCCTGGAATATTGGAGAAGTCACTCCTGGGAATATAAGGTTGTTCAGGCTTTTATGGCAACAGATTATTGCATGCATTTTCTGTGTTCAAATTATAGCTTCCTGAATTTCACTTATCCCCTTGGAATCCAATGCATGTGCTCTTATTCAAAGATAATATTTCCATATCATGAGATAACATTTTCCGGATAAATTCTGGCTAGTTTAAAAATTGTAGCCATTTCTAGACCATGTGATGATGATCTCTATATTCAAAGTCAGAGTGCAATATCCTTTCTACTTTGCTACTTCCTGCAAAATTTAGCTAGATTTCCAGAGGGGGAGTCTATAATGCACATATGAGCACTAGACTGGAAAGACTGCACTTCAGCAGGAGAGGAATTGATACCTTGGCTGGATTATGTGTATGCCCATGAATAGATGTGAGACCACAGATGGTATATCTTATATAGAAACAGACATACAGAACATCATATATCCAAAGGTAATATTATGCATCCATATGTGAAAATATGTAACTCAAATGCTTAAAAAATATAATTGTATGCAAAGCAAAATGATGAGATTAAAGAATTAGGAAATTGAGGGTCTTATTTTCAGATATTGAATAAACTATAAGCACATTTCCTGTATAACTTTCAATTTTGATTTTTTAATTAATTCTCGATTTAAGTTTTCATTTCATAAGATCTAAAAATGCATCTGCAAAGATGTTAGAAGTTTTCTGTAGTAAAAATTAAATATGTAAAGTCATCTATGAGTAGACTTTGAGATTCATGTGCAAATTTTGTGTGTTTTTTTCTGATCTAGGTTGTCAGTAGTATACTTTTTTTTAGTTCTTTTGTATTCTCTGAACAAATAGTAAGAATCAAGTATATTTTGAAAATCACAGGGGAAAGAAGATATAAATATGTTCAGTTTTTAGTGTAAGAAGATGTTAAGAAATACGATGTTTAGATACCGGTATTTATTATTAAATCTCAAATTGTTGCATGGCTATGTAATTTTACCTTTTTTTTTTTTTTGCAGTAGCAGAAATACATAAAAACAGATTTTGCCTGTATAAATCCACTGTTATCACTCATTATTACTGCTTATGTATATTTTTTAAATCCATGATATATCTTGAAAAATTTCTTCTAAATATCATAAATAAGGTTAAAAAATGAGATTCACTTTATGTCTTATTTTTTATAATGATTGTAAATGGAACAGATGGTAGTTTATTTGGACTGCATTATGCCAGAAACAGCACCCAAAATTATTTAATTTGTAGTTCAATATTCATATTTAAGATAGGAAAAGGTAAATAACTGACATACATTGCATACTTTTGTCTTTAAGACAACACAATTGTTATAAATCTGGTATTTGAAGTATAAACATGATATAATATTAGAACGTCACATATATGCAAATGTGTAAAACATGTCTAAGACATTTAATATGTAAATACCACTTTTATGACCCATCATTTTAGTGAGGAAAAAAACATAACCCTAAAGAGATCAGATTTTGACAACTAAACCTATATAAATGTTAAATATTTAAAGAATGAGTTCTATGAGCAGATCACTTTGTTTCAGGTTGCAATTCAAATCAACAAATGAAAGCTAAACATCCCTTAATAGGGTGCTCTTTTGTGTAAACGAATCAATCCACAAACTATTATTCATGTTATTTATGTACAGAGATGACATTTTCTCAGAGATTGACAAAGGTAAATTTCAAATAAGCTAGCTGATGACTTGACAAATAATAATTTGGTAAATTGTGTTACTTGAAGAGGACCCAAGTAAGGAATAATGTAGCTTAAATATTGGTATGATTGATATTAATATAAATATACAATAGCGAGCAGAAGAGATTGGTGGACATCCTATATATATACACTCCACTATGGTTCCTTGTGTTGTTCCAAAGTAGATACACCTCTAAAATTAGGTATAACATCAGATCCTTCTTACTATGGCTGAGGGATAGGAAATTCTGTTTGGCTTACCTTAAATACATAGATAGCCACATTCAATTACTTTTTATTACATCTTTTGTCACCATTCTTATATGAGCCTCCCAATTATTTCACCTAGATTACTGTGAAACCCTTTTTGTGTTTTCTGCCACTACAACTACTCATTTAAAGTTTATTCTCAGTGAAGAAACCAGAATAGTTTTGTTTTTGTTTTTGTTTTGTTTTTAATAGCTGTTAAAGCATACCATTTTTCCCTCAAAATCCTGCAAGGGCTCCTCTGTCCATGGTGTCCTACAAGAGGATGCCTCACTCCCTTACCCCGATTATTCTATGACCTCTTCTCTTACTTCCATTACCCTCATATGTTCTATCCCAGGAACACTTATGTTACGGTTCCTTGCATACATTCTCACCTTGGATAGTTTTCACTGGCTGTTCCCTCTTCTTATAAAACTCTTCTCCAAGATATGAACAGAGCTAAGGTCTTATTTTTTCAAGTCTTTGCTCAAATGTCACCTTCTCAATGGGATCTACTCTTACAGTCTATTAAAAAGATTATTTTTTTTCTTGGCACTCCAAGTTTTCTTATCTTGCTCTATTCTCTTTATTTTTATGCAGAACATTTATCACCCCACATAGCAGGTAACTTATTTTTTTTCTTTTTTGTTTATTGTCTCTATACCTTTTATAAAACATAACTCCACAAGAGTAAAACTCAGTTTTGCTCTTTGGTATTTCTGGTACATAGTAATTACCCAATAAATGTCTGTTGGATGGATGGATGGGAGAGAGGAAAGGTGTGTATTTGGAAACTATAATTGACATTCTAAGAGGTAGCCTCCCTTCTTTTTTTTTTATTATTATGTTATGTTAATCACCATACATTACATCATTAGTTTTTTTTTTTTTTAAGATTTTATTTATTTATTTGAGAGAGAGAATGAGATAGAGAGAGCATGAGAGTGGGGAGGGTCAGAGGGAGAAGCAGACTCCCTGCTGAGCAGGGAGCCCGATGTGGGACTCGATCCCGGGACTCCAGGATCATGACCTGAGCCGAAGGCAGTCGCTTAACCAACTGAGCCACCCAGGTGCCCAATTACATCATTAGTTTTTGATGTAGTGTTCCATGATTCATTGTTTGCATATAACACCCAGTGCTCCATGCAGAACGTGCCCTCTTTAATAACCATCACCAGGCTAACCCATCCCCCCACTCCCTCCCCTCTAGAACCCTCAGTTTGTTTTTCAGAGTCTATAGTCTCTCATGGTTCGTCTCCCCCTCCGATTTCCCCCCCTTCATTCTTCCCCTCCTGCTATCTTCTTTTTCTTCTTCTTCTTCTTCTTCTTTTTAAACATATAATGTATTATTTGCTTCAGAGGTACAAATCTGTAATTCAACAGTCTTGCACAACTCACAGCGCTCACCATAGCACATACCCTCCCCGATGTCTATCATCCAGCCACCCCATCCCTCCCACCCCCCACCAACCCAGCAACCCTCAGGTTGTTTCCTGAGATTAAGAATCAGTGAGGTTATATGATACATGTCTTTCTCTGATTGACTTATTTCGCTCAGCGTAATGCCCTCCAGTTCCATCCATGTCGTTGCAAATGGCAAGATTTAATTCTTTTTGATGACTGCATAATATTCCATTGTATATATATACCACATCTTCTTTTTCCATTCATCTGTCGATGGGCATCCTGGCTCTTTCCACAGTTTGGCTATTGTGGACATTGCTGCTATAAACATCGGGGTGCATGTACCCCTTCGGATCCCTATATTTGTATCTTTGGGGTAAATACCCAGTAGTGCAATTGCTGGATCATATGGTAGCTCTATTTTCAACTTTTTGAAGAACCTCCATACTGTTTTCCAGAGTGGCAGCCTCCCTTCTTGCTTGAGTATATTGGTGAGTAGATGCTAAGGAATTGATTCCAAGATTGTGGTTTATTGCAGCAGTCACATTTTGTTCTTGCCAATGCAGAATGATATAATATTTGAAAATGTATAAAGAGTTAAATAAAAATAAAACCATATAATGATGTAATAAGACCAAGTTTCAAAAACATGAAATTGAATCCAGAGTATTGTAAGATGATAAACTAAGATGAGAAAATGAGGAGATGGAAAGAAATCAAGAGCTAACTCTTTCTTTCCAAAAGGACACATTTTATATCACATTTACAAATCTCAAAGTGATATCTACATATCTATATCTATATAGATACACACATATATATCTATATACATATACATGTATATCTATATACATATATATGTATTTCTGCAATGGTATTTGCACATTCTGTTAATATATGTCCAATGTATGAAACATAAAATAAGGACCAATTGTATGGGGTGCCTGGGTGGCTCAGTCATTAAGCATCTGCCTTCGGCTCAGGTCATGATCCCAGAGTCCTAGGATTGAGCCCCACATCAGGCTCCCTTCTCAGTGGGGGGCCTGCTTCTCCCTCTCCCACTCCCCCTGCTTGTGTTCCTTCTCTCTCTTTTTCTCTCTCTGTCAAATAAATAAATAAAATCTTTAATTAAAAAAAAAGGACCAATGGTAAACAAATTTAGTGACCTAAGGATTACTTAAAAGTATAATAAAATTGTTTAGTGACTAATGTTTGAAATTTTCTATGTAGGGCACCTGGGTGGCTCAGTCGTTAAGCGTCTGCCTTCGGCTCAGGTCATGATCCTGGAGTCCTGGGATCGAGTCCCACATCAGGCTCCCTGCTCGACGGGAAGCCTGCTTCCCCCTCTCCCACTCCCCCTGCTTGTGTTCCTGCTCTCCCTATCTCTCTCTCTCTGTCAAATAAATAAATAAAATCTTAAAAAAAAAAAAAAAAGAAATTTTCCATGTATAAATGATATCTGTTTCTTATTTAGGAATCTAGGTATAAGCAATTACTATTAATGAACTCATGTTTTGAAGATAACCAAGGACATATAACTTACAATATGAGTCAACAACATATGTTCAGATAAATTGTAGCATTTTAATATTGTACAATATTTAAAACGATTTTAAATTGTTTTCACTAATAAAATTTAGTGTAATTAAATGCAAAATGTATTTGTAACTTTAGATAATTTGTGGAAACAAGGATTGCTTGCTTGATCTTTGAAAATAATGTATATAGTGTAAAAGTTTAAATATTGAGAAATTAAATCCATGTTTTACATAATGGAAATATTATAGTCACATTATAATTACACAGTCATCATATTAGATAGAAGACAAAAAGCTTTTTTTTTAAAGCTTTTTTTTAATTAAAAAAAAAAGTTTAACCTCTAATTTGTCCAAAGTATCATCTATTAAATAGAAATATGTCAAGAACTCTTTTCTAGCACAATATATAATCTTTGTATTGGTTTTAAATGTATAAAGATTCTTTAACTAATGTATGATAGCACTTCTTATTTTGCAACCTAGTAATAAAATCATTTATTCTTTATTTCTGACCTAGTAAGTAAAATCATTATTCAGATACATGGGTGAACTTTTTCCTTTGAGTTACAATCCGGGCAAGAATTTTTAAGACTATTTAATGCCAGGCTATTTAATGCAAAACATTTTTATTTTGTTTTCTGTCCTTTGAAAATTACTGAGTTTATTTGGTTAGATAGCTCTAAAATAGATAGTGAAAGAAAAAAAAATGAACTGTTCTATCTTTAATTTTATTCAAGATGAAGGATTAAGTAGTAGTGAGGCAGAAAAAAAGAATAAGAAGTGAGAAAGAACTGGCCACAAAAGATATGAATTGACCACTATAAAAGGTGGATTATCTTCCCTATAAGAAATGGAGGAGCACCTGGGTGGCTCTCTTGATTTCAGCTCAGGTCATGATCTCAGGGTCCTGAGATTGAGCCCCACATCTGGCTCTGCACTAAGTGGAGTCTGTTTCTCTTCTCCCTCTGTCCTTCTGTCCTCTGTCCTCTGTTCCTTCTCCCACTGTCTTTCTGTCCTTCAAATAAAAAATAAATAAATCTTAAAAAAGAATTGGAGTAAACCAGTATGTAGGAAAACCCATTGTGACAAACAGAAGTCAGAGACACTACAAGTCTAACTGTATTGGGAGCCTCAGTATACAGTAAAAAAATGGAGGTCCTTGGATGTTTGAGATTGTTTCCTTTTTATTCTAAGATAGATTTCAAGTGAAAAATCCTGTTCATTTGTTTACATGTAAATTCTCTTAATGCTACAATTCCAAAATGTTCTTGTTTAAGAATATCAGTTAGAAAGATAAATATAGTCATTAAAATTATACTCTGAAGACATGAAAGATATACATAGTTGACCAAGAGGGAATGCAGACATAGAAAAGGTCCCATGTGAACTGCCATAGCCAGGAAGAATGGTGTTTGTGCAACTATGTGTAATAGGAACCTGACCAAACTACTGCCACTGAGTATGATTCCCCCAAATCCACATCTTTGGGCTGAGGAAACTGTCAAATGCAGTTCTTAGAGACAACACACTAGGATAGAAAAAATGCTTATAAGAATTGAAAAGTATCTTAAATAAAATCTGTTCTACTTTGTCACAAGTATGTTGCTCTGAGGTACCTTGAATCCATCAGCCATTGAGGCAAACAAAAAGATGGATTCACAGAGCTTGTGCTCCTTTCTTCCCCACAGACTTCCCTCTGAGAGATGAGAATTTATGGCACTGAATACATAGGCAGCAAAAAAGCAAATAATAGATAATAGTCTGTGATAGAAGTTTAGAAGCCATATTTTATCAAGGAATAATACAAACATCAGAATTCAAAGTCCTAAGAGCTAAATATAAACCTTGCACTGATGGACTCTAAGGAATATCCAGATCTCAGATCCAGGGAAAATTTACCGTTTTTATGGCCAGCTATATAAGTTGTAGGGCTCAATGCAAAATAAAAATGGAGGAACCCTTGGTTAGCTACGGCACCTATTTACTTGCTACTTAATGTTATTCTAATTAAATTAAAATTAAAATCTTAAATTATTAGCATGAATATTACCTTTCATCTTACATTGTAAAAAGTTTTATAGGCTAATATAAGAGCATACATCTTGCATAAAGAATCGTCCTAATCACCCATTTCACACTCATAGCTGGTAGATAACATTTGTTCTTACCACAATAATGGAGATGTTACATATATTCAATTATATGTTGTATATTTCACTTCTTGATATTTGTACATTCTACCACTACCCTCTATCTTTGGCTTACCCATGACTAAGGTAGACTGAAAGGAAAAGGAACTATGGGTTGCCCTATCCTTCCTTTCTTTCCATGTCATCAGTTTTGGGCAAAAATGGCTGCCTAATACATAGAAGTGACATGATACGATGAAAGGATATGATGGAGTTCCTTAGTTATTCATGTTTCTTAGAATGCCATTACCTCCTTTCTGTGTTCAAAGAAACTTCTGGTTCAAGAAGAAAATGTGACTCCTCTAATTATCAATACCTTCACTTAGTCTTAGAGATAACACATGAGAAAGGCAGTTTTTCTAATTCTAGGTCTCTGACTTTCCTTTTCTTAAAGCATTCATTCTAGAAAATGTGTACTCTTCCCCTTTGAGATGTAACTCTTTTTAAAACCTTATTGCCCACTTGTTTATTTTTACTTGTGTTGTTTGTGTTTTGGGTGTCAGTCATATATAAGAAATCATTGCCAAGACCAAGGTCAAGGAGGTTTCCCTTTACTTTTCTTCTAGAAGTTCTACAGATTTAGATCTTATACTTAAGTCTTTAATCCATTTGGAGTTTATTTTGTGTATGGTGTAAGATGGAGTCCAACCAATTTCATTCCTTCCTGTGTGGATTTACAGTTTTCCCAACATCATTTGTTGAAGAGACTGTCCTTTCCCCATTGTATGTTATTGGCATCCTTGTGAAAGATGAGTATGTATGGGTTTATTTCTGGGCTTTCTATTCTGTTCCATTGGTCTCTATGTCTGTCCTTGTGTCATTACCATACAGTTTAATTTATTGTAGCTTTATAATATAATTAGAAATCAGGAAGTGTGATACTTCTGGCTTTGTTCTTTTTCAAGATAACTTTGGTAATTCTGGGTCTTTTGTGGTTCCGCATGAATCTTAAGATTGTTTTTTCTATTTCTGTAAAAAAATACCACTGGGGTTTGATAGGGATAGCATTGAATTGGTAGAATATTTTCTGTAGTATGGACATTTTAACAATATTGTGTTCCAAACCATGGACATATGATGTCTCTTCATTTATTCCTGTCTACTTTAATTCCTTCCCCAGTGTTTTATAGTTCTAGTGTACAGATCTCTCACTTTCTTAGTGAAGATTATCCTTAATTATTTTTTATGCTATAGTAAATAGGATTATTTTCTTAATTTCCTTTTTGGATAGTTTGTTATTAGTGTATAGAAGCACAACTTTTTGTGTCTCTGGATTTTTGTGTCTTGTAACTTTATTGATTTTTTTAGTTCTAGGTATTTTTGGTGGACACTTTTTGATTTTCTACACGTAAGATCATAACATTTGCAAACAGTGATGATGTTACCTCTTCCCTTCTGATTTGTATGCATTTTATTTCTGTTTCTTGCAAAATTACCCCGACTAGAACTTCTGGTACTAAGTTTAATAGAATTGATGAGAGTGGGAATGCTTATCTTATTCCTGATCTTAGGAAAAAGCTTTTAACCTTTACCATTGAGTATGATGTTAGTTGTAGGGTTTTCATATAAGGCTTTTATTATGTTGGGCTTTTATTATGTTGAGGTAAGTACTTTCTCCACCGAGATTGTTGAAAGTTTTTTTTTTATCATGAAAGAGTGTTGAATTTTGCCAAATGTTTTTTTTTTCCCCCTGCATCTATTGAAATAATTGTAGTATTTATCTTTCATTCTTTTAGTGCAGTGTATCACATTAATTGATTTGCATATGTTGAACCCTACTTGCATCCCAGAGATAAACTCCACTTGGTCATGGTATATGACCCTTTAATTGTGCAGTTGAATTCAGTTTCTTTATATTTTGTTGATGATTTTTGTTTCTGTGTTCATCAGGGCTATTGACCTAGAGTTTTGTTTTTGTTTGTTTTGTTTGGTTTGGTAGTGTTCTTTTCTGGCTTCAATATTAAGGAAATGCTGCTTCAAAAAATGTGTTTGGGGGGCGCCTGGGTGGCTCAGTTGGTTAAGCGACGGCCTTCGGCTCAGGTCATGATCCTGGAGTCCCGGGATCGAGTCCCACATGGGGCTCCCTGCTCGGCGGGGAGTCTGCTTCTCCCTCTGACCCTCCCCCCTCTCATGTGCTCTCTCTCTCAGTCTCTCTCTCTCAAATAAATGAATAAAATCTTTAAAAAAATGTGTTTGGAAGTGTTCCCTCTTTTTCAATTTTCAGGAAGAGTTTAAGAAGGATTGGTGTTAATTCTTTTCTAAATGCTTGGTAGACTTCACCAGTGAAGCCATCTGGTCCTGAGCTTTCCTTTTTTTTTTTCTTTTTTTAAAGATTTATTGATTTATTTGAGAGAGAGAGAGCATGAAGGGAGGGACAGAGAGAGGGAGAGAGAGAATCTCAAGCAGAATCCCCACTGAATGCAGAGTCCAATGCAGGGCTTGATCCCAGGACCCTGAGATCATGACCTGAGCCGAACCCAAGAGTTGGATGCTTAACTGACTGAGCCACTGAGGTATCCCTGAGATTTTCTTTGTGTGTTTTTCATTTGTTTATTATTTTGTCTTATTTTTAGTTACTGATTTAATCCTCTCCTTGATTATTGTTATCTGCGCAAACTTTAAATTTCTTTGTGATTCAGTCTTGATAGATTGTATGTTTCTAGGAATTTAACCATTTGTTCTAGGTTTTTCAATTTGTTGGTGTTTAATTGTTCATAATGGTCTCTTATGATTTTTTGAATTCTTGGTACATCAGCTGACTAAAGTGTTTCTGTATAGCAAAGGAAGCAGTCAATATAATGGAAAAGCATCTTACAGAATGGGAGAAAATATTTGAAAACTGTGTATCTGATAAGGGGTTAATATCCAAAATATATAAGGAACATCTTCAACTCAATAGCCAAAACAAAAAAACCCCAAAAAACCAAACCCAAACAAAACAAAACAAAAACAACAAAACAAATAACCTGATTTAAAAAATGGGCAAAATAATTGAATAGACATTTCTCCAAAGAAGACATACTATTGGCCAATAGATATATGAAATGATGCTATTCAATGTAAATAGAAACCACAATGAGATATCACCTCACATCAGTTATGATGGTAATTATTAAGCAAACCAAAGATAGCAAGTGTTGGTGAAGGTATGGACAAATCCTTGTGCATTGTTGGTGGGGATATAAAATTGTGCAGCCATTATGGAAAACAGTATGGCAGTGCCTCAACAAATTAAAAATAGAAATACTGGGGCACCTGGGTGACTCAGTCGTTAGGTGTCTGCCTTCAGCTCAGGTCATGATCCCAGGGTCCTGGGATGGAGCCCCGCATCTGGATCCCTGCTCAGAAGGAGGCCTTCTTCTCCCTCTCCCACGCCCTGTGCTTGTGTTCCTGCTCTTGCTATCTCTCTCTCCGTCAAATAAATAAATAAAATCTTTAAAAAAAATAGAAATACTATATGATCCAGAAATCCCACTTCTGTGTGTTTACCCAAAAGAATTGAAATCAGAATCTCAAAGATTGATCTGCAGTCTCATGTTTATTGCAGCATTAGTCACATAGCAAAGTTATAGAAAAAATACAAATGTCCCCTGGCAGAGGAATTAATAAAGATAATGTGATGTATACATACACTGGGATATAAGTATAGATAAGGTTTCGGTAGAATAAGTGAAGCCAATCCTGGAAATTTGAGGTAACAAAAATATCAACCAAGAATTATTAACTATACCGTGAGCTATAATAAGTATTGGAATTATCACGGTGGTTCTGATCTGTTAATTCTCTATAAATGGCTCATTGGTATTCAATCATTTTCATACTTCTGCATCTGCCTAATAATGTTTAATGTACTGACAAAAAAAAAACACTTAAATTTCTAGATGTATCTCAAGTATTTTATATGTCTGTCATCTAACTTATTCACATAATTTAGGCATGAGAAAATTTATTCTGGTAATCTTGAGATCAGATACTGATCAGATGACAAAATCTAGCTTCATGAAGAAAAATATAACGTCACTGTGAATGTGGGTTTGCAGTGGAGAAAACAAACTTAATCATTGATTAAGAAATAGAAACTAAAACATTTAATGATTGATTACTATGGGTGGAAATGAAAATTCTAAAATGGCTTAAAATTATCTGACTTGAATGATTGGCTGAAGGGGAATTCCACTGACCAAAACAGACAACACAGCAAGAAAGCAGATCTGAGTTTGGGAAAAAGAAAGAAAAAGACTTTAAGATACAGACAATAAAATGATACATTAATTCATTCACACAGAAAATTAAATTTAATAATTACCATGATTCACATGCTCTTTTGAGATCTGGAGACATGGTAGGAAAGCAGGTATAGTCCCTCATTTTATGGAAATTACAACTTAGTGGTAGAGAGATATTATGCCCCCCTAAAAGAAACACATATAAGATAATGATTGATGTTAATTGTCCAGGAAAAGTTAAGGACAGAGTTGTAAAAAAGTGGGAGGAGATGGGTGTATTCAATAGTACAAATGCATCAGATCAATCAAGTAAATGTAATTCTTTGAAAATATGAATACATTCAGTAATCAGAAAGTTACTAATCACCTCAGAGGGGAAAAAAAAAAAAAAAGATTAAGGTTAAAGATTAAAGAAAGAAGATCTAGTGATTCCAGTCTGGATTGTGGTAAGAAGAAATTCTTCCATTAGTTTGAAAAAAAAGTCAATATAGTATAATATTTAAGATCAGTAAAGACCACACCATGGTGGAGCTTCCAGGAAAACTGGAAATCAACAAAGACTACCCAAATAAAAACAAATACAAGTTATTTAGAGCTTTCTACGGCTAAGGAATCAGCCACCATCTCCTGTGTTTGTCAGAGGTTTAAGACAGTCAGGGTGTAGGGGTCCTGGGTGGCTCAGATGGTTAAGCATCTGCCTTCGGCTCAGGTCATGATCCCAGGGTCCTGGGATCAAGTCCCACATCGGGCTGCCTGATCCTTGGGAGCCTCCTCCTCCCTCTGCCTCTCTCTCTCTCTCTGTCTCTCATGAATAAATAAATAAAATCTTTAAAAAAAAAAAAAAAAGACTGTCAGGGTGTAGGGATGCCTCACATCGAAAGAAAAAAAGGAATATAACAGATATGCTCTGATTGGAATTTTTGTCAGGTGTTGAAAATAAAAAACATTCAAATGAGAACAAAGAGAGTCTATCTGTTAAGCACTTGCTATAACAAGGAGTCGAATACCATCACTTTCCCTTGTCAGAGACTCAAAGTTAGTAGGAAAGTGGAAAAGTTTTATAGTGAAAAGAAAGAGAAGGCTTTCATATATGCTCTCATTGGAGCCTGTTGGCATAAGGAAGCTGGACATGGGTTAACTACAAGTGGGCACTTTATGGTGTTTGGGGAGCCATGTGGCTTTCTCTTCGTCCAGAGTTAGCAGTAGGATAAAAATAAACAAATTAATTAATTAACTAATTAATTAATTAATTAATTAATAAAAGAAAGCTAGCCGTCATTAACCAAGTCTTGACTATTCTGGACCAGAAGCTGCAACGGTTGTGGTTTGGCTTCCTGGGCTTATTTCTGCAGAGGTTGTGGATTAGAGTTCTATTGTCATCTACGGTCTAGCCATTCTTCATTTATACATTCAGTCTCTCACTTGTGTTGTGCTACACTGCCCAAATCCCCCCGTGCAAAGCTGAAAGATCTATTACATCAGTTTTTGGAGTTGGCTGCTACCATGCCCAAAACCATGTCTCCTTCCTTATGAGCAGCCTACATCCAATTACTGGTGGCCATGCAGTTTTAAGACCCAAATCACACACTCCAATTCAGGACTGAAGGGATATCAAGCTCCAGAGCATCCCATGGGATTTGAGAAGGTCAAGTTGTGACTGAACAGCAGCTCCACTTCTCTCTCTGCCCAGTCCTGCTTTTTTACTTCCTTCATTTGTTGATCACAAGACCACTCCCGGTACACTTCCTTCAAGCTTATGTGTTCCCAAGGAGCCTGACCCTCCACATTAAACACTAACATTTTTATTTGTGAAGGGTGATAGTTCCATACTTCTCAACTAGAGATATAAGGTCTCTTTGGCTACACCTGTGCAAAAACTTGCAATCACCTTTAACAGGATTATTTTTAAATGTGTGGGTTTATAATTTTAATTAAAATTGCTTAATACATAATATATCTATATTGACATAGATATTTTTCAATCTAGGGGAAAGAAATGCCTTTGTGGGTTGGAAGTTTATATATTCTCCTAAGCAGGTGTTTCAATTTCCCTTCCCTATTAGATTCCAATATTTCATAACACTTTTTGTCATTTATTCCTTTTATTCTCTCCTTCATAATGCTCTTTTTTTATATAATGCTCTTTTTTTTTTGAAAATCTAATACCCAAACTTTGTTAGTTTTTCAGTGTTCATCTCACATCATATCTTTCAGTTGTGATGGAGTGATATCTGCTCACATTTTTTTTTAATGAAGTGCAAAGTATTTGGTGTGCGACACTGAGAATTCTTCTCTGCTCTCTCCTCTTCTAATCATCTGTTTGTTTTCTTATTCTGACCAATAGATTCTACGCACTGAAAGCAATAAGTAATAAATATTTATTAAATTATTAAAGTATCTACATAGGCATAAAACCTGTTTTCAAATGTTTTTCTAAAATGTTCGTAGAATTGAGGGTGCCTGGGTGGCTCAGTTGGTTAAGTGACTGCCTTCGGCTCAGGTCATGATCCTGCAGTCCTGGGATCGAGTCCCGCATCGGGCTCCCTGCTCGGCAGGGAGTCTGCTTCTCCCTCTGACCCTCCTCCCTCTCATGCTCTCTGTCTCTCATTCTCTCTGTCTCAAATAAATAAATAAAATCTTTAAAAAAATTTAAAAAAGTAAATAAAATGTTCGTAGAATTGATATTTACATATCTACAACTGTCAATCAACAGGAATGGGATACCAAGACTGAAGGAAATATATAATTGCTTCAAGCCATAGAGCTCACTGGAAACAATCAGGATTGGGAGTGATATTAAAATCTATAAATAATTACTAGAGAATGTCTGATCAATTCATTCATTTTTTCACATATGAATTATTTGATTATCTTGAAATAAATAGGATAATTGAAAGGAAATAAGATAAGATAGCTTAAAATGGACTTGATTCATCATAGTTTATCCAATCATGTTCCCTGCCATTTACAGGCACAACATACCTTTTGCCAAATATTTCACACACAGTATATTACCTATATCAACTACCTTGAATGTCAGGCAAATACTAATGTGTACTTTGGAAGTGCAGTAATGCGGAAACAGAAGTTCACCTAGTTATCGTGCAGAATACCTGGTGATTAAAACAGGTCTCTCTACTAGCAAGATCTATGCTTTTTATCATTTCCACCACATGCTTCTTAATATATTGTTGGGTATTTTCACGTGTGAGTTGCATTTTTGTCCTGCTATTCTTGTACTTTTTAAATAAAAATCTGAAAATGAGTAACATTGTTAAGGTGCATTATTTTTTACTATACTGGAGAGTGTTTCTCTAAGATTCTCACAGTCATTTCTCACGCACTTCACTGATGCCAAGCAATGAATTTCACTTGAATTCTCTTGAATTGGTTTCAAAATGTAGTAGCTTTTAATTAATCTCTTCTTTGCTAGTTTTTTCTCTACTTTACAATCCCCATTAACTTTAAATAACGTGTCCCAGGCCATCAACTTTTATGCTTTTGTTTTAAGAGTTTGAATAAATTTAATTACTGAATGCTTTCCCAGGGTACTACAGTTTTGGTAGATACTTATTTTCCTTCTTCTTCTTCTTCTTCTTCTTCTTCTTCTTCTTCTTCTTCTTCTTCTTCTTCTTCTTCTTCTTCTTCTT
>NW_023270442.1:4256995-4262664 GCF_011800145.1 Mirounga leonina
TTCTTCTTCTTCTTCTTCTTCTTCTTCTTCTTCTTCTTCTTCTTCTTTTGTCTTCACAGATCATATTGAAGACTGCAATTTCTAGGATATTAGCCATATTCTATGTTCTTCTCTACAGGATGTGTGAAAACAGATGTCAATATTCTCAGCTCATAGAAGTGGTATATACAAGAAAATATTAACATGGCAAGTATTCACAACAACAGATACAATTTTATTCATTTTGCTTATTTATCTATTTTTAAAGATTTTATTTATTTATTTATTTTAGAGAGAGGGAGAGCATGCATGAACTGGGCAGAGGGAGAGAACTTCAAACAGACTCAACCATGAGCATGGAGCCTGGCACAGGGTTCGATCCCACGACTGTGAGATCATAACCTGAGCCAAAATTAAGAGTCTGGTGGTCAACCCACTAAGCCACCCAGGCACTCTGTCATTTTGCTTATTTATAAACTTATTTATATGCATCTGTTCTGTCAATCTTCTGATTCTTCATAAATAATGAAAGCTTCATTATATTTTCTTTGGTATGCAAATACATAACTATTTTTCAATTTTTTAAAATATATAAAAAAAATAAAACAAAAGAGGAAATGACACAAAGAGATCAATATGTGACTATTCACTACAGTAGTTCACATTTATTTGCAAAGCCCAAACTGGAACTGAATTTGCCACATCTCAGAAGCAGCTGCTATAAGAACAGCTCTTTAATTTTCACACTCTCATGAGAGTCTGCCCACCAGAAAATTCATGCTTTTGAAGTAGAAATTAAACGTGGGTGGAAGAAAAGTTCACTAGCATTTGGAGCATCTAGAAAGAAAGCCAACTTCTGCTCTTGTTTGGCCAAGGAAAAAGGAGAAAAAAGGTGGCCTGCTTTTGAATGGTTACTGTCTCATGTCAGGGCACACAGTTGTGAAGACAGAGAATGGACTTCCTTTAATTTTTTCTTGTGTCCTTTCATCTGTGCTCCATTTTGCCAGCACATAGGTATGCCTTTTGAGAGTAGCAGAGCAACAAGATGGAAGAGAATTTGATTTCTCATGCAACGGCACCACCATTCTTTTCTAGGACTGCTGAATATCAAATTGCTATGAAATAGAGAAACCATTTTCTGAATCATTTCATTTTACCATTTTTTCCAAGTTTTTATTTAAATTCCAATTAGTTAGCATACAGTGTAATATTAGTTTCAGATGGAGAATTCAGTGATTCATCACTTCCATACAACACTGGGTGCTCATCACAAGTGTCCTTCTTAATCCCCATCACCCATTTAACCTATCCCCTGGCCCACTTCCCCTCTGTGGACCATCAGTTTGTTCTTTACAGTTAGGAATCTTTTTCTTGATTTCCCTCTCTTTTTTTTTTTTTTTTTCCTCCCTATGTTTGTTTTGTTCTTAAATTCCACATAAGTGAAATCATATGGTATTTGTCTTTTCCTGACTGACTTACTTTGCTTAGCCAAATTATGGAAAGAGCCCAAATGTTTGTTGACTGATGAATGGATAAAGAGATGTGGTATATCAAAAACTAATGATGTAATGTATGGAGATTAACATAACATAATTAAAAAAAAAGAGAGATGGTATAAATATACAATGGAATATTACTCAGATATAAAAAAAGAATGAAATCTTGCCATTTGCAATGGTGTGGTTGGAGCTAGAGAATATTATGCCATTATGTTTTGCTTGTTTGGTTTTACAGCCAGGCCTGTATCCTAAAAAGCACAATTGTTTCTTTACAGGTAAAGCCATGGAAATACCTAGAAGCAAACACAAATGATTCCTATAGGAAAATAAATAAGTAAAAAGCAGCTAAACATAAACTCTGAATAAAAATTTAAAAATAGGAGGAAATACACACTAGGGTGGTCACATTCTGAGCAGCTCATGAAATTAGTTTACCTGTGTTGAGAGTGTATTTCCAAAGATGTCTTCACTGGTTACGGTAAGTGAGTGTAGCATCTCCCTGGCCATCCCAGGGCAAAACCATCACTGTATTTGAAGTTGAACTTTGATGATGACCGGTTTGACCTGTAATGTTATGGTGATATTTTCATTTTTAGAGATTAAAAATCAACATTATTAATTTTCAAAAGGATGGGTTATCTGTCTTCATCGAGATGATAAAAATTGTTGTACAATATAGAATATATAAAGGAAAGAATTTTTGTAAAAAAAAGCATCAACTCTAAGGTAGGGACTAATGAGTTAAGTAGAATACCAGAAATTCAGTGTATATATTTTGATTATTTTTCCAACACTGGAAAATAAATCAACTTCCATCAGAACGATTTGTTTTTGTACACATATTGGTCAGAAGACTGCCACATTATCCTCCAAGGTCATGAAAATCCTTTTCAGATGCCTTATCAGCACTTCTGGAACAAGCTGAAAATTCACTAATGGTAGCATTATTGTCTAATCTTATTGTTAAGGTGAGTCACCAAGTTACTACTTGCCAAAAGGTGAGCTCTAAAGAGTGGAAGATTTTTTAGAGATCAGAAAATGACCTTTATAAAGGATTTGGGAATTAAATATAGTAGAGCAGAAAAAGAGAAAGAAACTGGAAAATGGAAAAAAAAATCCATCAACTATGGTAGATCATTTACTTAAAATGTTAGTTTAAAATGCTGACTTTCCTTTACAAAGATTTAGCTAGCTTGAAGCGCAGCTTCTTGAGTTCTCTAATATCTCTCTCCTCCACTTTTACTTCCTTGAAAGGCTAAGAATCTCCCATTACTGTCTCACACTTAATTAATTATGTATCACCATTACTTATTTATCCATTTGTAAACTTCAGGTATCAGCCTGGACACAAATCACTTACTGTTGAAACAGTGAATTTTGACTATTTTTAATAAATATAATAAATTTGTTGTACTTTCTTAAGTCCCTTTATCTCAGAGCATCCTGTCTCTCTTATTCATATGTATGGTAATGTGCATATTCTACAGAGCAAAAGCTGTAAGTTGCTTAAAACAAACTCACGATCAAGAAAAAAAAAATAATAGATGAATGTGTTTCCTAAATTTTCAATGATTGTTTCTGATCTGAAAATTATCTCATCTAAGTTTCAAAAGAAGAGTTGTTTTGCCTTATAAAGAAGCTCAGATGTAGTCCGATTTGCTCTATCTGATGATTTTTAAAAACTTTGCTAATTAGGCTTAGTGGGCAAGAAATGGCTCTCTGCAGAGACTGATAAAGCTACAGGAATGAAGGAGAATGCCAGGAGCATGGCAATTCAGGAACGTGAGTTTTTGAAACTGTGTCCTGTTTGATTTGCTGATACTGTAACAGAATCTGAGGTGGCAGCAAAAGAAAGGGACAGATGGCAGGAAACAAAGGTGGCAAACAAGAGTGCTGGTAAATTTCAGAATTTCCCCTTGTTATGGTCTGAATTGTGTTCACTCAAAATTCATATGTGGAGCCCTTAACCCTCAGAACCTTGGGTACCTCCAAATGTGAACTTATTTGGAGATAGGGTCTTTATAGAGCTAATTAATTTAAAATGGAATCATTAGGATGTGCCTTAATCCAATATATCTGTCTTTTTTTTTAGATTTATTTATTTATTAATTTAGAGAGAACGAGGGCATGAGAGGGAGGAGAAGAGGGAGAGAGGGTCTTTAGCAAACTCCCCACTGAGCACAGAGCCTGATGTGGGCTTGATCTCATGACTCTGAGATCATGATCCTGAGATCATGACCTGAGCCCAAACCAAGAGTCAGAGGCTTAACCGCCTGAGCCACCCAGGCACCCCATCTCATGTCTTTATAAGAAGAAATTAAGACACACAAAGAGATACCTGAGATATAGAAAGATACCCCAGATATGTGCATGCACAGAGAGGTGGCCATCTGTAAGGCAAGGAGAGAGGCCTCAGAAAAAACAAACCAGCTAACACTTCAATTTCTAATGTCTAGCTTCTAGAACTGTGAGAAATGTTTTTATTTAATATTATTAGTAACTTATAAAAGTATTAAATACTAATCTTATTTAGTAAATGAATGAAATAAGTGTCAGTTGTTTAAGCAACTTAGTCTATGATATTTTGCTCTAGCAGTTCTATCTAAGCCCAAAATCCTAGATTTCCATAGAAGATTTAGTAATTCAGGAATTCACTCACCCTGCTTAGCACAGGTGAATAGTAGAACAGAAGGCAGTGAATTGGGTCAAGAAAGTGGCCTATCTCTCTCTCCCTGGCCAAAAATGACTGAAAAGATAAATATCTGACTTTCTTTTTCTGTACTCTGCCATGCTGCTTAGGACTGGCCTTATTTTCACTCTGTTCAAGTGATTTCTAAATTTATTTTTATTCTACTTAGTAATTCTCACCTGATGTTTTTTATTAAAATAAACATTAATAACACTTAAGGAATTTCAGATATGTTAGCATTGAATGTGAGTCTGGGGATGCTAAGAACCATTCCCACATTCATAAAAACTTAGACAGCCATGTTTAGTACTATAATAGTCTGCTAGCAAATATGGACAAGAATCAGATTTGCCATTCAGGGTTTATTCTGTTCAACCATAGAATTAGTGTAAATATATCTCAAAATTCAGGTTGAGTAGGTTCTACAGCCATAACCCCAGTGATCATCCTGGCATGAAGGGCTTATATAAAGCTTGCTCTCTTCCACTTGCATTTCTCTCATTTGTGATGATTGTTTGATATAGATGAAGACCACTTATTCTTTAGCTGAAGGTAGAAATAACTGTCAGTAAATTGATTTGAAATATATGAAGTATGTAAAATCTTACCTTGAATTTTCAAATTCTGTCTTTTACAAATCTTCATATGGTCAGGATAAAACTACTGAATACCAGCTCACAAGAAATTAAATAACCAATTTCCTCAAAAAACTTATGGAGAAAGTAGAGGAAGTGAATATCAAAAAAGCAAAATAATCAAGTACTCTACCTATCCATAAAGAAAAATAATAATCTATCCAACATGATTTGAAAATGTTAGGAAGAGGAATTTTAGGAAAAGCTAAGACAAATGAACTGCTCACACAATAGATTAAAAAGTGGGAAGATCTTCTTGAGTGAATTTTAGTTTATCTATAATAGATGAATTTGCTATTTAAAGCCTTACTTTATTCTAGTTGCATAAAAGAAACACAAATATATGTAAACATTCAATATCACAGAACTGTAGAAATAAGTTATTATAAGAATAATAGCCATTTTAATTATCTTGAAGTAATGTTAAAATATATTTATTTTAAAAAGTACATACAGGGGTACCTGGGTAGCTCAGTAGTTAAGTGTCTGCCTTCAGCTCAGGTCATGATCCTAGGGTCCTGGGATTGAGCCCCACATTGGACTCCTTCCTCAGCAGGGAGCCTGCTTCTCCCTCTCCCTCTCCCTGCCACTCCACCTGCTTGTGCTCTCCTTCTCTCTATCTGTGTCAAATAAATAAACAAAAAATCTTAAAAAAATAAATAAATATGGGGGGTGGGAGGGATGGGGTGGCTGGGTGATAGACATGGGGAGGGTATGTGCTATGGTGAGTGCTGTGAATTGTGCAAGACTGTTGAATCACAGATCTGTACCTCTGAAACAAATAATAAATTATATGTAAAGAAGAAGAAGAAGAAGAAGAAGAAGAAGAAGAAGAAGAAGAAGAAGAAGAAGAAGAAGAAGAAGAAG
>NW_023270442.1:4262674-4282873 GCF_011800145.1 Mirounga leonina
AGAAGAAGAAGAAGAAGAAGAAGAAGAAGAAGAAGAAGAAGAAGAAGGAGAAGAAGAAGAAGAAGAAGAAGAAGATGATAGCAGGAGGGGAAGAATGAAGGGGGGGAATCGGAAGGGGAAATGAACCATGAGAGACTATGGACTCTGAGAAACAAATTGAGGGTTCTAGAGGGGAGGCAGGTCAGGGGATGGGTTAGCCTGGTGATGGGTATTAAAGAGGGCATGTTCTGCATGGAGCACTGGGTGTTATACGCCAACAATGAATCATGGAACACTACATCAAAAACTAATGATGTAATGTATGGTGATTAACATAATAAAATAATAATAATAATACATACATACATACATACATACATACAAAATCTATTATTTCCCTAAAAGCACACTGTCTTGATTATTGTAACTTTTTAGTATGTCTTTAAATAAGGTAGTGTCAGTCCTCTGATATTGTTCTTCTTCAGGACTCTGTTGGCTATTTTGATTATTTTGCTTTTTCACATAAGCTAGAATAAGTTTGTTGAAATGTAGAAAATAAGTTGCTGAGATTATGATATCGGTTGTGTTGAATCTATACAACAAGTTGAGAAGGGCTGACATTTTGACAATATTGGATCTATCAATGAACATGAAATATCTCTCCATTTATTTAGATCTTTGATTTGTTTCATCAGACTTTACAGCTTTCCTCGTATAAATTTTGTATATATTTTGTTATACCTATACCTAAATATTTCCATTTTTAATACTAATGCAAACGATATTATGTTTTTAACTTTGAACTCCAATTGTTCATTGCTGTTTTATGGAAAAGCAATTGACTTTAGTATATTAATCCTATATCCTTTAGTATATAATCCTATATTCTAAAATTATATTCTGTAATCTTACTATAATTGCACATGAGTTCCCATGGTTTTTTATGGCTGATTCTCTGAGATTTTTTTGTGTAGACAATCATGTTATCTACAAACAAAGATATTTTCTTCCTTCCTAATCTATATACATATTATTACCTTTTTGTATCACTGCATTTGTTAGTACAGTGTTGAAAAGGAGTGGTGAGAAAGGATGTCTGTCCTTCCCTTGTTCCTAATCTTAGTGGGAAAGCGCCTAAAACATTAAATATAATGTTAGTTATAAGTTTTTGTAGAGGTTCTTTATCAAGATGAGGAAGTTTATCTCTGTTAGAATAAATTTTAAAAGCCTACCTTTTTAATTTAGGCCTATCAAGTTAATGAATGCAGAACTTACATCTCATCATCACAATGGATAGCTTCAAGGGAACAACTTTTGGTTACACTATTTTTTGTTGTTGTTTGTTTTGCTTTGTTTTGTTTTGGTAGTGCATAGCACAAATTATCCAAGATAATTCTGTATAGGAGTACATTTTCAAGAAAGATAAAGGATTCATTAATGTCACCCACAACACTGATGGACATTGGTTATTTAACTTTCCCTGAATCAAGATCTCTTTACTATGTCTGGATATCTTCCCATCCTGTGAGTCTTGGTCAGTGAAAGAGACCACAATCCAGTATACAAATTTTAAAAATCCAAGCGTTTACTTTCTTGAGTTTTCTTGTAACTGGGATGTTGGAGCTGGATTAAGGCTCAGACAGCCAATGAACTCCACACACACTTCTAATTCAGAGCTCCTCTAACAAAGTAGCATGCATAATGGAAAATTTACTCAGGTGGTAGACAGTAGCAACACTAATTGCGGCAGCAAAATCCAATTTATAAGAGCAGCAGTGGCTATGATATCAGTATTGCTATCCTATCCCCCGTGCAATTAGCATGCCCACTTGATAAAATTAAGACCCCTAGAACTTTCCTTCGGTTCCCCCCAACTGTGGCTGCATAATACATGCTAGTGCTATAGCACTCAACATCCATTTACTTAAGTGTGGGCTCCGTGGTGTTGTCTGGTGCTCAGACTGATTTTTGAGATGAGTTTTAACTTCAATTCTTTATCATTTTTAAAACTATTTCTGTTTTAATTTCAAGTTACCTACGGAGGTATTAACCCATCAATATTCTTTCAATAAAATTATGTTTATGCTTTAACAAGAAAGAATTCTATTCTGTTGCTTGCAACTAAGATTCCTTTGTCATGAAACAGCACTGGTATTCTTCCATGGACAAGATACTTTTAGATTACAAGGAGTTATAATATACAATTCTTGATCTCAATAACTTTGTGATTTAGATCGGAAGATCATACAAAAGGACACGGACATCTAATTAAAATGTTACCAAAATACAGCCATAAGAGGTATGTTACATGATTTATTCCTAATACACAGAAGTATAAAATGTACATGCTGTAAACTCAAAAGAGATGCCTTTGAGTTACAACTGTGTATGAGGGCTTTATAAAATATGAAACTGAGTCATTGGGGAATTTAGTTTTAGGTAAAGAGAATGTGAGGAGGCATAGTTCTGTGAGGAGTGCTAGTATCTTACCTTTTTGTGATCGAGATATAGTATATTGATATTTAGTAAATTTTGGATAGATGAATGGATGGATGGGTGGATGGATGGATAGGGACAATTTAACAACTATGAAAATATGGAACCATTAAAATGCAAGTTATTCTTTCAATAGACAGTAGACTATTCTGTTTGATGTAAAAGGTTAGATAGATGAACATTGAGTATCAGCACAAAAAATGTAATATAGAGACTCAATTTGGAGAAAACAGAAAGAAAGCTCTAAGGGTCTTAGTGTTATCAAGTAGAAATCGGAGAGTAATTGAAGGTTGTCCATCTACTACTTCCAGGTATTAAAACCCAGACTTGAATGTGCAGGTACTGAAAGCAAATTGAGGTATTTTACATCATGTGTTTATGGTATATGCCAAATGATTAATTCTCTTGATTACAAACCAAGATTCCAAAGTTCCTGTATCATTTGGATTTAACGTATCCATAGAGTCCAGATAATTTTCCTGGAGATACTATTCTTTTCAAAATAGTTATTAAAAATTTAAATATAGGAGCACTTGGGTGGCTCAGTTAAGTGTCCAACTTTTGATTTTGGCTCAGGTCATGATCTCAGGGTTGTGAGATCAAGCCCCATATTGGGCTCTGTGCTAGGCATGGTGCCTGCTTAATATTCTCTCTCTCTCCCTCCCACATTGCCCCCCATTTAAAAGAAAATAAAAAATGTTTTTAAAGATTTTTATTTATTCATTGCAGAGAGAGTGAGAGTGTGTGTAAGGGGAGGAGCAGAAGGAGAAAGACAAGCAGACTACCTGCTGAGCACAGAGCCCAACATAGGGCTTGATCACATGACCTGAACATCATGACCTGAGCCAAAATCAAGAGTCAGATGCTTAACTGACTGAGCCACCCAGGTGTCCCTAAAATAAATAAATAAATAAATATAAATTTATATGGAGAATTTCCAATTGGGGAGCTAATTAACTTTTAAAGATATTGATAGCAATTAATAATTTACACTGAATTTCCAAAATAATCCAAAAAGACTGACACCTACTCCCCATCTCTGCCTGCCATAACCAATTCATGTAAATATAGGTTTTCAATATGTAGGTGAAATATATAGACACAATAATCACATGGTTATCACAAAGAAAACCACATATATCCTTTTTTACTTTCTTTTTTTTTAATTTTATTATGTTATGTTAATCACCATACATTACATCATTAGTTTTTGATGTAGTGTTCCATGATTCACCGTTTGCATATAACACACAGTGCTCCATTTAATACGTGCCCTCTTTAACCCATCACCAGGCTAACCCATCCCCCAACCCCCTCACCTCTAGAACCCTCAGTTTGTTTCTCAGAGTCCATAGTCTCTCATGGTTCGTCTCCCCCTCTGATTTCCCCCCTTCATTTTCCCTTCCTACTATCTTCTTTTTTTCAACATATAATGTACTATTTGTTTCAGAGGTACAGGTCTGTGATTCAACCTTCTTACACAATTCGCAGCACTCACCATAGCACATACCCTCCCCAATGTCTATCACCCAGCCACCCCATCCCTCCCACCCCCCACCACTCCAGCTACCCTCAGTTCTTAGTCTTTTTTTCTTTCTTTATGGGCTTATAGTCCTAAATGTCTCTTTACCTTTTTATTCTTTATCCTTAAAAAATATGTGATATAACTAAAACCTATGACTATAATTTTTCTATGCAGATGTTACCTCTTAATTTTAGTCATATCTTCAAAACAATATTATCCATATGTAATTATAAATCATTAGAAAATTTTGGTCATTAGTGATTGCACGTTAGTATAATTTACCTCATAAATCATATTGATTTATATACTTAAATGTTATTTTCAAAATGTAGAAATATTTTATGGTTGCTCATGAAAACAACTATGGATAGTCTTTAGGGCTTGAAATTATATGGCCTTTAATTTTTCTAAGCTTTGTTCTTATCATCATGTAAATGATCTCACTTATTTTGAGCTGTATGCTTTCATATTTGGCAGGTAGACTCTCCTCAGTACCTAGATATGGAAAGGGAGTGTTAACAAGAAAAGAAAACAAAAATAGATGTGTGAAAATGACAACATAGTTACATATATGCTCTACTCTATAAGAAGAGACTGAAAACTCATCAAATACCTGATGCCAAGTTAAATTAACATGAGCTACTTCTCAATAAAAGAAGACAAAAATGCACAATGACATCTCTTTTGACCCTGGGTTTCAAAGCAAACAGAGTAAAACGCTCACAACATTAGACATGCATACATTTGGCATTTTCACAATTTTTAAGTTCATACAAGAAATCTTTGGCCATAATTTATGTCCAAAGGAAATCAAGGTGGTTTAAAGATTTTTTCACTTCTTCAATAACACAAACAATGCTCTTATTCAGAGGGATATCTGTCTTTTTTCCAGAATAGCACTTGTATTACACGTCCATTCAAAATGTGTTGTAATTGAAAGACTCCTAATGTGGATGCTATCATTCCTTAGGGGATACTGGAGAGATTGCCATTCCGATTTATAGACAGCAGCATCAGATAGAGGCATGGAGAGCCACACTCAGACTGACCAGAACGAGGAGGACAAAAAACAAATTTTAGAAAATTATTTTCGGGACACCTGGGTGGCTCAGGTGTTAGGTGTCTGCCTTCAGCTCAGGTCATGGTCCCAGGGTCCTGGGATCAAGCCCCACATCAGGCTGCCTGCTCGGTGGGAAGTCTGTTTCTCCCTCTCCCACTCCCCCTGCTTGTGTTCCCTCTCTTGCTGTGCCTCTCTCTGTCAAATAAATAAAATCTTTAAAAATGGAAGAAAGAAAGAAGGAAGGAAGGAAGGAAGAGGAAAGAAAGAAAGAAAGAAAGAAAGAAAGAAAGAAAGAAAGAAAGAAAGAAAGAAAGAAAGAAAGAAAGAAAAAGAAAATTATTTTCGTCTCCAAAATTTAGATAAAGGTCTTTTGTTGGGATGTTGCTTGGAGCATCACAGGATTATTTTAACTCCACTTTGTCCCTTTTGGTACTCATAGGACTGAGATTCACTTTCTGCTATAGTAATATCACTACCAATTTGAAAATATCTAAAACACACTAGCAAATATTTGCCAAAATAACTTGACTGATTTGCTCATAAACTTACATTACTCTTATGTCATTAAATGACAACCAGACTGCCACTGCATATAGCTGTGTCCATTTAAAATAGAATGTACAAAAAAAGTTACCATACTTATTTTACTAAATTTGATATATAACTTAACCAAGTACAAATAGAAGATAAGAACAAAGTTGTTTCTGGTATGACAAACATAAAAGGAACTATAAAACCACTTCATAAATATGTCCCATAGGAGTGATCGTGCAGCTAATTACATTTATATATTATTATAAAAATCATTAACCCTCTACTTACAAAAACTATGAATAAAGATCAGCACTTGTATTTTACACTTGTTTTATAAACTTCAACAAACATTATATTTTTTAGAAAGTTTTAAAGATTATATTTCAACATGTTGAAATATATTTTTCAATACATAAATTTTTCATTTAAAGCATGGATGCCTTCTATGGATTTCTTGTCCATATCTTTAAGCATTGACTGTGTTTATTTACATTTTAACGCAAATCTGTTCTCAAACATAAATAATACCTGTATAAATTTTTTTTTTAAAGATTTTGTTTAGTTATTTGACAGAGAGAGACACAGTGAGAGCGGGATCACAAGCAGGGGGAGAGGGAGAGGGAGAAACAGGCTTCCCGTGGAGCAGGGAGCCCGATGCGGGGCTCGATCCCAGGACCCTAGGATCATGACCTGAGCCGAAGGCAGACGCTTAACAACTGAACCACCCAGGCGCCCCACCTGTATAAAATTTTTAAAACACCTTACTTCAAAACACTTTTGTTGTTTTGTTATCACAATGAATAATTGACTGGAAATTTCATCAGACAGTACATTAAATTTAAGAAAGCAGGAAAGTGATCATATGTGAATAGGAAATACTATAAGATATTTCAAATGCATAGAACTAGACAGATTTCATCTTATAAATAATACTATTAATATTGGTAAAAGGGTTGAAAGTATGAAAAGGCAAAGGTAATAGCAGAAGTTTATGAAGGACAAATGATATATTATGTGAGAGTTTACAATGAGAAAATCCAAGTTTTGTATTGATTTACTAATTTACCATACAAATTGGAAAACCTTAAAATGTTTTGTGCACATGATAAGTATTTAGTATATGTGAAATGAATAAAAGACGAAGAAATGAATGAATAAATGCTAGTAAAAATATCAATTGGAATAATAACATATTGCCACAAGTTCTAAATCCACACATATTATTAAATTTTAAACAAATTACTTTGTTTCGTTATGAAACATAATTTATCAAACTTGTTAATATTTGGCTTTGCTTTTATTATTTAATTCAATTAATCCTATCCATTCAATGTTATGCTTCTGGAAGAGAGAGTGAAAACAGGTTAAATTCATCAGTTGAGAACTGGGAATTCTCTGATTTAGTTTACCCGGTAAATTACACATGTACTTGATAGTTAAATGAAATTGCAGTCTCTGAGACATAGAGATCAAAATATCTCACATACCTTTCTACACTTATAATAAAACACATATCATTGATCCCTGTAAAGGAAGACATCAGGTCAATCTAATAAATAAATCAATGTGCTTTCCCTTGTTTGGGGAACAAGAAGATAATGTGGTTAAACAACTCTTTAATCATTGTACAAACCTTTTTCATATCATTTATTACACAGTATAGTGTTAAATTCTATTTCTTTTTAATACTTAGTGTCTGTTTTTTTCAAGTGTTATTTTTCCTAGATATCTAGGGGCAGTATCTCACTTAAAAACTCACATTACTAGAGATGAAGGAATATATTATTGAACCATCAACATCTGTAATTACAATGGAATATCAAGCCCTGGGGAAAAAATCCAGGGCTTCCATTTTCTTGTTAGTTTATGTAACAAATAAGCTAGCTATATGTTCCTGTTAATAAGATGTGTCTAATTGCATCATAATAACTTATTTGCTTTAGTTTGTTTATATATCAAAGCACATTTATAAGGTGAACAAAATAAAGCAAGCTTCTAAAAATTCATAATATATTCTATTAAGAAAAATTTGTCAGGTGCCTGAGTGGCTCAGTCTGTTAAGCGTCTGCCTTCTGCTCAGGTCACGATCCCAGGGTCCTGGGCTCGAGTCCCGCATTGGGCTCCCTGCTTAGTAGGGTGTCTGCTTCTCCCTCTACCCCTCGCCCCTGCTCGTGATCTCTCTCTTTCACTCTCTCTCTCAAATAAATAAATAAAATCTTTAAAAGAAAAATTTTTGAAGGGAGATTACTTTATAAGAATAGAAACCCTTAAGGTTAAATTAATATAGTTACAAAATATTACATTGTGAGATGATTTTTTTTTTTGAGAGATCAGTGATTGGTCCAACTGGAATGTATGCAGATGGGATGGGAAGACTGAAATTGGAGAATGCCATTAATCCTTTCCTGAAGTGATACTTCCTGAGCACTTCTTATATGCTAAATACATTGTTAATTACTAAGTGGAGACTAAAGAATAAACTTTCTGGGGCGCCTAAAAAAAAAAAAAAAAGAATAAACTTTCTATTCCCCTGGAGCTTAAAAGAGGAAATTAATGATTTCAAGGAATACATGTGCCACTCTATATAATGAAAATTAAAAATCATAAATAATTTTGCTGTAGAATTATGAAAGTAATGCTAATTTGAAAAAATAATCTAACACTTAATATCCAAGTTTGATTAGTAAAGAAAAAGAAAAGGTAAAAATAAAGAGACAGTGTTTATTGTCCAGAATCATATGAAAATATTTTTCAAAATAAAAATAACTTAGGCATATTTTTTCAGTTTCCATTTTGTTGAAAGATAATTTATATAGCATCAATCAATCAGACAAATTTGAAGAACAATTAAACAGAGCATTTTATTTTTCCATCATACTACCTTAGGAAATGGATTTGTAGAGAGGTAGAGAGAAAGCAGGGATGGGGGGGTGAGTGGAGGGGCAGGGGAAGAGGGAGAGGTTAAAGAGAGAGAATCACTCCATGCCCAATGCCTACCCGACGTGGGGCTCAATCTCAGGACCCTGAGATCACGACCTGAGTGAAAATCAAGAGTCAATCACTTAACCAACTGAGCAACCAAGCGTCCCTGTAGCTTATATTTCTAATATACTTGATTAAATATACTCCTTTAGGCATTGAATACACTATGTAAGAAAATAGTGTGCAATAAAATATTCCCAACATTTATACTCAAATTATCAAAATAGTTTAAACATGTACACGTTTCATAAATTTTTGCACTTAACTGAAAGAAGTGATCACTCTACTCTCCAGTGAGTTTTTATTGCAAGTTACAAATTTCTGCTTCTTAAGAGAGATAATTATTTATTCACTGAAAAACTGTTCCAGATTCTAAATCTGGACAAGATGGAGTAGCTTACAGGAGATCAAGAACAACTAGAAAACCCAGATAAAAATGCAAAAATAAGTTTTTAGCTGCCTAGGTAACCAGGAACTTAGGAGGCAAGTTACTGAAAAGGAGGGACCTTCAAAGTCGGGAGTTGACATTGTGTTGGTCTCCTTTTTCCTTTGGATCATTTTCAAACTTGGTAGGAAAACACTAAAAATCTACACAGATGACTGCAAATCAGAGGCAGAGAAACCAGTACAGCTATTAGCAATATAACAGAGGGGGAGAGACAAAGTGGAATATTAGAACTATTAAAGCAACCAGGACTGGAGCAGGCAAGATAGTGGGGAAAAGTGAGGAGCTGATTTAAGAAACTGGGACAGTCCAAGAGGATGAGAAGGCAAACTCCTTTAACACCAATGCAAATTGCTATTGAAGCTGACAAAAATCAGTATCTGGAACAGATGATTTGAAATAAAAAGGATATTCATTCCCACATATAATATTAAGTCAGTGTATAAGTACCAACACTGCTTTGTCAAATTTTGCTTAAATATTTTTGCAATTACATATGAATTTAAAACTGCAAAATCAGCAGCTAGGAAGCAATAATAAAATTAATTTTAAATACATACTTTGTGTGTGTGTTTTAATAATGTAATAGTATATTTTTGATCAACATTTTCTCCTTGAAATTATTTCAAAAAATTCCTAAAAGAATATTTTAACTTGCTGTTTGTATAAAGAATCATGAGTTCTGTCTCAATTGTTATTATTTACTATTTTATAAGTAAACATATACGGTATTTCATACATTACTGAGCATTTGCTTTAAAACTCCTGGCTTAGAACTGGATTAGGAAAAAAAATCTGAAATGTACAACTACATGAAGTGAAAAAGTATATATATAAAGCCCCTTATATATGGGGTGATGGTATAATTTATTAGTCAAAAAGGATGAGAGTGAAAAGGTGGCTATTTATCATCATGTCAGGAAATAAGGCATATACTGGACTGTCAAAGTTGTGTGATAACCTAATGCATAAACCTCTGTGACTTGGCAGAGCACAGAGTTCACAATTTATTGGTCCATAAATATTGACTAAGCTGATTCTAAAAGGATGAAACAAACCGGAAGGGAATTAAGAGTTTCAACTTGAAACTGAAGAAAAATAAGAATTTTTATGGAACTACAGGGATACTGCTCCCTATATATTGCCTCTGTTGTGCAATTAATCACTACACTAAAAATGACTTTTAAATGGAGTAATTAATACCAGATGGTTTAAAGACATAGACCCAAATAATATCTCACAATAAATATTATTAAATTATCTCTTTATCATTCACTTTATTTATTATCTACATCTTAATATAAATTAATAACACATCACAAACTCTTAGTGGACTTTAAACACAAATTCTTTCTCCTTGTTTATCTGAATTTACATATGAACTAGAATATTGTCCATAATAAGCAGCCAGATTATAACTAATAGCTCAAAATATGATCATCAGGAATATTAAATAGACAATGTAGTCGGTACTATATAAACATTACAACATGACTTTGGGAAATTTGTTGAAAGTAGACAAAATTCTAAAAGTCCTGTTGAGGAAATCATGGTCAATTAAAATGGGAGTTCACTTGCTATGTTTGAGAGGCCTGAACTACAATGGGTCAGGCAAAACTTGTTAGTTTCTGTCTGCCTCAACCTCTGTCCTGCCCAGCTGAGGAAACCAGTTGTCTGACAACTGCAGACTCAACCACCATTCTCCTGAATCAGTGGATGGACCACTTGGCAGCAAAAACATCTGAAAGTCGGCGATCACTCTCATTCTGGCTTGTCTGGTGGAACTGTAAAATTGAGTAATATGATGGATATAAAATGTCAGGATTCACATCTACCCATCATGTTTGGACTGGCAACATCAGAGAATTTTAAGGAAAATTAAAAAAGAAAAAAGCAGGTCAATTAAATTGGATGCAATATTTGATCTGTTACAAATTTTTCAACATTCTCTTTTGGCTGGAGAGCACATCACATACCATTACTATACAAAAGATGTCCGTAACTATCCTGCTAATGATGATCAATATTTATTTATGTTAAAAATCATAATAGTCTAATATACTGTGCTTTGTGGAAAGTATGATATTTCCATTCCGTATGAACATCATACTTTATCTTACAATTTGGGATATATATAAGTTTTTTTTTTTTTTTTTTAAGATTTTATTTATTTATTTGAGAGAGAGAGTGAGAGACCACAAGAGGGAGGAGTGGGAGAGGGAGAAGCAGACTCCCTGCTGATCAGGGAGCCCGATGCGGGACTTGATCCCGGGATTCCAGGATCATGACCTGAGCCGAAGGCAGTCGCTTAACCAACTGAGCCACCCAGGCGCCCATGTTCTAATTAAAGAATATCATAGACTTGTTGAAGGAAACTAATTACTCCTGATTCTATTACATTCCATTGAATTTACATAGATCATTTAAATAAACTTTCTCAATTGCTTAAATAAAGATTGAGAATTAAGTAAAAAACGATCAATTCCAGCATCAATTTCAGACTATTCCCTCTCTGACTTTTACTCATGAATGTGTTGTTAAATATTTAACAATTAGCGCTCTGGGATAGAGAGGGGAAACTGACTTTTAGGATTTGTTGATTCGTGTGATATAAGTACTCTCAGCATAGCTCATTATAAGCTACCTAAAGATTTAATAATCAGCTCCCATAAGCCCACATGAGCTGACTGTAACATACCACTGCTTTTATTCTTCCTATAGAAAAAAGAGATCACAGTAGTTGATGTTTATAAATTTGTATATTCCTCTAACCATGACATATAACCTTAGAGATGTTCACATTTTCTTTTTCTATTCTTTATTCCTCCCAAATGTTTTAATTGTCCATGGTAATTTTTTTTTCTAGGTACTTCAAATCTATACAATATGAAATGTCCCTTGAAGGAAATGACCACATGCTTGATTTTTCTTTTGCATTTTTCCACTATCGTCATACTACTATACAAGGGGAGAGTTGCAACACACGAATGCTGTTGGTGATAATGACCATATGAGAGTAAGGGTTTACTTGTTCAAGATTGAAAATCTACAGACTGAACTCATATCAAATGAGTCGCCCTGCAAGCCTTCACAGAAGCTGACCACAGCCCCAGTATTTACAATCATCAATTCTATTCCATAACCAAGATTAGGTATCAATACACTGATTATTCCAGGAGAGGAGCTGATGCTTTTCCAACCTCAGATATTAAACTGAAAAAAGAAGGTTAGTATGTATCTTCTACCACATCATATTGATATTACAACCTAGCCACTGATCCTAGCAGGAGAGACACTACTGTTTTGATAATTCGGCTTAAATATCCCACAGACTCATGGGTTGTGCTCTCTTTCCTTAATTCAGAGGTCCTGCCTTACCATATCACTGTATATGTTCTCCCGTGTAACAGAGCAAGAGAAATTCTGAACATATGCTGATGATTTTCTCTATATGAGTTTCCCTTATGTGTACTACTCTAGAAGGCTTGAAGTAATCTTAATTGGGCATTTGCCCTTGTTTGCAAGACCCTACATTAGAGTGCTCTGTGGTATCTTTATCACTTCATATGTAGGGGAAATCTGAATGTGGGTTATTTTGAGGCTCAACTGTGAAAAACATTAACTCATAAATTTTATTAAAACATGAAATAGAGGTATTTCTAGGGAATCCACAATAGAGCACGCATTCAGTTTAAATAACAAGTTTTTAAATAATCAAATGTATTCCAGTAATTGCCAATACTCTTCAGAACTTGTCAAAGAACTAAAGATATTTGGCAAAGCAGGAAGTCTAATTGTCTATTTATTCTGCTACCTTAACATTAACTTTGCAGAAGTAGCTTACTAATTGCCAGATAGTATGTTGTAGTGCTCCTGAAAATGAGATGTTCTTCTATTTTACTCTGTTGTTTCTAAAATTTATTTCCATCAAGTCTGCTTGAGAGGTTCATAACTATTTCCCAAATAAATTAAAGAAAATATACAATTCCATAAATTATTTGTTCATAAAAAGACATTCTTAGAATAGAGCATTATATAATTTTCCACTTTAAATAATCAGCTACACCTAACTTGGCTTTGGTTGACACTTTGAAATACGGTTAAGAAGTCGTTATTCAAATGAGCACATTATCCTTTATTTTGTCCTGTGAGCAACTGAGTCTTTTGTTTAGAATGTGTACTGCTATTTAACCTAAAGGCATATTTTCTTAATTGTGCCATCTCTATTAAACTTATTTATGTTTCTTTGGACCACAGGATATATTCACATGTTCTGAATTACTGTAATTACTCAGCCACTACCCAGCTTATCTTTTTGCATGCACACTCTGCACCTGGATAGTTTATTTGCTTATTAGGGATATCTTTCCCTCCCCTACTGCTGTAAATTGGGACAAATAGGACTTGTTATCAGAAGACAAAAGAATCATCCCTTCTTTCTCCCATTAAGTCCTGTTCTGTTAAACACTTAAGCAGATCCCATGTCTTCACAGAAATGGGATTTTTTTACAATAATTTGGAAAAAAGCAAAGTTCTTTTGTGGTTGGCACCACAATTTTTTGCCTTTATCCAACTAAACAAGAGAGAGAATTTTTAACCCTCAATGCATACAAATAGATATCCATTACAAATATTTTCCTAAACATGATGATGATATTTAAAAAAAGATTCATTTTGCTAGAATGAATATTTTTTGTGTATGTGTGTGTGGAGTGGGAATATATTTTAAGTGTACTGATTTGAATAGGTTCACTTGACACTTTGTCTTCAAAATAATTTGTAAAAATTTCAATTTAAATATATTCCTATTGTTGAGAAAGTTGTGGAGATACAAATTAATTAAGAACATTTTATGACAATTTTTATTGTTTCAATTAAACATTAACTCCTTTTCTTTTGAGTTGGGATTCACTTTAAAAACATCTTCCTTTTATATATTGGATATATATTCCTTCATTTGAAGGAAAAAAATAAGGAGATGGTTGTTCTCCCTTTTAGAATTCTCTCTGCATCCTTAACTAAAATATATAGACTTGAAAAAGTCTGCCTTAATTATACTTTCTCCATAAAATTATACCTCCTTATCACATGCTTCTGTAATATTTCCTTCATTTCGGATCCTGTGACACATAAGGCCTCTGGTTGCTTAACATGACTTATGGTTCTCCTTTTCCGTACTTCACTGTGAAGAAATTGGGGTGAAACAATAACTAAGGAGTCTGAAACCAGAAGACTCTGATTTTTTTTTTTTACTGTTAACTATGTTGTAGTATTTTTTTCTTTATTTTTTTATTCTTATGTTAATCCCCATACATTAGTTTTAGATGTAGTGTTCCATGATTCATTGTTTGTGCATAACACCCAGTGCTCCATGCAGAATGTGCCCTCCTCAATACCCACCACCAGGCTAACCCATCCTCCCACCCGCCTCCCCTCTAGAACCCTCAGTTTGTTTTTCAGAGTCCATCGTCTCTCATGGTTCATCTACCCCTCTGATTTCCCCCACAGAAGACTCTGATTTTAAAGTCTGAATCTGAATTCTGTTTTTGATATTCAGTAGTTACATGGCCTTAGTCAAAATTACATTATGTCTCTGTGTTTGAATTTCTCATTCAGTAATAATAATGAAAACAAAACAAAACAAAACTTATTGGGCATCAAATAACACTGGGGATATAAAGTTGTGTAACACATAACCTCTGCTGTCAGAGAAAAAAATAGGATGGCCTACTGTCTTTAGACCTAGGCAAGGTAAGTTTGAGCATACTCATTCTGGCTCTCCTCTGGCAGTATCCCACTCCCATGGCTAGGGACCTAGAAGGTGTGTCCTGCCAGCATCTCCCTTCTAGCCCATTCTCTTGAGTGTTGTTGATTTCAGAACTTTTTGCTCAACATGGAGAACACATACAAGATATGCATAATCCCCTCCTGGTATCAATTCTCCTAAGGGCAAAATACCCCAGTAATGTGTACCTACAAGGCCTGAGTAGTGGCTAAGAGGTAACTATTTGTGAAGGACATTGACAGAACTGGATTTTCAGGCGGTCTACTCACCCACATGTATGCACACTAGGATCGGCCAGTATGGGGAGAGAAAATGGGTAGACTACAAGCCATGCGCTAGACCTTTGAGATATCAAAAATTGAAAATTTGAATTTAACATTACAGTCCTTATGAAAACTTTACATATTTATCAAGATAGCTGGGCAGAATGTGATTTAATAGTTGGTAGCTTGATTTATATCTTTTATATATTTAAATATATGAAACACATGTCTGTAATGAACTTTTTTCCCCTGTTAACCTCTAAATCCCAAATGAGCTCTTGCAAATACTAAATAAGGGTCTGATAAGAAAGGATATCTAACTCTATTTAACCTGTAATGGTCACTTTCTTTTGGGTGGAAAGAATGGTTTAATCTTAGTTCACAAGGATAAATGGAAAGTATATAGCCAAAGTGTACATGCTTAATTTACAAAGATAAATCGAAAGTATATAGCCAAAGTGTACATCCAACTACTACTATAATGCTCCTTAAGATGAGAGTCAAGTTGGGCGCCTGGGTGGCTCAGTTGGTTAAGCGACTGCCTTCGGCTCAGGTCATGATCCTGGAGCCCCAGGATCGAGGTCCGCGTCGGGCTCCCTGCTCAGCGGGAAGTCTGCTTCTCCCTCTGACCCTCCTCCCTCTCATGCTCTCTGTCTCTCATTCTCTCTGTCTCAAATAAATAAATAAAATCTTTAAAAAAAAAAAAAAGATGAGAGTCAAGTTGACATGGGGAGCAGTCCCAGGTTCAACAAGACCAGGTTTTGGTTTTACGAGAGGAGTTGGCATTTTTTTTTTAATTTTATTTTTTAAAGATTTATCTATTTATTTTAGAGAGAACACGTGCACGTGTGAGTGGGGGTGGGGGCAGGGCAGAGAGAGAGAGAATCTCAAACAGACTCCCTGCTAAGCATGGAACCCCAAGCAGGGCTCCATCCCATGACCCTGTGACCTGAGCTGAAACCAAGAGTCCCATGCTCAACCAACTGAGCCACCCAGGCACCCCAGGAGTCGGCATTTCTATTTGCTGGACCAAAGATTCTTAAATATAACAGAAAATGTTGTGTTCTATGGTGTTTATTTCCTCTTGTTTGACTTCACAGCTTTCCTTTTTGCTCTTCAAGAGGGGAAAGAAGAGAACAAGCTCTGCTGCAAGCATTTATTGAATTTTAATCATTGTATAATTCTCTCTGGCAAGATCATCTAAAACTCACATATCCCTTCAAGTAAGACTTTTAAAGGTCTATCAGATCATAAAGCCAAAGGTCGATATAAGCAAATGTTTTTATTAATTCAATTTTTCAATATGGTTGAAATGTGATCTCACAATTTTGGTGCAAGCAGATTAAAGCCATAAATCTGAGTTTATCATACCACCTTGAAATTAAACAAGAGAGCAAGAACTCCCCTTTCAATATGAGGACAAGAAATGGGAAAGTTAAACATGTCAGAATCTAAGCAGAGATTTCAGAAAGCAAATTTCCAACCACTGAATCTTTGTAATAGTGTGGAAAGAAGAAAAGGCAAGCTGGCTAAATATTCTCCAGTCTGAGAGGTCAAGTCAGAGATGAATTGCTTACTAGCCAGGCTGTTTGAGCACACAGTGAAATCCACTGTATTCCACATTCTGCTACAGTGGTCAAAGTCAATGAAGATGTGAAAGATAAAGTAGATTGTTTACTACTACAAGTTTAATGTAACCAATATTTAAGTGTGTGAAATGTGTACATTTTTATTTCTATTCTCCTTTTAGCTCATTTTCTCGGATAATCATCCACTCCCATCTCTAGACTCATGAATATTTTACTTACTTTGGGTTGAATATAGCTTAAACTATTAGAGTATTCTTAGCACTTTGTTTAAAATTTAGCACAAAGTTTACATTCAAAATGAAAGAAATGAGCAAAACAAATGCTCCCACTCAGCCCCTAACAACTGAGAGTAGGAAGGATAAAACCTGCAGTCTCATGCTTGTTTTTCACCTACTTATGAAGAATTTTCTTTAAAGTCCCAACTAGAACTCTGAACTTCAAATCATTCTATACAAGTTTCAGAACTTTGTTGTTTCCTTCACCACATTCTTATTTTCACTGTATTATTTTTAGTTACATTTACTTACAAGTCTTTACTTTAAAGTCACCCCATACTAAATTCTGAGTCTATAATACACACAATACATGGCACAAACATAAGAGACCAAAGCAAGAAAGAGTTCACCATAAAAATTAAGGTAGCGGTTAACTTTAGAGAAGAAGGAATTGTGATAAGACGCATATGGCCGTCCTTCAGGATTCTGGCAACATTCTTTTGCCTTAGTTACATGACTATTTGCTTTGTAATGACTACAGAAAGTGTGCATTTGTGTTTTATGAATTAAAAAATCCATTTTGTTTATTACATTATGGAGTTTTTGCTACAGGATTATATTCTAACTCTATAATACAGATTGTAGACAGACAGATATGTTTAACTTACTTCTTGAATTCAAGTGAATTTTCAATATGATTTATTTTCTCTCTCCATGGAGTTCCTGAGGATGTTTATTTTATCAAAGGTAACTGACAATCAGCTAAAAATAAGAGCTGCTTACAGCATTCAAGAAATCTTTCAGAAATCATCTAATCTAGGAATATAGATGGAATACATCTAATTACTATGTGAAATATTTTCTGATTATGAAAAAAGAAACATCATATACTGACTGAACAAAACCTAACATTGAAATTCAAACTTTTTTATAAAAATAAAATATTCCATTATAATTAATCTCATTCCCATAATTCATCTGATTTTATATTGGTAGAAATTTAAATGTCCATATAGTCAATTTGATCAATACCAGACTTAATAAAATGAAGAATGATGACTCAAGTGTCCTGGAGGATTAATTTTGTAACTGAAAGTTCAATAAATGATTAAATTAACTTATGGTTTGAACAAATTCAAGGAAAAGTATTTTGTCTTGAAATAAAATGGTATATTCAAAAGAATAAAATTGTTTCCTGTGCAACATCTTCTAGGACATTTGCATTGAGATTGGCGTCAGCATCAGTTTCTCTTAAGTGTATTTGTGGTGGAAAACTTTAAAGTGGTACACTATAGTGTTAATCAGAAATATCTGTTCAAACAACCTCTAAACACCTTTATTGTTGGGGAGAACTCTTCCAACAATATGTGTTAAATGAAAACGTATATTTACTCCCCTCCTTCTCTAGTAACTTAATCTATAGGCATGTGCCTGAAGCTTGGGCAATGGGCACTCCATCTGATAACTGATTGTTGAGAAAGTAACAAAAACTCAGGGTCAGCTGGAGGTTAATAGTTCATAGTTTTATTGGTTGACCTGAGAGTTCAGAGGCAGAAGAAGGAAATGTTCATAGTAGCAAGAGTGTCCAATGACAACAGTGTTGATGACAGCAATAACATCCCAACCAGAGAGATCTTGATGTTTATGACTTGACGCATGCTAGAACTCACTTAATTTCTGGACATTTCACAAGCACTCATCATGTGCTTCCAAAAATTCTGTTTACGCTTAAATTATGTAGATTGGCTCCATCGTTTGGTTTCATCCAAAGAGTGATGTGTAAAGGGAGAAAGCATTATTTTTTTTTGGGGGGGGGGAGAAAGCATTCTTACCTTAATATTTTACTGTGTTCTGATACATTGTATCACATATATATGTGACCATACAAAATCAGATATATTTTTTCTGCTGTAGGTACTTCAACATTAGACAGAGTTTGTACTGCTATAGGTACTTCTATCTTACACACAATAGCAATAAGAACTTTAGCTTGCCTTGTTACCCCTTTATAGAAAGCTTATGTTTTTTTTGTGTGTGCTCATCTTTCAAGAAAGACTTAGTTTCTCTAGGGTAATGGACTGTGATTTCTTTCTTTTTTTTTTTTTTTTTTTTTTTTTTTTGGACTGTGATTTCTTTAACCTTGCATAATTTTAGTAATCAAAAGTGAAGGAAGCTATTGAACCAAGAAGACCTGGTAAAGCCCTTACAAGAGTCTCTTTTAGGCACCCACACTAGAGAAAACTTCAAAGTGTAGCTTTTACCAGTCTTTGATCCACAAGGATCCATAAGCATTTGTCTCCTCTTCAGAAGACAAAATGATAATCATGCTTTCTGCAGCAGAGTGCCAAAGCAGAACAAATTAGAATGGAATTGGACAATAACCAAATTAATTACCAGACAACCTGAAAATGATTTAATGAAGTAATTGAAATTTTATTTTTGTAAGAAAGTGATTTGCCAGATATGTTTGGAAATAGCCCTTGCATTTTCAAGAGTTTTTCTTCCTAATCTATGGTTATCTGCATAGACATTAAATTGTAAAACCTACTTACTATCTTCAATTTCTTAGAAAATTATTAAAAGAATATCACAGAGCTAAGTGAAGACCCTCTATGAATCCACACTAATTCTGAGATTGTCCTGTCCATGATCCTGAATGTTTTCACAGTTAAGTTTATGAACTCTACAAGATGATTTACTTAAAGCACAACTATATGTGGCAGCAGATAGGAAGGAGTAAAATATTTCTCTTACAAACAAAATCAATCTAAAAATTCTACACTGTTTTTGATGTTTTATAGAACTATTAACAAAACCTTGTGAAAATTTCAAGAGATTTTATACATTCACTAGGGAAGATGAACTTTGACTAGTAAATGCATTTTGAACTTTGTCAGTGGGAAATGTAGTCCTGTTTAATGCTATTACTAGATGAGAGGCTTTAAAGCTGTTTTTAATATCGTTACAAAGTAATACGTCTAACAAATAAGAGGCAGTTTGAGCCACCCATATGAAAGAGAATCAGATAACATCTTCAGCCACTCTAATTAGTATTGGTTGATGCTATTGCCAAGATTTAAGAATAACTATTAAGGGCGCCTGGGTGGCTCAGTTGGTTAAGCGACTGCCTTCGGCTCAGGTCATGATCCTGGAGTCCCGGGATCGAGTCCCGCATCAGGCTCCCTGCTCGGCAGGGAGTCTGCTTCTCCCTCTCCCGCTCCCCCCTCTTGTACTCTTTCTCTCTCTCACTCTCTCTCTCAAATAAATAAATAAAATCTTAAAAAAAAAAAAAAAAAAGAATAACTTGGTTAATCGTTTCTCTTGAA
>NW_023270442.1:4282973-4342006 GCF_011800145.1 Mirounga leonina
AAAAAAAAAAAAAAAAAAGAATAACTATTAAAATACAAAGGAGGGCGCCTGGGTGGCTCAGTTGGTTAAGCGACTGCCTTCGGCTCAGGTCATGATCCTGGAGTCCCAGGATCAAGTCCCACATCGGGCTCCCCGCTCAGCAGGGAGTCTGCTTCTCCCTCTGACCCTCCCCCTTCTCATGTGCTCTCTCTCTCATTCTCTCTGTCTCAAATAAATAAATAAAATCTTTAAAAATAAATAAATAAAAAAATAAAATAAAATACAAAGGAAAAATCAAAGGCGAGAAAAGTAAGTCGTAATATTTTAGATATTTTATTTTCAGTTTATTTTTAACATAATATGATTTTCTCAAATGACAATGAATATGATCTTTCAAGCATAATTATGATTCAAATTAATTATTTTAAAAAAGATTTTATTTATTTATTTGAGAGAGAGTGCGAGCGAGCACGTGGAGGGGCAGAGGGAGAGAATCTCAGACAGACTCCATGTTGAGCAGGAACTGGACATGGGGCTCCATCTCACAACCCTGAGATCACGACCTGAGTTAAAATCAAGAGTCAGATGCTTAATCGAAGGAGCCATCCAGGCGCCCCAAATTAATTCTTATAATTGTTAAAAATGGTCTTGTTTCGGACATGGCTAACCACATGTATACTTTCAGTAAGAATATAATCAGTATGTTGCAGTTTCCTTTACTTATTAAAATTACTTATTAAAATTACCATTATGTAATTAGTTCTCTATGGCATATATAACAGTTTGCATGAATTTGCTTAAAAAGGTGTTTACTGATATGACAAAAAGTGGATCCAAATTTAGCAGGAGTTATATAAATATTCTGATACATTTTGAAACTCACACATTAAAAAAATTTAAATCGCTAATGACATTGATTTTTACTTCATAAATCCTTATTGATCTGCAGTGAATCATAAATGTAAATTGCAGTTCCTTAGATGCATGCAATATTTTACTTTCTAAGAAAATCTGTAGATTTAATTTTTCTTTTAATTTTTTAAATGAATTACCACAGAAGATTGTGTATTGTCATATGAAAACTTTTAAATAGTTCTTTTTGTATCAAAAATGATTTTTTATCACCAGTTTTAGAATACAAAAATATTACATTTATAAAAGAGTATGACCCATAGTTGTCCTTCTTTTTCAATAAGGGGATTCAGTGTTGTCCACCTGAATTGCTAAAATTTATGCCCCCTCTTTGACTAATGTTATAGTGATGGCTTTTGTGACTTTCCAAAAAACCAAAAAAAAAAAAAAAAAGACAGAAATTATGAGAGAGCCTTGTTGTGATTTCCCTTCCATCATGATAGTTTCCATTAATTACATGTTAATCAATAATGCATAAAAATTTATATCAGAATATGAGAAATTAAAAAGACTATGCAATATAAACACTTTTATCTATTTCTTAATGCTTTTGGGGAAATATTTTCCCTTGTCACATTTGTTGACACCTCCTCTAGATTCTGCTTTTAAAATTTTTGTTAATTTTAAAACATATATTAACAGGTCCATACATATTCATATTTACTCAGTTTCTACATAGTGTTTTTTCTATCCCAGGCTCTTACCCAGAAAACTATAGTACATTTAGTCACGTCAATGACTAAAGTGTTTTTTTCTATTCCAGGCTCCTACCCAGAAAACTAGTACATTTAGTCAAGTCAGCAGTCCTCTTGGCTGTGGGAGTTTCATAGACTTGTTTTTAATGACCTTGATGATTTTAAGTCTTACTGATCACATAGTTTGAAATATGTCCCTCAAAAGGATCTGTGTGGTGTTTTTCTCATAATTATACTTGTTTATATGTTTGGGGAGGAAGAGCACAAAATAAGTGTTTTTTTTGTTGTTGTTGTTATTGTTGTTGGCTCCACGCCCAACATGGGGCTGAACTCAGGACCCTGAGTTTGAGAATCACATGTTCTGCTGACTGAGCCAGCCTGGCACCCCCAGAAAAGGGCTTTTTAATCCTATCACGAGACTACATAATATTAGGCTGACTTATCAATGTTGATATTAACCTCAATCACCTGGCTGAGGTAGTGTTTATTAGATTTCTTACCTTAAAATTATTGCTTTTTCTCTCCTGAGTACTTTATTACTTGGTAGAAACACACCGTGCTGGTATTCTTTTACATAGATAGACATTCAAATTTATCAATTATCTATGTATGTAGATATATCTCTGTATACATTGATCTATCTATATCTATCGATATATATATATCTATAAATCAATTTTATGTATATTAAGCTAAATATGATTTCACACTGATGTCTCCAAATCTATTCCATTACCACATGAGTCATTTTAGTTTTTCCCCCTTGTTTATCTGTAATCTCCTATATCAACATTGAGAATCCTGAATCCTTCCATTTACCTTGCATTTACTTAACTTTTAAATCCCAGTATGTATCTATATTGTTAACAGAATTGTTAACCTGTGCTGCCACCAAAGTTGTATCAACTCCAGTACAGTACTATGTACAGCTCCTTTTAACATTAGTTCATCAGATGCAACTTATTTCCAAAGTTTCTTAGGCCAGTGCCTTTTTCATTAACCTCCTGCGGTCATTTCTTTAATGTATTAGTAATAAGGTTTGATTACTTTGTCAGAGTTTGCCTTCCTTCCTGGGAACAGTCAACCTCGTGTGTGTGTGTATGTGTGTGTGTATGTACATATTACATATATTATATAAATTATATGTATAATTAAGCATATATATTTAATTTTAATACATTAAGACATATTCTCTGTGCTGTAAATTTCTATGGTTTCAATACGTACATAGTATCATGTTCCCATCGACTACAGTATCATACAGCATATTTTATCACTCTAAAGAAATAACCTGTGATTAACTTATTTGACATCACTTTCCCCAAATACCTGGGAACTTCTGTCTCTCTTACCTTGCATTTTCTAGAATTTAACAAATGGAATGGAATCTTACAGTATGTAGTCTTTTCATACTGGCTTTACTGACTTACAAATATGTATTTAAGAATCGTCCATGTCTTTGTATAGCAAGATAGTTAATTCCTATTTATAGCAAAATAGTATTATATTCTATCTCTGTACCAGAGTTTGTTTTTCCATTCATCTATTGAAGGTCACTGGCTACTTCCAGTTTGGGACAATTATGTATAAAGATGCTATATACATTTTTGGACATTTCTGTGTGTGTATGTATGTGTGTGTGTACATGAGTTTTTAAACCAGTTGAGTAAGTTATCTAGAAACATAGTTAATGAGTAGGACTTGCTTTATAAAAAACTACCAAATTGTCTTATGAAATAAGTATAGCATTTAAATTGCCAGCAGCAATGAATGAGTACTCTTGTTGATCCACATTCATGCCAACAATTGGTACTTGCAGGTTTTCTTCTTCTAGTCATTTAAATGGGCATGTAGTGATATCTCAATTGTTTTCTGAATTTCCTTGATGATAAATGATGATAAGCATTATTTCATATGTGTATTTGTCATTTGTAACCTTTTCATCATAATTTTGTAAATTTTAAAGGACAAAAATTAAAGAAAAAACACACCCAACTTTAGTTAGATGTAATACCACAAGTGAGCTATAAAATATCATAAACAAATGATCTTAGTATAAAATCAGGTATTACTTGTATTAAAAATGACAAAATGTAAATTAATAGTTTTAAATACATGGGATAACTTAAATAGTAGATATAATAATTTTGTGCCACACTTTGTTGAATATATTCAGCATACTTTAGTGTGAGTAAATATCACGGACTTTCTGAAGTTATTTTTTAAGGTCAAATTATTAAATCACTTTTCTAAGAGATGTCAATTAGTACTATGATAAAGGAGTTATTTCAGTTTGAGCAGAGCCCTTATCTGCCTTACTGATCTCGTTTTATGAAGAACTATTAAAAACTACGTGGCCCATATTAAGTTAAGTATATACTTATATGAGGCCAAAGGCAAGAAGCAAGAACTTTTAAAAAGAGTCAAGCTTACATAAAACATTTGAAGAAAGATCTCCTTATGGTATTAAGTTGCTCCTTCATTCATATTTCATTCAACAAAAATATTTCAAGTTTCTATTTGATTTCAGACAAATCTAAAATTATTTTTTCTTGAATAGATTACCTAATTCCGATGATATTTTATTTCTTAAATAATAGGGTTATTCAATTTATTATGTGCTCATATATGCATATTTAACAATATATTTAATAATACATTAAATGATTACTGTGTATCTGGTCCTGTTCTAGGTGCTGGAAGTTATCAGTAAACAAAAGAGACAAATCCTTGCTTTGGGGCCTTACATTTTAGAGGGAGCATCAAAAATAAATAAGATTGGGCGCCTGGGTGGCTCAGTTGGTTAAGCGACTGCCTTCGGCTCAGGTCATGATCCTGGAGTCCCTGGATCGAGTCCCGCATCGGGCTCCCTGCTCGGCAGGGAGTCTGCTTCTCCCTCTGACCCTCCCCCCTCTCATGTGCTCTCTCTCTCCTCTCATCCTCTCTCTCAAATAAATAAATAAAATCTTTAAAAAAATAAGATTACTATGTAAAATATATATTATGATAGATAGTAATGGATGTTATAGAGTGTGGGGCTTTACATGGGATTTTTGCCCTGTAAATATTAACCATTTTACATGGAGTTATAAGAAGGGTTAATACAGGAGGTGGATTTTTGGTGAAGACCTAAAAAATAATGACAGTGCTATCCCTGCATGCATCTGAAGGAGAGTCAGCACAAATGCCCTGAGACAGCAGTGTTTCTGGTCAAACGACAGTGATGGGGTCAATGTCACTGTTGAAGTATTGCTTCTTGAGCAGGAGACTAGTAGAAAATGTCAAAAGGATAAGGAATCTACTCTTCTCAAAGTGGGATGAGAAACAGGTTTTTAGCAGAGGTGTGTCATGCTCAGCTATGTTTTAACAATGATCTTGAAGACCGCTTTGCTGAGAACAGACTGAAACGTGCTAGAAGGAAAGACTAGGAGGCCAGATAAGATGTTCCTACTTTAATAACACAGAAGGAATGGAAAAGGACCGGACTGTAGGTCAGGGATAAAGAGAAGTACCTAAATGCCAGTTATCTTCTAAAGTCAATTGGATAGAATTTTCAAACAGACCTCTTATAAGATCTGAGAAAGAGAGATTTATTGAACTCACCAAGGATTTTGGCCTGAATTATTAAAAGAATGGATATGGGGGTGCCTGGGTGGCTCAGTTGGTTAAGCGACTGCCTTCGGCTCAGGTCATGATCCTGGAGCACCGGGATCGAGTCCCGCATCGGGCTCCCTGCTCGGCGGGGAGTCTGCTTCTCCCTCTCCCACTCCCCGTTTGTGTTCCCTCTCTCGCTGTGTCTTTCTCTGTCAAATAAATAAATAAAATCTTAAAAAAAAAAAAAAAAAAAAGAATGGATATGCCTTCAATGGACATGAGGAAAATTGCTGCAGAAGCCTTGGGAGAAGATCACCTTCAGCTATGTTAACTTTAAGATGCCCATGTGTTATACTACTGGAAATGTCAAATCAGAAGCACACTTCTGCAGTTCAGGGAAATTGCACTTGAGAAAAGATTTCTGAACATTCTACATATTGATGTTATTTAAAATTAAATAATTGCATGACAATATAAAACAACGAATATAATGTTTTAGTCTTTGTCTGTTTGTCCAGTAAGTTCATTAGCCAGTTACAAAGGTAAGACAAATTGGCAGAATGTAGTATAAATAACACAACATAATGATATAATACCAACATTATTATTAGTAACAATCACTTCTCTATCAGTAAGAGAAATAGAATGACTCCAAGTATTATGTGAATGAGGGGGTTAAAACGCATAATAGTGTTTAGGAAGTAAATATTTGAAAGAGTTAGAAGATCAGAAAAAAGCAACCAGGAAAGCCTGAAGCCCTGGAACAGATGGGCAATTAAGAACTCATGGAAAACTTCAAGAGACATTAAGTGTGTCATGACATAACCCTACAAAGGGGGCGACTCATGGAAAATTCTGTGGAAGCCACTGCCTCTGCTGAGCTGCCACTTCTGGGACCCGAACATAGAATAGAAGGAAGAAGAGCAAGGATATGCTGAGACCTGCATGCGAGCTAGGTGTCTCTAGAGTTTCATCATTTCTAATAACTGTAAACTTCTAAGGATATTGGCCACTTCTGCTTTTCAAATATCTTAAAAGCACCAACTCGTTGACAAAAATCTAACTTGGATTATATAGAGATGGGATTTAGAGAATGTACCCAGCTTAAGAGCTGAGAATTGGTACAAAGGTAAGAACTCAGTACTCATATTCAATATTTAACTTCTCAACAAAGACATTGGCAATGCCATGATTTCACCAAATGCAATACAACTGGTGCTTAGACAATAAGGGCGTACTAACCCTTTCCCCAAAGAGTATTTACAACATCCTACTTAATTCATCTTTGAATAACATTCATTCTTTTAGCTGATATATAACTTCCCTTTAATATTAAATAGTAATATTAAATATTTTGAAAATAAATATTGAAATGCAGGGTTAACCACTCTTTATTTTGATAATAAAAGAGAGGGACAATACAAAAGTTTTGGTTAATATTTGCAAGTAATTTTTCACATCAAACCAACCATGATATGTTCATAAGTCCTTATTTCTTAAACTATTCAAATGAAAATCTTAACAAAAAAGGGTGGTGCCTGGGTAGTTTAGTCAGTTAAGCATCGGCCTTCGACTCAGGTCATGATCCCAAGGTCTTGGGGTCAATCCCCACATCGGGGTCTCTGCTGAGCGAGGAGCCTGATTCTCCCTCTCCTTCTGCCACTTCCCCTGCTTGTGCTCTCTCTCTCTCTTTCTCTCAGCTAAATAAATGAAATCTTTTAAAAAAACCTGTTCAAATGGTCATAGCTGGTATTTATAAATTCTTTCTTCCAGGAAATATTCCATATCTGCTTTGCGCTCAAGAGGCACACCAAATATTTGTGATCCTTACTTAATGGGGTGACAACTTTTATTCCTGCAGAGGTTGTGTCATTAGCAGTCATCTCTTTAATATATTATTAAATTTTAATCTTACAACAAGCTTTAGAGTAGTAAGAGGTCTCCTTAAAAATATTCTAATTCTATTTCTACCTGTCCACATTGTGTGGTAGCAACCCAATTTTTCTTTGATAGTAAGAATTCATCATTGAGGCCAGTACAGTAAACATTTCTGTGTCTGCTGGCTCAACAGAGTGAGGAGCCCAAAGTGGCTAAGTGGCATCTCAGCTTCCAGTTAAATGTAGTCCTGGCCCTTCTTGATGACTTTCCTCTAACCAGCAAAAGCTAAAGGGCAGGGGTGGGAAGCAAAATGTGGCTAGTGTATAATAAAGGGTAGTAAAGTGAGTAGCCACTACTATTTCTACCATTTCAATTCTACCGGTATATCCCATGTATAGGAAGAATTTCACAATACATTGATCACTGTTCTCATATGCATGTGTATACTTAGAACCCATATATACATGTATACCACCCCAATTGAACATTTCTCCAGTCTAACAAAATTTTTTCACCAATATGACATCATAAATGAATCTTTGAAAGGACATTCTCCTATTCTACCAAATTATTTTTTTCAGAGTGATGGGAACCATAGTAAGACTAGTAAACCCCAGGGCGCCTGGGTGGCTCAGTTGGTTAAGCGACTGCCTTCGGCTCAGGTCATGATCCTGGGGTCCCTGGATTGAGTCCCGCATCGAGTCCTGCATCGGGCTCCCTGCTCGGCAGGGAGTCTGCTTCTCCCTCTGACCCTCCCCCCTCTCATGTGCTCTCTCTCATTCTCTCTCTCTCAAATAAATAAATAAAATCTTTAAAAAAAAAAAAAGACTAGTAAACTCCATAGGCACAGGTCTCAATGCATTTACTATACAATGAGGTCCTCTGTCAGAAGTACTGATATGTGGGATGCATGGGTAGTGAATAAGACATTTTAAGTCTATTGATGGTGATTTTCACAAAAATATTAATCTCAGAGAAAATAAATTAATATCCAGAGTAAATGTTTATTCAAACGAGAACAAAAGAGTCCCCCCCCCCCAACCGCCGTGTTGGGAGAGATCCTAGGTAACAATCTGCCACCAGGCTGCTACTCTGGGGGAATGGAAACTTACTGGGAGGCCATGTTGGTTTCTGCTATTTGTAAGTTGGCAATTCAATACTGGCTAGAGCCATATCAGCTTGAGAAATGGAAATCTCAATTGCTAAACTCGTGCATAACGTGCATTCCTGTTTTTATGGCCAAGTTGCTCACAATGTCGGTTAGGCAAGAAAAGGGATCCAGAAAAGAACCTGACTGACACCTTTATAATTAATTATTTTGTCCAACTGATAATTGAGTTTTTCTGCAATGGTTACAATTGGTAAGCATCCAACTGAAGCAGAAATATCCTCAATCCTGTGCCTGTTTGAAGAGGTCATTTCATCAATTGCCCAAGTGTGTTTCTTCCATGCTCCTGACCATCCAGCCAAACTATTAGCTACAGACTATAAATCAATATAGATGTGAATTCTTTATCTTCTCTTGTTCTGGGTAAGATAAACAACCAGATGTCCTGCTTAAATGTCTGTCCCTGGAAGGATTTTCCTTCACCACTATACTTCAGGACCTCTGCAGGGTAAGGTTATAAAGATGCAGCAATTTGCTTTCAAATAGGTCAGAATATTGTACAAAACATCTCAAAATCTGGCCTGATTTTACTTTTTTTGCTGGCAAAATTTAACTGGTAATGGAGCACTCTCCTTCAAAGCTATAGACCTAGGTTGGGGAAGAGGTATGTATTCAGTAGTTTAGGCAAAGGAGGCAGAGCCACTTACTCATCAAACATATTTAAGCTGTGGGGACTGAGTGAACTTGATAATAGATTACTACTGTCTCATATGGGCAATGTTATTAATGTCCAGTTCATGATGTGTGGCTCAGACTGCATGTGAGTTTGGCGGCATATGTTCAAGCAGCCGGTCTCTTCTAGGGCTCATAGAAAAAGTCAGATGCTTTTCCTGAAAGAAAAATAGTTTTCTTCAGATGATGGCATATCTTTGTTCCCAAATTCTATAATTCTGCACTGCAATTCATATATAGGAGCTTGCCGAAGTCTCTATGAGCATGTTTAGCTATCGTAGATACTTCAGGAACTATTGGGTAATAAGGAGCAGAGAAGTCTGGACCTGTTGGAGAGCTTTCTTCTGATTTGGGTCTTAATCAAAACTGGCAACCTCTCAGTTTGCTTAGTAAGTGGGTTGATATATGTTGCTTCCAAAAGCAAATGGATTTATATGTTTCCTCCAAAATCAAAAGATGTCTACTAGTGTTATATTTCTTTCCCAGTGTTGGGGGTAGGCAGCAGATGCAACAACTTACAAGGGGTGTCTGTGTTATTTGCTACTTCCTTTTCTCTAAGTCTTATCAGCATGGCATCATCCATGTAGTGGGCAAGCAGGGTGTCACCATTGTGTATATCATTATTTCCTACAAAGGAACTCACTGCACACCACGTTTCATATAGCAGACCAGAATGGTAAAATGAGCAAAAGGATCTCTGAAAGAGGTCGTAGCAGAGGTATGGAGAGTTTATATACCCATGGGATTGAATTGAAAACTGTCCTGTTCAAGTGGAAGCAAGTGGCTTCTGTTAGTCTTTATTAATAGGAGTAGTGGAGAGAAAAAAAAAAAAAAAAGTTCAGCAGTTTAATCAGTGCATTTCAGGTATCAGGACCTCTCATTGATTTGCTTCAGAAAATAATAGTAACCAAAAATACCTAGGGCGCCTGGGTGGCTCAGTTGGTTAAGCGACTGCCTTCGGCTCAGGTCATGATCCTGGAGTCCCTGGATCGAGTCCCGCATCGGGCTCCCTGCTCGGCAGGGAGTCTGCTTCTCCCTCTGACCCCCCCCCCCCTTCTCATGTGCTTACTCTCTCTCATTCTTTCTCTCTCAAATAAATAAATAAAATCTTTAAAAAAAGTACCTAGAACATCAATTGCAATTGGAATTGCTACTTGACTATATTTATGACAATCCACTACCATTCGCCAAGACCATTCTATCTTCTGTAGAAACCAAATAAGTAGCTTGGTTTGAGATGTGTGGGGATAATAATCCATGCACTAATTTCTAAAATTCCTCCAGAAATGCAATGCTGAGAAAATGGCTTAGAAGGAAAGAAGCTGGTAGACCATTTTGCTTGTTTTTTTTTTTCCACTTTAATATACATTATTTTATAGGTCAGTGAAACAGAATAGAGATTCTATTTTAAAAAATGGAGATTCTTTCAGTAGCTGCATATGTCTATGCTAATTATATGTTCTGGAGCTAGGGAACTAACTATGAGGTGCATATTAAGGACCACACTGAACTCACTGTGAGATGGACCTGAGCTGAAATTCCATTAATAATCTTATCACCATAAATCTTTATGTCACCTCTATTGACTAGTTGTAACACGAAGAATTACAACCAGTAACCCAATAATTTCTAACATTTTCCTTTCCTCAATTGCCATAGAAAATGGCCACATGCCCCTTTTGCAAAGACCAGAAGGAATATTTACAGTGAATATTTTGGGCTTATGGTAGGGTTCTTCCTTAGGGGACCCAGCTTTCACTTTCATTCAAGCGATTCTGAATCTGCAACTTTAGTCATTTCTGGGGATGTGCTAGGGGCTATAACTCTACTGGTTCTACTCTATTTGTCAGATCTGGATATTTTTCCTTATGCAAATCAGTTACAATTTTATTGGCTAAACAGCTATTTTATTTCTAAGGACGCTATGATAAATTGGCTACGACATAAAATCTCTCTGCATAAATCCCTTCCGATTAGTGCTTTGGTACTACTATTCATTATACTAACCATGCCCACTTTGTCTTTGGCAGTAAAATGTAACTAACTCTCCTCTGGGATTACCTCATATCCACCGTATTCAAGGAGCCTACATAGATGTGAGTAACTCACACAGTCATTCTTGGCCTGCAGAGAACAATCACCACAATGTGTTTTCAAAAACCTCTATGAGGTGTGTCTCTAGAATTTCATTAAAGGTGGCCAAACCAATCATGCAAATATATCCACTCTAGTCACTGGATATTTTCTTCTATAATATACCAGGGCAATTCTAGCATATAGCTTCATTTAATGAAGGCTACCAAGGGGTCCAGAATGGTAGTCTAATAAAATATTTGAAGTGATCCAGGATTATAGTCCTGCTGCCCTACTTTAATATCCTACTATATGTTACTTAATTTTCTGTCAATAAAAGAATGAGGATATCTTGCAATTCTTTTGGTGACCATGGTACCATGTCTCAGTTACACTTTGTAACTGTCTCCTGGGGCCTTCTAATGTTTGCATCTGTTCATAGTTGTAGAAGCAATGAGAGTTGGAAGGGGGTGGATATTTAAGAGAATCAGCATTTCTCATTAAATCAAGAATCTAATAAGAAGTCACATTTTATGGCATAATATGGACATTCTGATAGTTGTATTTTGATTGTACTCTCAGAAACTGGGTAAGTAATTGCAGGATAATTTTGCAGATAAAATAACACCATTCTGTGAAAGGCTCAGACTGAAACTCCATTTATCATATGAGACTCATATGATTCTGCTCTAATTGGTGGAAAACAATTTTCTTCTGAGTCCTCAAAGATTAGTATTAGTTCAGATTCATGATCTAATCATTTCCAAATTACTAGGAAACTTTCATTTCTCCAGTTAAGAATAAACCTGATAAGTAATCCTAGTATTATCTTGCCAAATTTAGGAAGATTTATTTTAAGTATCTGTATTCATAGCACAGGGAACTTTCCCAAGAATAAACTCCCTTCTGTTGATGGGGCTTTGAGTCTGTGAAATGACTCAGGTATGGAAATTGAAGACGCACTCGTGATTGGCTCTTTTAAGTCTCCCTATTCCATAATATGAATTATTTTCAAGTACAGTGATAAAGGGTATTTATGATAGGCCTATTTATATATTTCCTAGGAACTCTGTAACTTGTAATTAAATGACCATGGTTAGATGTCTCTGAATGTCCTTTGTCACTTTTACTTTAATGTTGCTTCTTTGTTATTACAGTCTGGGATTCTATCATTCCAGTCATACCAGGAGTTCATTTCAATGGCAGGAACTCTTACCCTCTATCCGACAAATTATAGGAGTTTAGACTTCTGCAGGTTTTTTTTTTTTTTTTTCCTGTATGTTTCTCTCACCAATATACAGTTAATGACTTAGGAATAAATGTTTTCCTGCTCAAATTTACTAGTGAATGAATGATTCACATGTGAAAAATCCACTCTAGCAGTGCAACCACCCACTGTAAGTAATTGATTCCCTCCTTTATGTTATTGAAAGACATTTTAGCAAATATATTTCATTGAGTTTAAGCCACCACCAAATTTAGGTTTTAATTAACTAACTACAATTAAGTTCATTCATATCAATGATTACAACATTTCATACATTTTTTTGATGTTTTAGTAACATTTATTTCAACAAATATGAAATGTAATTAAGAAAAATGCAAACTTTGGGGTGTAAAGTTGGTGAAACTGGAAAGAAGGAAATAATAATGGTTGCAGGAAATCCACAAGAACAACAAAAATTGTCTTCTTGATTTAATGAGAAATGCTGATTCTCTTAAATATCCACCCCCTTCCAACTCTCATTGCTTCTAGAACTATGAACAGACCAAACATTAGAGGGCCACAGGAGACAGTCTTTTTTAAAAGCTATGGATATTCCATATGTGATGTGTAACTGTCAAAGAATATTTGACAATTTTATGTAAATGGGACATAAATCCATTTAGATAGACTGTAGCTTCATATGTTCTTTGGTTCCCAGAAGGACAGACATCCAAATAGGATAAATGATGACCATGATGAGAATATGGTAAGTGTAGAATGTTTATAATTTCTTGACCTTCTTAAAGTTGATTATTTTCACAGTTCTCACAATAATCATAAAGTCACTTTAATAATTATAAAGTTGTAGGTAGAATGAATTATCTATTTTTTTAACTTATCTACAAAGTACTGACGATATTGTTTTTCTCCCATTTAGTAAAAACTTATTAACAATGGGGATATGTAAAAAATAAACATGACAGAAGTACAATATCTTGTTCCTGTCTACATTCCACCAGTTCTGAAGCTGGAATCAGAAGTGTTTACAACCATTGAGTATCAGCAATTCGGTGGTATTGAAAAAATAATTTCCTCTTTCTTCTACCCATTCTCTTTCCTTTCATTCCTACTTTATGAGAAAAAAATTAAGTGCCACAATATGTAAGTTATCTTTGATTCAAAGATTGATTTCTTGTGGCCAATACAGATTTATTTGTCCACTTGAATTTTAAAAATGGACAAAAAATATGAATGAATGTCTCATATCATTGGATATTAGGCAATGAAGGGCCTTGAACCATGAGAGAAAGGAAATAGACAAGGTAAGCCTAATGATTGTCCCAATGTAGTGCCTAGAGAATGTTTATAGGGCTTGGTACAGGAAGGTGGAATCTGGAAGTCTTTGTAAGTCTACTTGAGGTAGGGAGACAGGAAATATATATGTATGCTATGTGATATACTTTTGTTTTTATTTTAGATGTTTTTCTCCTATTACACATAAATAATGATTTTCTATGTCATTTATTATACTGGGTACTGTGGGTCTCTCCATATCATTTTTCGTTTCTCCAATTTTTTAGTCTGTTTTCTAATTTTTCCTCCATACTTACTGTAATAATATAAAGAACCCCTTCATAGCTTTGATTCAATTTTTATTAGTGACTCTTCTGTGTATCTTTTGTTTTCTAATTGCACTGAAATCTCTATTTTCATCTCATTCAGTTGCTTTATCATCACATCTTTGAGATCTTAAGCTCATGTTAGCATAAGGTTCTAATTTTTATCATAGGAGGCACTTCAGGGGATTTTTCTGTCACTTGTCTCTTTAAAAAATATATTCTTAGTCCTTTTTTTAATTTAATTTTAGTATGTTGTGTTAATCACCATACATTACATCATTAGTTTTTGATGTAGTGTTCCATGATTCATTGTTTGCGTATAACACTCAGTGCTCCATTCAATATGTGCCCTCTTTAATACCCATCACCAGGCTAACCCATCCCCCCACTGCCCTCCCCTCTAGAACCCTCAGTTTGTTTCTCAGAGTCCATAGTCTCTCATGGTTCATCTCCCCCTCCTATTTCCCCCCTTCATTTTACCCTTCCTACTATCTTCTTCAAATTTATGTACTCTTCTTGGTTTGTGTCTATAGCTTCCATATTATTTCTTTCCAGTCTAATCACATTTAAACTGGGAATTTTGGTAGAACATGCACAGTTCACAGATATGCTATTTACTTTAATGAATTATAGATGCATTAACTTTTCCCATGTATAACCACATTATTTACCCACCTTCAGAGCTACAGACTTTAAGGAATAGAATTTTAATTTTTGTGTTACCTGGGAATGGGAATGAGATTGGGAAGAAATCACTGGGAGATACCTGCAGGTCTTATTTGCAAATAGGGCTTATTTTCTCTTTAAAAAAATATTATTAAGGGGCGCCTGGGTGGCTCAGTTGTTGGGTGTCTGCCTTCGGCTCAGGTCATGATCCCAGGGTCCTGGGATGGAGCCCCGCGTCGGGCTCCCTGCTCTGTGGGAAGCCTGCTTCTCCCTCTCCCACTCTTCCTGCTTGCGTTCCCTCTCTCACTGTGTCTCTCTCTGCCAAATAAGTAGATAAAAATCTTTAAAAAAATATTATTAAATCTCCTATATCAGAGTGATCAATAGCCAAATTTAACTTGTTTCCTTGCTTTTTCACTTGCTTTCACTTCAGTGCTCTATAAAGTGAAAAAGTCACCCTATACCTTTATAAGGTATTAAGGTCTTTCTGCTTTTGTTGACTTTAGATATACATTTAGTTTATATAACAAAAGGAAGAATTAAAGTCTCAAATTTAAATTTATAAATAAATACATATAATTTCTAACATTTGACAATATGGAAAAGTATAAGATATTTGAAGACCAATAACATAGTACAGATTGGAAATACTTGCCTTAAGGAAAAACTTAGTAAAAGTGGATACTGCATACAATGGTTTATGCATGAAAAGAGAAAGGAATAAATGATATGTTTTTCATTATATGGAACCCATGTAAATATAATTAAGCACTTATTTAGACATGAGTGTCAACACATTTTCGTCTTCCCTTTGGGTTTAAACAGGAAGCTGATGCTGTGAACCATATGTACATACTTATAAATAGCAAACATTAACTCACTTGCTTTGCAGGAAGTATCACTATAATGTTAAGTATAATTTTTATTAGTTCAGGCTCATTATCTCAACAATTTCGGAGAACAATATTCTCCATGAGATGCTGTAGCCCTACATTGTGTTAAAACCAAAACCTTAACATATTGGCTAAGCAATACTACTCCAGATATTTCTGTTTATCTTCCAATTGAAAATCATATCCTCAGAAATTCCATATATAGTGGAACATTGTTGAGAGTTTAGCTAAGTTACCCCATGGTATTGCTGCCCCAGCATCCATTTCATTTGGCCAGTTGGCCCAGAGGTTGCTTAAACTGACATTAGTTTCCTCATGCAAGTGCATGCCCTTGGTAACAGCCTACATATTTGCAAGCAAATGTAAGCTCTTGATATGACATCACCAAAAACTCTTGTGATCAACAGCCTTCTCTGCCTCCAAGCACCTTCCCCTTCTGTGTTCCTAGTAATAAGACCCCTCCCTGTATGACTTACCAAACCCACTCTTTTGGTTTTTATTGACCAATCTGGTCTTAGTACAGGAATCCCAAATACTCCACCCACATACCCTAATAAAACCATGTTCCTAAGGTCCTGCTTTCTCTGTCTCTGCAGTGACCTGACTTCCCCTCTGGCCCCCCAAGGCATGCAGGGTATTTTCTCCAGGAACAGTGAGTATTAAATTTCTCTATTTCAATTTCTCTTGTGGTCTATTGTTGAACCACTGCTCACTATTTTCACCCTATGCTCTACTTAACAAGGGATTAATTTGAAAGATTCAAAACAAATATGTAGGGGCGCCTGGGTGGCTCAGTTGGTTAAGCAACTGCCTTCAGCTCAGGTCATGATCCTGGAGTCCCTGGATCGAGTCCCTGGATCGAGTCCCGCATCGGGCTCCCTGCTTGGCAGGGAGTCTGCTTCTCCCTCTGACCCTCCCCCCCTCATGCGCTCTCTCTCTCGCTCAAATAAATAAATAAATAAATAAATAAATAAATAAATAAATCTTAAAAAAATAAAAAAATAAAAATAAATTAAAAAACAAATATGTAGTAGTCAAACAAAAAACATTTTTTATTCTGTAAACTTACTAGTAAATTTAGTGTATGAGAGACATGAATATATATAAATATTTATCCAGATAAAAGTTGTGAAAATATGCACATCACTACAGATCAGTGCCTCTTGTTTTTGAAGCCAACTGCAGCCATTTTTTGTTTGTTTGAGATCATCATTTACTTAAAACGCATTTATTAAGATACAGTGCAATCTTCCAAGATTGAATCTGAAAGAAAGAGAAAATTAAAACAGACGGATTATTAGTAATGAAATTGTATCTTTATTCAAAAAACTACCAACAAACAAAAGTCCAGGACAGATGGCTTCACAAGTGAATTCTACCAAACATTTAAAGAAGAGTTAATACCTATCAGTCTCAAACTACTTCAAAAAATTGAAGAGGAAAGACTGTTTCCAAACTTATTCTATGAGGTCAGCATTACCTTGATACTAAAATCAGATAAAGACACTACAAAAAAAAAGAAAATTTTAAGCCAGTATTCCTGGTATACATAGATGTAAAAAATCTTCAACGAAATATTAGCTAATCCAATTCAATAATACATATAAAGGACTATTTACCAAGAACAAGTGAGATCTATTTGAGGGATGCAACAATGGTTCACTATGTGCAAATCAATCAATATGATATACCACATGAACAAGAAAAGTATAAAAGTCATATGATCATATCAATAGATGCAGAAAAAGAATTTGAAAAATTGAACATCCATTTATGATAAAAAAAAAATCTCAACAAAACGGGTATAGAGGGACATAATAAAACCACATACGACAAACCTAGGGCTAAGATCATACTCATTGGTGAAAAGCTGAAAACTTGCCCTTCAAGATTAGGAACAAGACAAGGATGTCTGATGTCACCACTTTCATTCAAAATAATATTTTAAGTCTTAGGCATAGAAGTTAGGTAAGAAAAAGAAAAAAGTATCCAAATTAGAAAGGAAGAAGTAAACCTGTTACTATTTGCAGATAACCTGATATTAAATATAGTAAAATGTAAAGCTTCCACAAAACAACAAGAAAAACAAAAAAACCTATTAGAACTAATAAATAAATTCAGTATAGTTATAGGACATGAATCAATATACAAAAAATTTGTTGCATTTCTATATACTAATAATAAACTATCAGAATAAGAATTTTAAAAAAATCCCATTTACAACTACATCAAAAATAATAAAATAACTAGTAATAAATTTAAACCAGGAGGTGAAAGACTTATACTTTGAAAATAATAAATTCATGAAAGAAATTGAAGATGACATAAATAAATGGAAAGATATATTATGTTCTTGGATTGGAAAAATTAATATTGTTAAAATGTCCATACTACCCAAAGCAATCTACAGATTCAAGGTAATATCTATCAAAATACCAATGGCATTTTCCGTTGAATTAGAACAAATAATCCTAAAATTTTTATGGAATCACAAAAGACCCCAAATAACCAAGGCGATCTTGAGAAAGAAGAATAAGGCTGGAGGTGTCACACTTCCTGATTTCAAACTATACTACAAAGCTAATAATCTAAACAATATAATACTGGCATAAAAACAGACACATAGATCAATGCAATAGGATTGAGTGCAGAAATAAACTCACATTTATGTGGCCAATTAATTTATGACAAAGGAGGCAAGAATATACAACGGGGAAAAGACAGTCTTTTCAGTAAGTGTTTCTGGGAAAACTGGACAGCTACATGCAAAAGAATGAAACTGTACCACTTTCTTATATCATGTACAAAAATAAACTCAAAATGGATTTAAGACTTAAATGTAATACCTAAAACCATAAAACCCCTAGAAGAAAACATAGATGGTGAGCTTTTTTGACATTGGTCTTATGATTTATTTTTTGGATTTTCTCCTTAGACAAGGATAGCAAAAGTGAAAATAAACAAATGGGACTACGTCAAACTAAAAAGTTTTTGCACAGTGAAGGAACCCATCAACAAAATAAAAAGGCAACCTGCTGAATGAGAGAAGATTGTCACAAATGATATACCAAACAAGGGATTAATATCCAAAATATATAAAGAACTCATCCAATTCAATATAAAACAAAATAAATAAATAAATGGACAAAGACCCAGAATAGACATTTTTCAAAGGAGACATACTGCTGGCCCCATAGGCACATTAGGGGATGCTCAGCATCACTAACCATCAAGGAAATGTAAATCAAAACCACAGTGAGATTTCACCTCACACCAGTAAGAATGACTAGTATCAAAAAGACAAGAAATAACAAGTGTTGGCAAGGATATGGAGAAAAGGGACTCCTCATGCACTGTTGGTGGGAATGTAAATTGTTACAGCCCCTATGAAAAACAGTATGGAGTTTCCTAAAAAAAATTAAAGTAGAACTACCATACTACCTAGCAATTCAGTTTCGGGGTATTTATCAGAAGAAAATGAAAACACTAAATCAAATAGACACATGAACCTTTATGTTCATCTCAGTATTATTTACAATAACCAAGATATGGAAGTAATCTAAATTCCCATTAATAGATAAATGGATGGGATGCATGGGTGGCTCAGTCGGTTAAGCGGCTGCCTTCAGCTTATGTCATAATCCCAGTGTCCTGGGAATGAGTCCCATGTCGGGCTTCTTCTCCCTCTCCCTCTGCCTGCTGCTCCCCCTGATTGTGATCTCTCTCTCTCTCTCTGACAAATAAATAAATAAAATATTTTTAAAAAATAGATAAATGGATAAAGAATATATATGTGGTATACACACACACACACACACATATATTCAATGAAACATTACTCAGCCATAAAATATAATGAAATCTTGCATTTGAGATCACATGGATTGGCCTAGAGGACATTATGATAAATGAAATAAATCAGACTAGAATAAGGCAAATATTGCATGACTTCACTTATATGTGGAATCTTAAAGATAATAATAAAAAAAAAGTATAGATTCAGAGAACAAAAAATTGGGTGCCAGAGGGGAGAGGGATGGAAGGAATGGACAAAATAGGTGAAGGGGATTAAGACGTACAATTTTCTAGCTATGAAATAAATAAGACATATGTATGTTGTATATAGTAAAGACAAATAGTCAATAATATTGTGACAACTTTGGTAACTAGAATTATTGTAGTGATCATTTTGTATTATAAGTAAACATCTGAAAAAAAAAGTAAACATCTGATCATTATGTTGTATAATTAAAACTAATACAATATTGTATGTCAATTATTCTTCAATAAAAAAGAGTTAAAGGTAATAAAGTATACACAAAATAATTCAAGTTATTTGGGGTCTAAGTAATTATGAGGGTAAGAGAGGGAAATGCGTCTGGGGAAAAAGAATAATAATCAATTTTAAATGTCCTAATAGAGTTGGCATTGTTTGAGTTGTACACAAAAATATAAATAGGATGTGGTTAAACAATTAAGGGATGAAAAAAAATCAACTCCCGGTACCTGTGAATTGACCCAATGTTACTCCCAAGATCTTGGTGTTGTTAGGAGGTAATTGCCACTAACAGCTAGGCTTTGGTGTCCTCTTACTGAATGTAGACAATTGCTTAGAACACCACTGTAAGACAAATTCACAGTGTGCACCATGATGAACTAAGACCAAAGCTAAGTCACTGTTCAAACACGGAAGATAGCAAACGTTTCCCTCTCCCAGATGACTACCACATCTTTCCAATTAAAAGCTCAACTCCATTTTATTTTTCTTCCTTATAGATTAAATGGCTAAAGACACACAATCTTATCCTTACCCCAACTTTCTAATCACACATATCCAAAGCAAATCCTGCTTCCACTGGAACAGCCATAAAATCACTTAACACCGGCCCAAATGCTTTTTTTTTTTTAAGTTTTATTTATTTAAGTAATCTCTATACCCAACATGGGGCTCAAACTCATGACCCTGACATCAATAGTTGCACCTTCCAGCCAGTTACCCCAGCCCAAATTCTGTAATAATTTTTTCTAACAACATTTTAATGAGACCACCCGTCCCCCATAATTAACTGTGGTGGGGCTTTTCTCTTGCAATGAAACTACTACCCTCAACTTTGTTTCAATGGTGTGTTTGACAATGTTCTTTTGGCTGGAAGGCATTGGCAGAGTCTCAGTAATATTACTACAGGAGTTTGGCTGTTTTTGGTTCCATGAAGAGCGTGGTATCACCAACTGCATCACTAAGGATTCTAAAAGCAAAGGGATGGGGAAAAGATTAGAAAGTTAATGAAAGGATCATTTACTAATGTGTGGAAAGGGTGAACAGCACAAAACAGAGATGGTGAGGCATTCAGAAATACAGTCACAGAGAGGTCTGAGGTTATCTCTGGCCCGTAGAGTCAAGGATATAAGAACTACCCATCTGAAGCTGTGGTCTTCAGCCGAGAAATATAGCCATTTCCAGAACATTATTTTGTGATAAAAGAGGAAGATAAAAGATCCTGAACTCTTTTCTCCTTACACTCTGTAGTCTACTGTCAGTAACTCTCTCTGATCAAACCCATCTGGGAGACAAAGACAAGAGCTTGTGGATAATTCAGTATGTACGTCATTGACTATCTGGGACACATGAAAGTTTGGACAAGGCAGGTTGTGGAGGATTGCATCTGGTGGATAAATGGAGAATATCCAGTAGACAAATTATAAATGGCTTAAACAAAACTGGTTGTTTTTTATTTATGTATAATTTCAAGATAAAGTTCAGCAGCAGGCTTGGTTTTATGAGTTTGCGACCTACACCATCAGCTGACGCACCATACTCAGAAGGGTGCTGGGCTTACGCTATGCTGTCACCATCTTGCAATTCTTAATAGCTTTTTCTTAGATTTTGTGTTTTGAAGATGAAGTCCTTTGGGGCAATGGAGTATGCAAGTGAGGAGTGAAAATACATACAGGTTAAGAGGGAAACCATGGGTAACAGGGAAAAGCTTTATATGTTATTACATTTAACAACATTTTTTCCTATTTTATGAGGAAGGTGTCTCAAATTTTTATTTATTACTATTATTTTTTATTTTGCACTAGGCCTGACAAACATTTTACCCAGCGCTTTCAGCAGCTATAAAAACATACACTATATCTGAGCCAGCTTTCTTGTGAATTGTGGGGTCTCCCTCTCTCCCATGTGCAATATGTGGTATGGAAGCTCCAAGAATAAGTTTTCATTCAGTGTTGATAAAACAGAGGAAAAAAAGGGTATCTTCTTCACATATGACTTCTCTTTTATCAGGAAAAAAGCGTCAATCTCAGAGTTCTCTCAGTTACTCATCCTCCTGCTCTCCAAAGGTGATTCTTATTCTAGTAAAAAGGAGGACAATAGTTTGAGGACTTGGCATTGTTCATTTCTATTGAAGGCGACACTGAGAGCAGGAAAAGCAAGGACAAATTATTTTGAGAAGCTATGGACAATGTGTGCCACAACTATGAATACCCATTAACCTACACAGACTAAAATAACACGTCGGAAAAAAAAAAAAATAAAAAAAAAATAAAATAAAATAAAATAAAATAAAATAACACGTCGGTTGGTAAAGCTGCTCACGTTTTCTTTCAGTTAATGCTTCCTTCTTTGCCAGTTGTTACCAGTATCCTTGGATTTAACTGTTTATATATTTTTAAGTGATTGTTAAATGTCTTCCATTGGCAGTAAACAAAAACTTTATTCATGAAACTTATAGATACAAGTGCATACAGAACACAACCTTCCTAAAAGTACAGGCTTCCATGGGTCTATCTTTTAGTTTTTGCTACTTTCTAAACATTTTAATTATTATCAAAATACAGCTTTTTTTTTTAAATTTCACCAATATCTCTTATAAATGAACAAAGGCAAATGAGATCTTTGTTCTTTTTTCTAGTGCTTTCACCAAATTAAATATATAATGTTCTACTCTAAATTGCAAAATAATAGAGGGCATTGTCCACGTGTGTATGACAGATTTTGAGATGTCAATGCCAGATAAGTTCAATTACCTTATGCTTTAAATAATGGTGAGACACTGCCATCTCCTGTTTAATAAATAAAGGGAAATCAGACAGACAGACACACAGACACACACACACAGAAGAGATTCAGGAAATAGCTACTTTAAAAATACTACAAATTTGTGATTATGTTGACTTATTTTGAGCTTTTAGTTTTTCAGAACCAGAAATGTGACATTAATTCCAATTGGTATCTTATTCCTAAGAAGTAGATTTCACTTAAAACAATACAAAAACATTGATTATGTTACCATGATATTTGAGTATTAAGAATGTAGACTTTTTTGTATGATGGGAAATGTAAAGATATGAATGTGTCCCTCAAAAATATTTTGTCTGTGTACTTTTGTGTCTTACACATATATGGAAGCACTTATTCTCAGTGACGTAGTTAACATCACTCAGATGTGATCACCCTTGAGTTTCTGTCACTCTTGTTTGAGGTTCTGTCTAGCTTTCCCCCAGTTTACAGGATTGCATTGCTTGTGTCTTCTAGAATGTCACAGACCTTGGACTCTGTAGAGCTTTCATTGTTTAATGCCCCTTCTTTGGTGCTTCTTTTCCCTGGAACCCCATAATTTTCCTTACTCTGACAGTTTGTTAGCCTACTTATTAATTTTCTTCTCATTCCAAGTCTTTGATATTACCACATATATTTAATTGAAAAAATTAAGTCCATCTCTCTATTTTATTGGCTAGCCCAAATTTCTCCTCCAATTATTTTATATTTTTTCTTGCTCATGAATATTCATTCCAGTTGATAAAGATAATAACTTTAATATTACTAGAGTAGCCTAGACAGAATTATTTTAAAAAATGAGTCAGTGGAAGAAAGTAGTAATTCAAAAAGCCAGAATTAACTAAAGAAAATAAAATGACTTTTTAAAATTTAATTTAACTAGTTTAGTTACAAAACTAAGAATTTCAGGGTTCTTGGGTGGTGCAGTCAGTTAAGGGACCGACTCTTGGTTTCAGCTCAGGTCATGATCTTCTGGGTCAAGAGATGGGGCCAGGTCAGGCTCTGTGCTCAGCGGGGCTTCTGCTTGAAGATTCTCTCCCTCTGCCCTTCCCCCCAACTTGCATGCACACGCCCACACACATTTTCTCTCACTCTCTCTCAAAGAAATAAATAAATCTTAAAAAAAAAAAAAATAAGAATTTCTTTTTTTTTTTTTTTTTAAGATTTTATTTATTTATTTGACAGAGAGAGACACAGCAAGAGGGGAACACAAGCAGGGGGAGCGGGAGAGGGAGAAGCAGGCTTCCCGCTGAGCAGGGAGCCCGATGTGGGGCTCGATCCCAGGACCCTGTGATCATGACCTGAGCCGAAGGCAGATGCTTAACGAATGAGCCACCCAGGCGCCCCAAAACCTAAGAATTTCTAAGATGTGATAGACAACATCCATCAGAACATATTAAATGGCAAAAAGCTATAACACAAGTCTATTTTTCCCTTAAACCCTGACTGAAAAAAGCCCGAAGGCCTTGGATATATCCATACTACAAAGAAGCAGTTAGCTTTTGGAAGCCTTAAGTATAGAAAAAGGCCTTACCACCTTGCTACTAATCTCAAACACAGTTTTATTTAAGCTGAATGTGTCCTTGTTGAATTGAAAATCCATGAGACAGGTAAATTCTCCATCTAAAGCACACTTCATGTCTTCTGGGGAACTTGAGCACAGCTGTGAAAAGCACCCATCCTTGTTATACACAGTTTGCTGTTCTGAAGGGTTCAAAGGAATGATCTAAATGGAGCCATTAGGGCTTGACTTAAAAACACTTTAAAATTGCTCCATATGCCATTATAGAACAAATAATTCATTAGTTTTCTTATGAATTAACAGTATAGTAATAAACATTGATTAACTCTAATTTGATCCTCAGCCATACAAAGCCTCATGTTTTCCATACTGTCACGTGTGCTCACGTGTCAGCTGTTATAGATATGTAAATAGAACCTTTTTTTGGTAAAGATTATGTATTTATTTATTTGAGAGAGAGAGAAAGAGAGAGAGAGAGCATGAGTGGGTAGGTGGAGGGGCAGAGGGAGAGCGAAAAGCAGACTCCCCACTGAGCGTGGAGCCTGAGGTAGGGCTCAATCCTAGGACTCTTGAGATCATGAACTGAGCCGAAGGCAGACACTTAACCGACTGAGCCACCCAAGTGCCCCCTGTAAATAGAACCTTTGAACATACTACGTGATGGTTTATTTATCATTTAATCATCATTCTTCAAAACCATTCTTAAAAAAGACTTACACTGGGCGCCTGGGTGGCTCAGTTGGTTAAGTGACTGCCTTTGGCTCAGGTCATGATCCTGGAGTCCCGGGATCGAGTCCCGCATCGGGCTCCCTGCTCGGCAGGGAGTCTGCTTCTACCTCTGACCCTCCCCCCCTCATGCTCTCGCTCTCATTCTCGCTCTCTCAAATAAATAAATAAAAACTTTAAAAAAAAAAAAAAGACTTACACCAATCCAGCACATTTTTTTTTTTTTTCCTGTCCACTTATCTTCTTTTATTTTTAAAGATTTATTTTACTTATTTATTTGAGAGAGAGAGAGAGGAAGTAGGTGAGGGTCAGAGGGAGAGGCTCTCTAGCAGACTTCACGGTGAGTGCAGAGCCCAACGTGGGACTCAATCTCATGACCCTGAGATCATGAATGACCTGAGCTGAAATCCAGAGTCCCACACTCAACCGACTGAGCCACCCAGGCACCCCTGTCCACTTATCTTCTTAAAAATACCCATTCATCTGTCATTATGATTTAATTTACATTGTTTTCCTTTCAAATTACCATGAATAATGAAATATAATACTTTATTTTATTGGTTTTAACCTACCTACTTATAAACTTTTACAGAGTTTTTACTGTGATCCAAGTCTATTCAATTTATTTAATGTTTCTTCTTATTGTTTATATCAGTGCTAATTTTTGAATAAATATCAGTGGGTAAGATTAATGATGACTTTGCCTCCATCAGTTTTCCTCATTTTCCCTCTTACTACATAATCACTGTTTTCTTTTTCTTGCTTTAAGTTATTCTTTTCTTTGTTTTTTCACCAAATTTTATTCACTTTTAAATTTTATTTTGTTATTTTGATTTTTCTGTCTGCATTTCTTCCTTTGGCGATTATATTATTATATGTGCTGCCGAAGCGAGCACATTGGCGATTATATTTATTCTTCAATCTTCAACAAGCATATCTATGTATGATGTTGCAAAATCTACATGTCATGACATTTAATTTCATACTCATAAGTACTAACCACCAACAACAACAACAAGCAAAACCAACCAAAAGCAACAAACCAAACAGCATCAACATCATCAGAATAAGATAAAGAGATATTGTGTCCAATTTATGGCCCCAACCCAACACACCATTATTATCTATTTCTGCACCCTTTGCTCCTGCCAGTCTGATCCTGGAGTCCCGGGATCGAGTCCCGCATCGGGCTATTATTTATATTCCATGTTTTAACCCTTCACCCTATACTTAGATATCACTTCAAATGCACTTAACTTCTTGAATCCCAAACCTAATATTTGCTACTTTTCTTTCTTTCCTCTTTTATTCTCTTTTTCCTTTTACTCTCATGTCTTAATTTCCTTTCTTCCTTTTCTTTCCATTTTTCTTCCATTTATTCATTAACTATTGAGTGACGGTTTTATCACCTATTCTAAGTCGAAGGTGCACCAATGATGAAAACAGAATGTTTCCATTAGCATGAGCATGGGGAAGACAAATAATTAAAAATATACTAATAAATAACATATTTTAATAAATACTGTGGGGAAAATAAAGCAGGGTAAGATCTATAGGCATTGCAGAGCAAGGAAGTGTTTGCTTTTTGTAAAAAATTGATCAAGGGAAAGCAAACTGAAAATGCTAAATGTAAACACAGGCTTAAAATAAGTGAGCACACGTGACTTAGATATAAGAGCAAGAGAATTCCAGATCAGGAAAAAGAAAACAAAACAACAAAAATAACCCTGAAATAGAAAGGGATCAGCCAAAGCCAATAGAGATAGAAGATATAAACTCAGAAGTAGCAAATAATTATTGTAAAAAGACAGGTGAAAAATGATGGTGAATTGGATCAAGATGAGAGCAGTGATATTACTATAAGATGGTCAGATTTCAGATATATCTTGAAGTCTAACCAAGAGAATAACTATTATATTTCTATATTTATAATTTATAAATTATAAATTTATAATATATTTCTATTATATATACATATATCTCAGTAGTTAAATTATCTTAATTAAAATACGTATAGCACTTAATCTTTACCACATTTATGGCAATTATCATTAACTGAGTATAGTTACATTCTTTTTTTTATTATTTTTTATTTTTATTTATTTATTTTTTTTAAAGATTTTATTTATTTATTTGACAGAGAGAGACACAGCGAGAGAGGGAACACAAGCAGGGGGAGTGGGAGAGGGAGAAGCAGGCTTCCTGCCGAGCAGGGAGCCCGATGCAGGGCTCGATCCCAGGACCCTGGAACCATGAGCTGAGCCAAAGGCAGACGCTTAACGACTGAGCCACCCAGGTGCCCCAGAGTACAGTTACATTCTTTGTTTACATAGAATAAAGCCTATAAGATCTGCAAAAATTAAATTATGACTAGATATTGATGAATGAAGAACTGAAGGATGAATTGTATAAAGGCGATATTTTCTTTTAAAATAATCTTTTCTGGTTAAATAAGATACAACTTTGTTTACAAATATGAATATACATATTAAAGTATAAAATGGAAAATATAGGTTAATCTCCAATTTACAATGTCTATTGTTTCAATAACTAGGGAAGTTCAACAGATATCTGTTTTTCTTTTGTGATTTGCACATCCATATTTTTTTCGTTTTGCTGTAGAAATATTATTTTTCTCATTAACTGTATACATTTTACTTTTATTAGAAACAATATTCCTTGGTCATTTCCTGATGTTGAACATATAACGTAGGAGGTCCAATTTTATTTTCCTCAAAATAGAATTAGTTGTGCCAATTTCATTTATTGATTCAAATTACAGTATTTAAATATTTTAAATATCCAAATATATTCAGATATTTTAATTCTTCATTATGTCTATTTTTTTTCTCTTATTTGGCCAGGACCTTATTATTTTAATTGCATTTGATTTTGTTTTTAAAGCTTAAATTTCATATGGCTCCATTTATTATTTATTATGAAGATTCCTTGCAGTTTTTTTCTTCTTTTCCAAATACAATTTCCCTGTATCCTCGCCAGTAAGTAAGCTTTGATATTTAAAACATTAGTCTTTTTAAAAATATTTTCTTGTATAAAAAATAAAATGAAATCTACAAAAAACTACTGGAACTAATAAGTGAATTTATCAAGGTTGTAGAATACAAGGTCAATATACAAAAATCAAGGTTATGGAATGAAAGGTCTTTACATTAGCAATAAACAAATTGAAAACATACAGATTACAATAGCATAAAAAGCAGATTCATTGGGGTTTTGATGGATTCTACATGTTTTCTGCATTTGGGGTAACAAGAAAAGGGTACTATGAGTCGCTATTATTAATTTGAAATAATTACATTGCTCAGGTGTGACAGGAATAAAACGTAAAGATGAATCAGTTAGGATATAAGGTGAGTTGTAAAAAAAATACTAAAATATACAGTGGCTTAAACAGTTTTTTCTCTCTCAGGTATGTGTCCAGGAGGCTTGTCCAATATTGAAAAGAGAACTTCCCAGGATCATGCAACCATGATTTTTCTCTCTTGCTGTTCTGCCATACTCAACGGACAGTCCCAGTGGTCACCGCCCTTTCTCTCACTTTTTAATGGCATTGCAGTTGCTGAAGGGAATCGGACTCTTTGCCCACTTAAGGCCATGATTTGGGCTGTGCACATTGCGTCTACTCTAATACACATGAGATCAGAATCTAGACCAATCTAGGCAATACCTATACGGGAGACTGAGGTAACTTGCTTTAGCTAGGTGCCCTGTGGTCCCACTGAAAAGTTATGTAAGTATAGAAAATGGGGTTACCATATACTGGGGTCAACAACTCCTATAACAATATAGAACTAGTATGATTTTCCAATAATAATTACTTTCTAATTAATAGTAATTATGTTCTAAATCCATATTTAGGAGAATATATTTGTTTAGCACTTTGAGTTGAATACCACAGTTTATGTATTCACCATCAGAGAATTGTAGTGTTATTGATGATGATGTTCATTACTTTTTTGCATATGAAAATTCACTTGGGTTTTATTTATGTCCTAACATATTCCAAATGTCTGTGTACATGGAGGTTTGAATGGAAGGTATATCGTTTCTTTATAGAAAAGATAACTCACATGTAATTATTAAATACAATATTCAATCCAAGTGATTCAATATCTCAAAGATTAATATTTGTGCTTAGAACATACTGGGTACTGTATTGGCTGCATTTTTTATTCTTTTGAAAATCATTTTATCATTAAGATATTAATAGGAAAATTATTTAATCTTATCCCTATCATTATAAGAACAAATTAATTGTCACATTTTACTTTGTGGACTAGTTTGCACAGGAATTTCACAAATGTATTCTTCAATAAACACTGTTAATATTTTAGCAGTTAAATGAAGTTAGATTTCAATCCTGATGTTCAAAAGTTAATGTTTTTGTTCCTATCTTTCAAAACATATTTCAGGGGCGCCTGGGTGGCTCAGTTGGTTAAGCGACTGCCTTCGGCTCGGGTCATGATCCTGGAGTCCCGGGATCGAGTCCCGCATCGGGCTCCCTGCTCAGCAGGGAGTCTGCTTCTCCCTCTGACCCTCCTCCCTCTCATGCTCTCTGTCTCTCATTCTCTGTCTTAAATAAATAAATAAATAAATAATCTTTAAAAAAACATATTTCAATATCATAACATGACAGAAAAAATATCCTCTATTATTCTATCTCTTTATTTTGCATGGTGAGAATTCAAGAGAATTCAAAGAGAATTCAAATCCTATGTATTTTCACATATGGATCTGAAAATAATGAAGGATAAATAAGATAGAGTATTTACAAAAGTTCAAAATCATCTGTGTAAAGACGCTAGTGAGCTTTTTAAGAGAAAACCTTCTACCTAATAATTAAAGTAGTTAATTGTATAATTTGAGTTGCTCAGCTTATTTGTTTCCTGAGTTCTTTATTTTCAGTTAAATACTTCTGAAGTAGGTCATGATTTAATGAACTTTAAAGTAAAATTTTAATATTTGATTTTACAACTTTTCTTTACTTCTCTTTTCTGCACTGCGTGGAGTCTATAAACCCTGGTAGAATTAATTGCCTAATTACAGAGAATAAAAAGGAATGCCTTCTGAAAGATTTAAAATGTGGATTTCCTACAGTGGAGATTTGACCTGACTGCCTGACCTACACAGTTTGCACCCATTAAAGAAGGAGAATAAGCATCTATTTGGGAACACAATTTTAACCTGATGATATGCGTAACACAAATGCTCCATAATTTTAAGTCATTTTATTCTAAGAGCAAAGCCTGGAGCCATTATAGTGGCTAATCCTTACCAGTAACCATTTATCCTCTTAGAAATAAGCTCCACCTCTGTTGTTTTAATTGTTTTCTTGGTACAACTTAAATATGTAGCAGAAATTAGGCATTAAGAAAGTATTAACAGTAGCTGGATCTACAGCGCTCTGGAGAAAATTTTCCAGCCACAGAACTTGATAAATGTTATGAACAAGACTTACAAATAAAGTCCATGTAAATATCCTTGGGAGAGATATACATTCCATCTGATGAAGACATATATTTGAATATAGGCTTCATATCTGTTTTGTCTGTAGGCTAATCCTCTTGTCCTCTGATGTCTGTGGGCCCCACATGTATGCAATACAGTCGCTTTAGTTTTATACTGGCACATACTCATAAGCAGCACCAGAGGGCAAGGTATAAAGGCAACGATGTGAGACTCTTTAAGTGATGTCATGTGACATGATAGGAAACCTGAAAAAAGGTGGTCACGCTCATCTGGAGTATTCATAGAAGAATTTACAGAAGAAATAGAATGTGAAGGAGAGTTTAAAAGGGAAAGAAATATTCATGAGTGCAAGTGAAGATTCAGTCAAGTTCAAAGCAAATACCAGTAAAGTTTCCTGATACAGTAAGGAAAAAAAAATTATGTGAAACAGATCAGGGTAAATAAAACGAGAGGGACTTTTGAGTTTTAATGCCGCACTGAAAGAACATTTAAAGAAAGTTAGTCTGGTGACAAAAATGGTAGGAATCTAGCAGGTAGAAGTGGGAGAGAGAAGTAGAATTTAAGGGGCGCCTGCGTGGCCCAGTCGTTAAGCGTCTGCCTTTGGCTCAGGTCATGATCCCAGGGTCCTGGGATCGAGTCCCGCATCAGGCTCTCTGATCAGCGGGAAGCCTGCTTCTCCCTCTCCCACTCCCCCTGCTTGTGTTCTCTCTCTCGCTGTCTCTCTCTCTCTCTGTCAAATAAATAAATAAAATCTTAAAAAAAAAAAGAAATGTGGGATTTTAGTGATTGATTAGCCCTAGTGGCCACGGGGAGGAACAGAATTAAATGCACATGAAGTTTTCAGCTGTGGTGATTGGAGACTAATAGAGTCACGGAATTAGAGTCAAATTAAGAGAATTTTGTTGAACTACAACATGCCAGTTGAAGCCATGCCACTTGAGACAATTCCTCTGACAGTGGCAATAATGATGCTGATAGCTTAGACTAGTGATGGGTTAGCATATAGCTATGTGGGCTTCTCAGATGGCTCGCAATGCTTTAGAAATGAAAGTTTGTCAGAAGGCAATAACAAGCAGAAGATCGAGACTAGGAAGATAAGAAGAGAGAGAGAGAGAATTGGCAGAGAAGTATGAAAGTGAGGGGCCATGGTTCAAAAAAGGTGCTAAACGATTCTAAAGGAAGTTTCTAAAACCAAGGTAGAAACGGACACAAGGAAGCTGTATATGAGACCATTGCCATTAGTGTTATTTAAATGGTTTAAATTATTTCCCCATGGTAAGAAATAGTACATTTTAATTTAAAGTAAGTAGAGGTATGCCAGAGTTCTGAGATACTAAAATGGCATTCATTTCTGTAACAGAATATAGTAAAAATATTATTTAAGAGAGGAGCTGAGCAATCAGGATTTCCGCAAAAAATCAATCTGTGGACTGGCATTTCTTCTTCTTTTTTTGCTTTTCCCACTTACGTTTCTAGTTATAAAATGTCTCTCCATCCTGTTTTCCTAGTGTATCAGTTTATGGGCATCAATTTATTACACATATATTGCCGCCTTTTAATCTGGTTTCTATTCTATCTTAATTGGATAATTTCCACAAATAATATAAAAGTGTCAGAACTTAAATGGTACAAGTTTGAAAATGCTTAATGCTGGGAGTCCCAGCCATGGTTTCTGAAGAAATTATTTCAAAGGAAACCAAATTAGGAACACGGAATCTTAAATTAACGTTTTTTTCCTATAACTTCCTTAAGTAATCTCCCAGGTTTTTTTTTAATTTAATTTATTTATTTATTTATTTATTTATTTATTTATTTATTTATTTATTTGAGAGGCAGAATGAGAGAGAGAGAGCATGAGAGGGGGGAGGGTCAGAAGGAGAAGCAGACTCCCCGCTAAGCAGGGAGCCCGATGCGGGACTCGATCCCGGGACTCCAGGATCATGACCTGAGCCGAAGGCAGTCGCTTAACCAACTGAGCCACCCAGGCGCCCAGTAATCTCCCAGTTTTTGAGGGAGACTACGGGCCTAATTTAGGTACTTCACTGTAACTTGCAAGACTACTTCTTGTCATAAAAATGTAAGAAGTTCGTTTTTCCTTTGAATAAAAAAAAAAAAAGATTAACTTGGATGGTCACCCCAATTACCTAGTGAATTTTGGATGAACTGCATACGACAAATAGGGCTGTCAAGTCCTCTTATTTGCGGACTTGTTATTGTTTATCTTAAGAACAATAAGGGATACATTGCATCTCCTTGGCTCTATGAGAGGGTGAGACTTCTTTTTGATTTTGCAATCTCTTAATAATTTGCCTGTGATGAACATCACATTCTGATTAATGTTTATTCAATAACAAAATAGTTCTCTTCTAACTCTGTGAAGAGGTTTTCTAGGGTTCGGGTGGAGGAGGATGTTTCTAATTATATTTTTCAGATTATATATATAATTTCAGAAAGTCAAGTGTCAGAGCCAAGAACTTCTGTAGCCTGGCTACAAAGTTAGCACCTTTAACCATTTTTAATAAAAACACTTGTGAATAAATGGCAGTGCTTGGAGTTAACAAATCGGTTTCTTTGGCATTGCTATGGTCTCAACGTTCCTGTCCCCACCAAATTCATAAGTTGAAATCCTAACCCGCAGTGATGGTGATATTGGTAGGTAGGGTCTTTGGGAGATGCTTATGCCATGAGGGTGGAGCCCTCATGAAGAGGATTGGTGCCCTTATAAAAGAAACTCGGGAGACATCTCTAGCTCTTTCTGCCATGTGAGGATACAAGGAGAAGTCTGCAACCCAGAAGAGAGCCCTCACCTGACATGCCTGCATCTTGATGTGGGACTTCTGGCCTCCAGAACGGTGAAAAAAAAATTTTTATAAGGTATTCAGTCTGTGGCATTTCATGATAGCAGCTCGAATGGACTAAGACAAGCATGATATAACACAGGTCAGGAGTAAATGATATTTTTCTCCTTCTGCAAGGTGCGTTAAGCATAAAATGGGGAGAGTTGGACACAATGTCCAGTGACATTATGAAAAGTGACAGTGGCAGAGAAGAAGGAAGCTAAGCGAGCTAATTTCATGAGTACACAAGAGATATTTTAGTAAGTGCAGGGGAGAAGGATGAAGGGATTTGAGCTTTTAGTTTTGTGATTGAGGTATTGAGACAAAAATAAATCTTTCCCCTTCAATTAGCATTCAAACAGGCACCTAGATTTCAACTGGTGTATATGTGTTGTGTAGAATGCCACACCGTATGTTATGTATTAAAATATTTGCCCCAAACTCTGTTCATGTATGCATGTTTTATTCTTACCTCAAAATTATAATCCTCACAGACACAGAACTTCTAGCTACCAGCAAATTACTTGTCTAATTTGTATTAGAGTTAGGTTGTCTTGAATTTACTGACACTTCTAGCAGGGGTTAGGGAAGGTAATAAGAAGGTGGTAACATTTGCAAATTTTAATAGTAAAAATTCCATTTAAGCTCTTCTGTAGGATGAACGGGATTTTTTTCTAGGGAGATAATAGGAAAAGAGAGCATTTGCCATACAGACCACTCCAAGAACCAATGTGGAGGTTTAGAGAAAAGCGTTATAGTTTTAGGAGCTAGTGGTAGTGCAGTATATCAAGGAGCACATGGAAATATGTAAGAAATTTGCTTAATTAGATAAGTATAGCCTTATCTAATATCTTAAAATTGTCTAAGACTTTGTGGATATTTCTGTAATGGAGAAGAATCAAAGGAGTATGTAAAACATGACAGCATATATGAAATAGTTTAATTAAAAACAATAATGGTGTAATGTTTAGTAAACAACATTTTGTGATTTTATATCAACTTGTATGAAGATGATAAAAATTGTCTTGTAATAAATTTCTTTCTGTTACAATTTTCTGTACAAAATAAATCTTGTCCAGTAATCTAATTCATCATGTAAACAGTTATTCTGATGCCATTAGGATTCTTCCACCATTTCACAAGTTCTGTGGGGAAAAACAAGCCAGAGTAATTGTCCATGTACTTAAATTTTGTCTGACTATTCATCCCCATGTTATTCCTTTATGTTACACTAGAGTATGAGTAAGGATTAATAGGATCACCCAAGAAGATGTCGGCAAGCCCCAGTTTTAATGTCGTTGACTGAACCTCTTCAATGTGGTTGAAAATAATAATGAAATAGTGATCCAATCATCCCATTCTCATTTTCTCATTTCCCTGTTTTCTTCCCCTTTGATGATCAAGGTACTGAATTATCTATGACATTTTACAAAATGATTAATAATCATTTTGAACTAATCTCTTGAACTCTTACTACATAAAGCAAACCATACTTGGGGGTGAGGGTGTGGAAGCATCCTCCTTAGGGTGAATTAGAGCATCTGCCTTTGAACCATCTTTGGGGATCTAACATGAGCATATATTTCACCTTGTGTATTAAGTCTAGTATATTTTGGATCCCTATTAGAGAATGTGATGTTAATACTAACGATTTAATCTTTCCCTCAGTTTACTCATCTGAAGAATAACGAACTGCCAGAACAGTGGCTTACTTTCAGTAAAATTAACTGGCAAATTAAAATACATACGAGACTAAAATGTGTGGTGATGTAAGCCACAGGTACTTTTCTTATATGATGACATTGATCAGCTCTCTAGGCAGTACTTGAATATGTATTAGCAGTGTGTTGCTTAATTTCTAAATATAGGGAATTTTTCAGATAACTGAAATTGACTTCTGTGTTAATACAGTAAAACAAACTGCATGTAATTTTCAACCTGGGAGCATTACTGTGGCATTTTATGGCTCAAAATATGGCCTATATTGGCCATACTGGTGAATATTCAGTGTAAATTGAAAAGAATACTTGGGGCGCCTGGGTGGCTCAGATGGTTAAGCGTCTGCCTTCGGCTCGGTTTATGATCCCGGGGTCCTGGGATCGAGTCCCACATCGGGCTCCTGACTCAGCGGGGAGTCTGCTTCTTCCTCTCCCTCTGCCTCTCCCACTGCTCATGCTCTCTCTCTCTCTGTATTTCTGTGTCTCAAATGAATAAATAAAATCTTTAAAAAAAATAAAAAAAATAAAAAAAATTGAAAAGAATACCCACTAGGCGAGGCTGAGCTGCAGTGTTATTCAAATATGCTAATTTCATGCTAATTTAATCTCCTTGTTCTATCAATTACTGAGAGTCTGGTGTTTATCCAACTATGACTGTGGATTTATCTGTATTTCTCCCCTCATTTCTGTCAATATTTGTTTTGTTTTAAGACTTTTGCAACTATGTTCAAGTGGTATATCACCTAGTTTTCTATCTTTATTAGATGCAAACACCTTTAGAAATTTTGCTGTTTTTTGAGAAATTGATCCTTATAAAATGACTTGGTAATAATTCTACTTTGTCAGATGTTAATATAGTTTAATAGATGAATGTATTAATATACCTTTCTTGAACTCTTTTTATTTTATATCTCATTCTAATAAATTACTTTTTATTTTCAACCTATCTCTATTTCAAGCTTTATATTTACATTGTGTTTTTGTATCCAATAAATATTTGTATATAATGTTCATGTGAAACTTCTACCACTGAAGTGAAAATTTCTACTATTTAAGTGAAAATTTTAACTTCTTCACCTTTAATTTAATTATTATCAGGGTTCAATTTAAATCAACCATCTTTTTATTGGTTTTCTATTTATTTTATTTATTTTTTCTTCGTTTTCTCCTTTTATGTCTTTTTTGAGCGCACGCCGTCTTTAGTATTCCATTTTATCTAGGTGTTTGTTGTCATTATTATTTATCCTAAGCTTTGTGGTTTGTCTGAGCTTCTTGGATATGTGTGTTATTGTCCTTTATTAAATTTGACAATTTATAGGTATTATTTCCTCACATAACTATTCTGCTACAGTCTCTATATTCACTTCTTAAGACTGTAATTTTACACATTACACTGTTTAAATTGTAACAAATGTCTTCAGCATTCCTTTTAGTATAGGCCAGTGTCTATTAACTGTTTCACCTCTTGACATATTACAGCTTTATTTAGGTTCAATTTATCACCAAATATTTTCAAGTCAGGTTAAGGCTTTCTTTTTAGGAAGGCTTGGCATTTGAGCATCACTTAAGTTTGTAGATGTCTGTATATTTTACAACCCAGATATCAGCTTTTTAATCTGTAGATGTTTCTCTTGTTTACAGCAACCTACGAGATTGTTTTTACTGTGGTGTTCACCTTGCTTTCCATCCTCACCTCCTACTTTCCCCACCTCCAAATTATCTCTCCATCCTGCTCCAGTATGCCCAGTAATCTGTGGGGTAACATAACACACTAATATACACTAATACACCATGCACTAAATGGTGATGTTCCTGAGCCCTTTTTCCTTGCAGTAGCCTTGTTACTGGGGAAGAGTACACATATCTCAGGGGGATTCCTCTTGTCTTGAGAGCTGAGACTCTTCAAAGTGCTGTTACTAAGCACCTAGGTGAGGCCTCACGGGATAGGAATGGCACCGTTGACTGAGGGATGTTGAAACTGTATTCTTTTACACCAATACACACTTGGATATTAAGATTCATCAACAATTCCAATATTTTCTTCTTATTCTCTTCTGTGGCCGTTCATTCCTACATCGTGGCCTTAGAGCTGAAAGCAACCATGCATCTCATTTTCATTTGAAGGAGCTTCTCCAGTATTTCCTCTTCATTATGAGGAAACAATCATCTTTTAAATCTTTCTATATCCTAACAAAATGTGGAAGTGACTTAATTGAATTTTATATTCAAGAAATGCTTTTATTCCAGAAAAAAAAATGTATATAAATGATTCACCTACATGACAATATGGTCAGTATATTATTAAACACTTTTCTAAATACTATCAATGATTCTTTCACATATGTGTTATCTTCTATACTAGTTGTTCTAGCAAAAGACTTAAGTGAGATTTACAATAGCAAGACAAACAAAATAGTCTTGTATCATCAGTGCCTCTAGTCCTTCAATGAGGTAGAATGATATAGGGTAGTCTTCTCTGTTTTTCTACTTATAAACTTATCTTTATATTTAGGTTATACATGTATCCTGATATTTTCATGAAAATGAAATAACTTCCTATAAATATATGGAGATACGAACCACTTGAAAAACTTTGGGGCTATGGTTTTAAGTTCTAAATTCTAGTCTCTGTCTCATAAGTCTGGCAATGTTTTACCCACGTATGTATATGTCTCATACTCTATACTCTTTTTTAACTTCTACTAGGCACTTGTCACCACTTTCTTTGTTTATGATGCTTATGTTTCTTTCTAAACTTTTGAATAAAAAACAGTATATACACTTTTCTTTTTATGCTCTGCTAGAATAGGTATTTGGATAGAGCAGATATTTTATCTAATATTATATGACTGATTGCAAGAAAAATGTATTGTATGAATTCATTTCATGGATGACAAAATTAGTCATAAAATACAGGTGAATTGTACATTTGGAAACTACGCTAAATAGATATAATAAGATCTACATCTAAATATTCAAAATAATTCCTTTATCATTTTTATTTTGTATGGGAAATTTACAGTATGGTGGGGGGATTCAACAGAATGGGACCAAAATAATTAGCTTATGAAGCAGTAAATCAGGTTGTTTCAGTGCTGATTGAACAACTAGAGCAACCTGATCTATTGCTAAGTTATTAGAAGTTGTTTTGAGAAAACAGGGGGAGGGATGAAGAAATTATGAACCACTTTTATTTAAATTTTCAAAACGCCATGAAAATACATAAATTATGGCCAACGAAAAACCTATTCTTCAGTGGAAATTTATTATAAATACTCCTACTTTACTACAGAAAGCCCAAAGCAGGCTAAAAATTAATTACTTCTTTGCTGAACTCATATAAAATAAGCCAAGAGTAATTAAATAAATATTTTAGTGTAAAGCTTATTCCATTATTACATTCTATGATAATTTAGTTTTTTTCCCTTTAAATTTTAGTGGGATATAGTTCTATGAATTCATATGAGAACAAGCTCTCAACATCATCAAATGACATATGCCATGTATGTTAATCTTATTTTCCTGTATATTTGACCATGAGTTACTAACAACCTCAGCACTTTTAGCAATAAGACAAAATGTGACAGAAGAATGAAGTCTTGAAGGGGGTGATCAGATGCCTTTGAAAAACAGGCTTTAAATGAATGAAGGCTATAAGAAAATTGTCAGTGACAGAAGGCAAACTATTAGATAATGAAAGTTTAGGGCAGAGAATTGGTGAGGGTGCAGGTGACATTCATTCCTGAAAGTCAGTGATGTCCTTGAAGATGCACTGTTAATGCTTTACTCATGGATCTCAGGATGTCTGGCCATGACCATTCTGGTAATTCATCATTATTGCAAGGGCACTAATTTCAGGGTGACGTCAGTGTGGATAACTCAAGCACAAATAAAAAATTGTGACATGTTCTGTTGTTAGATACCAAAAAAAAAAAAAAAAAAAATCCCAGGATTGCTTCCCATTCAATAAATAAATGAATTATAATCACTTAATGGTATGTACTATGTGTAAAACTTCTTTGAGAGGCAGGATGGTCAGATTTCAAGGTGTTCCCCACCTCCCCCCAATACAATAGCTACTTAGCATTTGACAGGATACCGGATAGGTAGAGCTATGGTTTTAATTTGGCTCAGATATAATAGATTATTTGAGTTTTAAACTAACTTCCAGAATGTAAATATCCTAATAAGGCAAAAATACACAAACTATCTTACCTTCCAAATAATCATATTTTGAACATTATTTATGCTTCTTTGTGGCCTTATAAAAATGATTTTTATTGGAGGATATCATATCATGAATTCTTCTTTAAAATATTTGTGGGCATAAACAAATAGAAAACAAAACTCTCATTTATATAAGAAAAGACAACTAATTAACCAGGGCCCTTAACAATACATGAAAATCTGGATAAAAAATCAAGATTGGGTAAATACACCATAAGAAGCAGCTTTCAGCAACTTCATTAATTACAGACTGCAAAGCCCCAAGGTCATCTCTAGAGCACTTATTTTAGAAAATATTTCTTAAAAGCATTACCATTCTAAAACCATGAAGTATGTACAAGTCATAGCTATTTGTTATAGTCACATATCTTTCCTGGGAATGGGAAAGGGAGAAAGAACAATAAAGGGATGAAGAGAAACTTTTGAGGTGATGAATATGTTTATTACCTGGATTATGGTGATGGTAGCATGAGTATAGATTATTTCCCAAATCACCAAGTTGTATGTATTAATTATGTGCAGTTTTTTTGTATACCAATTATACTTCAATAAAGATGGGGGGAAGAAGTACTTTCTTGGGGCACTAATGCCTATTTAAAAAAATAATGCATTATTTTTAAAAAATTAAGCATTCTTTTACGTTACAAAAAGTAATTAATGCAATTAAGATTATTTGAAAATATAAATTTAAAAACTCTAATTCTTACATTTGCTAATGACTATATTTTGTTTATATATGATCCATGATCACGAAATTTATTTAATACTTAGTAGAGAGCTATAAAGTTTTACAAAATTGTATTTGAAAAAAGCACATTGAATCTTAAAGTAAGGAAGCAAATTAGTAATTGCTATAACATAAAGATAGTACCATGGACTGTCAATTTTAGCAACTACCATCTTCAAATACATTATGAAATTTTTGGATGTATATCTGACCTTTAACTGCAATTTTTACTTTAAATATGGCTAACTATATTTTCTTAACTATATATTACCTTTATCAAAAGTATGGTTTGAAGAGGATAGCATCATTTAATAAAACATTATTGTGACATTTGCTTGATATTTTAAATATTTATTTATTTTATCTCACCAGTAAATAGGAGGTTTCTGGATCAAAGGCAGACCGATTATTTACTTTCACAAGACCTAAGTGACAGTTCTCCATGCCCCAATTTCCCCACAAGAGGACACAGTAGATTCAAATGTCATCTGTACACGCAAAATGTGGGTTTACCTCATACTACTATGCTCTGAAATTTTGAATCTCAAAGCTCAGAAAGGACAGCCTATACAACTTCTGTCTTCCCCTCAGGAGAAGGGGACCTTATCTTGCTAAGATAAGCAAATCCTTTCTGTGGATCCCGAGGGAAATTTCTCTAAATTCATTACCATTTGGATTGTAAACATGTGGTTCCAGGGGGGGATAAAACTGTAAACCACTACAGAGCAATACCTAATCTCTAACTTCCAAGTTACTTACTCATCTCTTAACCCTGATTGCTAGTGATTTTTGCTCAGAAAGTCCAGACCATGAAGAAACATTAAAATATTCCTGTAATATTGCTTCCTGATACTGCTTTTGTTCAAGAGAGAGTGACACTGTCCTAAGTTACCCACTCAAAATAAACAGCTAGAAAAAGAAAATAAAGAAAACATCACTTTTTGACATTGTACAACAGACAGCAGGTAGAGAAGGGGGAAAAATCAGGTGATTCCTACTCAACATCACCCCAGCCTTCTGGTATTATGTACTATATGGATCACAGTTTCCGAAGGGAGAAAGCCAAACAGGGCCCAAGGAACTTACTCAATTGATGAAACAGGTATCAGAGTTGGAAAGTTTAAAGCAACTACAGTTTGTGGAGTAGTTTTGATGAGGCAATTCCCTGGAAGCAATCATAGATATGTGAGTAAGAGTCCCATTGGAGTTTTTAGCTGAGCACCTATTCGAGCATGCATAGGATGAAGCACTGTGAGGCCTGGAAAGAAACTGTCCAGGGAAAGAAGAATAACCGGGGAGCTTCAGTCAATAAATTCTAAGAGGTCACACAAAGACAGTCAGTATTGAAATAGCATTTTAAATACACAAAAATTTATCAGATCCTGAAATGGCCATACCTAAGAAGTGTGGTTAATTAGCTTTAGAGTAAAAGCTACTCTAAACCTATTCTAAGAGAGTTTAAAAATATGCACTTAAGAGTTCCAGCTTATCTTTAAGTAATTTAACTATCACAATGAATTTCAACATTATTACAAGAATACAATAAAATATAATACTCCACAGTGTATACTTTGCAAATCTAAAACCCGAAGAAATAACCAAGAAGAAAAACATGACGTATACTAGGAGCGGGGCGGGGGTGGTGGGGATGAACAACAGTCAATAGAAACAGAGAAATGATAAAGAAATCAGCAGACAAATTTTTAAAATAGCTATGATAATGTATGCTATGTATACCCATACATATTTACTCAATTTGGAAAATAAAACATAAATATGATGAGAGAACATTTTTTCATGTGTCTCTTGGCCATCTGTATGTCATCTTTGGAAAAATGTCTATTCATGTCTTCTGCCCATTTTTTAACTGGATTATTTGCTTTTTAGGTGTTGAGTTTTATAAGTTCTTTTTAGATTTTGGGTACTAATCCTTTTTAAGAAGTGTCATTTGCAAATATCTCCTCCCATTCTGTAGGTTGCCTTTTAGTTTTGTGGATTGTTTCCTTCACTATGCAGAAGCTTTTTATTTTGATGAAGTCTCGATAATTCATTTTTGCTTCTGTTTCCCCTGCCTCAGGAGACATATCTAGCAAGAAGTTGCCACAGCCAATGTCCAAGAGGTTCCTGCCTCTGTTCTCCTCTAGGATTTTCATGGTTTCCCATCTCACATTTAGATTTTTCATCCATTTTGAATTTATTTTTATGAATTGTGTAAGAAAGTGGTCCAGTTTCATTCTTTTCCACATTGCTGTCCAGTTTTGCCAACACCATTGTTGAAGAGACTGTCTTTTTTCCATTGGATATTCTTTCCTGCTTTGTGGATGGACAACTGACCATATAGTTGTGGGTTCATTTCTGGATTTTCCATTCTATTGATCTATGTGTCTGTTTTTTTGTTTTTTTTTGTTTTTTTTTTGTTGTTTTGTTTTGTTTTTTTTTTTTTTGCCAGGACATCACTTATCACCAGGGAAATACAAGACAAAACTACAGTGAGGCATCACCTCACAGCAGTCAGGATGGCTAAAATTAACAACATAGGAAACAGCAGATGTTGGTAAAGATGCGGAGAAAGGGGAACGCTCTTACACTGTTGGTGGGAATGTAAGCTGATGCAGCCACTCTGGAAAACAGTACGGAGGTTCCTCAAAAAGTTAAAAATATAACTACCTTATGATCCAGCAACTGCACTATGAGGTATTCACCCAAAGGATACAAAAATACAAATTTGAAGGAATACATGCACCCTGATGTTTATAGCAGCATTATAACAATAGTCAAATTATGGAAAGAGTCCAAATGCCCATTGACTGATGAAGGGATAAAGAAGATATCTATATATATCCATATATATATATAATAGAAACTTATATAGAATATAGCATAGATTATATAGAGAATATATATTATATATAGAATAAGAATGAAAAAATATATATAATGGAATATTATTCAGCCATGATAAAGAATGAAATCTTGCTATTTGTAACAATGTGGATGGAGCTAGAGAGTATTATGCTAAGAGAAATAAGTCAGAGAAAGACAAATATGATTTCCCTCATACAGGTAATTAAGAAACAAAACAAATGGACATGGGGGTGTGCAGAGAGAGAAGGAGGCAAACCAAGAAATAGACTCTTAATTAAAGAGAACAGACTGTTGGTTCCCAGAGGGGAGGTGGATGGGGGGATGAGTGAAATAGGTGGTAAGGATTAAGGAGGGCACTTATAATGAGCACTGCGTGTTGTATGTAAGTGATGAATCACAAATTCTACACCCGAAACTAATATTACACTGCATATTAATTGGAATTTAAATTAAAGCTTGGGAAGGAAAAAAAAAATATATATATATAGTGAAAGAAAAAAGGATATATTTTTAAAAGATTTATTTATTTATTTTAGAGAGAGAGCATGAGCTGGGAGAGGGACAGGGAGAGAGGGAGAGGGAGAGAATCCACAAGCAGACTCCTTGCCTAGAGCAGAGCCCGTTATGGAGCTCTATCCCAGGACCCCAAGATCATGACCTGAGCCAAAACCAAATGTCAGTAGCTTAACTGACCAAGCCACCCAGGTGCCCCAAGAAGGATATTTTTAAAAAGCCAAATATAACTTCTGGAAATAAAAAAAAAAATACACCTGAAATTTAAGAGCATTTTAGGCACTCGTGAGGAAACAATTTATTAAATAGTAAATATAAAAACAGAAATATCTGAAATGAAACAGAAGATAAATAAAGCAAGCAAAAAAAACTAAAAAATTAGCCAGACTCTCTTTGACATGTGGGACAATATCAAGCAATCAAACTTATACATTACTTGAGTACAAGAAAAAAAAAAGGATGTATAAGAAATAGTAAAGTAAAAATCACTGAAAAATTTCCAAATTTTCCAAATATACAGTGACAAAATCTCAATGAATGAACCCAGAGCACAATATATATATATAGAATACCACACCAAAGCATACAAAATCAATTTAATAAAAGCCAATAATAAAGAGAAAATATCAAAATAGCCAGACATCAGAGACACATTTTGTTCGGAGAAACAAACATAAGAATGAAAAACATGCGGGTCACCTGGGTGGCTCAGTCAGTTAAGCATCTGCCTTTGGCTCAGGTCATGATCCCAGGGTCCTGGGATCTAGTCCCACATAGAGCTCCCTGCTCAGCAGGGAGTCTGCTTCTCCCTCTCCCTCTGTTGCTCCCCCTGCTTGTGCTCTTTCTCTCTCTGACAAATAAATAAATAAAATCTTTAAAAAATTAAAAAAAGAATAAAAAACATGCTTCTTATTTGATGTGATGTAGATTAAAGAGAATGCAATGCCACTTTTCCAGACAACTGTCAACTTATAAGCCTGTACCTAGATAGAATATCTTTCAAAAAAATAAGCAATAAACATTTTTCAAACAAACATACCTGAGAGGATATGTTTACTTTTATTAGCACAAATTATAATTAATCATGAGTAATGATCACTTGTCCGTCTGATTGATTAGGGAGATGACAAGGATGGCCATTCAATTCAACATTGTACTGGAAACTCCAGCCAGTACGATGAAGCAAGAAAAAACAAAAAAGAAGTAAAAGACAAAGAGATTGAAAAGAAAGAAACTGGGGTCTCCTGCGTGGCTCAGTCGATTAAGCGTCTGCCTTCGGCTCAGGTCATGATCCCAGGGTCCTGGGATCGAGCCCCGAGTTGGGATCCCTGCTCAGTGGGAAGCCTGCTTCTCCCTCTCCCACTCTCCCTTCTTGTGTTCCCTCTCTCACTGTGTGTTTCTCTGTCAAATAAATAAATAAAATCTTAAAAAGAAAGAAAGAAAGAAAGAAACTGAACTGCTTTCCTTTGGAGATAGAATTATTTACATTTAAAAAATCCAGTAAAAAATTAGTACTTTGCAGAAAAGAAGCAAGGTCAATAATTCATATTAATTATATTTCTATATTTTAGCAGCAAAGGATTGAAAATTGAAAAAAAAAAAAAAGTCAAGTATGTACCATTTATCATAGCAACCCAAACCATGAAATACTTAGAGGTAAATTTAATGAAATATTTCAACTAACATACAATCATTTAATAAAGTACTGATGAGATAAATTAAAACATACAAAAGTAGAATAGTGGTTGTCAGGGGCTGGGTGGAGGGGAACATGGAGTTGCTATTCAATAGGCACAAAGTTTCAGTTACAAAAAAATAAAGTCTTAGGCAGCTCTGGCTGCTAGAACAAAAGACCACAGACTAGATGGCTTAAACAGCAGAACTTTATTCCTCACAGTCCTGGAGGCTGGTTAAGTCAAAGATAAAGGTGCCCTCTGATTCAGTACCTGGTGAAAGCCCTCTTCCTGGCTTGCAGACACCTGCCTTCTGGCTATGTCCTCACACTTCAGAGAGAGATCATCCCTCTCCTGTCTCTTCTTGTAAGGGCACTAATCCCATCGCCCTCACGATCTAATTACCTCCCAAAGGCCCATCTCCAAATACCATCACATGGGTGGTTAGGGCTTCAACATAGGAATTTTAAGGGACACAAACATTCAGCCCATAGCAAATTAGTTTTAGAAATTACTGTGCAACATGTGCCTGTAGTTAACATTATTTTATTGTACATTTATTTTTTCTTAAAGAAACAAGGAAGGAAGGGAGAGAAAAATATTTTTTTGCTACTAAATTATGTGCACATTGGTTTATACTGAAATCAGTGCTATTAATATTACATATTAGTTTAACAGAATTTTTTTAAAACTTACATTCACACATCTTAGTATTTTTGGAATAATTTAGGTTTGTGGACATTTTCTCAACTGTACATCGTATGAAATCGAAGTACTACACTATTATTTCTAATGAAAATTTAGCATCCAAATTGAGATGTGTTGCAGGTATAACTAACGTATCAGATTTTGAAGACTGTATGAAAAAAAGAATGTAACATACCTTAAGAATTTTTCATGTTGAAATAATATTTTGTATATTTTATTACACAAGATTTAAACACACGCACATGCACACACAGTCAAATAATTGCAGAGATCTACTATGTTCATGAATTGGAATGCTCGCTATTGTTAAGGTGTTGATTATCCTTAAATTAATCTCTTGATTCAATATGTACATGCATGTTGGCGCCTGGGTGGCTCAGTTGGTTAAGCGATTGCCTTCGACTCAGGTCATGATCCCAGGGTCCTGGGATCGAGTCCCACATCGGGCTCCCGGCTCAGCAGGAAGCCTGCTTCTCCCTCTCCCACTCCCCCTGCTTGTGTTCCTGCTCTCACTGTCTCTGCCTCTATCAAATAAATAAATAAAATCTTAAAAAAAAATGTACATGCATGTATATTTATTTATTTATTATATATGTATATCTTACTAAATATGATTTGTTACTAAGGAAATAACTGAATATGCATATATAATATATATGCTAACTAATACAAATCGGGTTTAATAAGAAGTAAAATTTTTCTTTTTCTTTTTTTTAAACATTTTATTTATTTATTTGTGTGAGAGAGAGAGCACGAGCGGGGGCAGGGTCAAAGGGAAAGAGAAAGAGTCTCAAGCAGACTCTGCAATGAAGGTGGAGCCCGTCGTGGAGCTTGATCTCATGACCCTGAGATCATGATCTGAGCCAAAATCAAGAATCAGATACCTAACTGACTGAGCCACCCAGTCACCCTAAAATTCTTCTAATGTGTTAATGGGAATTATGATTTTCTCTGTTCCTTCTGCTTTTATTTCTTCCTATATCCACAAAAATTCAAAGTATTTTTTGTACCCCTTTCCCCCCAAAAATCTATGGGTCATCTTCCCATAAGCCCTAGGGCGACTACAGAAAACTGTATAAATTGAGAATCCTGTATTGCAAATATAATACATAGATAATACATTAGAATTTTTTCTATTCTTGATAACCAAAAGGAGCTCTCAATAAGAACTCTTTAATGATATGATTAAAAGAAAGACCATTGAAACACAATAATACACATCTAAACAACTGCCTCTACATGTAATGGATTTTATAGATCCAGATTAATTAGGTACATTTTGAATTTCTGATTTGCTGTATGCTATATTGATGACAAATATATTTTATGGACAATTTAAAAGGCAAATTAGCATTGATAATGATCTGAAGACATGCTTTATTCCTTACACAACATTAATTAAATTAGTATGTATGGACATTTGAGTTACTATAAGAGAACTTCTAGCATCTCTCTATTTATGTAAATAAGGTTATTGTTCAATAATTTATCATAGCAAATATATGGGGGCAAATTCCTATATGCAGTCCCCAGAGTAGCCAATTTCTACTCACTAGGACCATGAGGTCATCAGAAACCAGAAAAGTTATTACAGTTATCACAAAAGCCATGCCTCACACGTTTGTATAATTAAATTCAAGTGATTAACATAACATAATAAAAAAAAATCAAGTGAAAAGATTTTGTAAACTGTTCTACAACTTGTATTTGATGGATATTTATTATTTATATGGTTAAAATTCTTCAAAGAAATGGCAAGAAACACTTGAAATTTACATTTTTCATTTCATCTAGTTTTATAATGAATGATATTTATTTGTAGACATTTTCATTAAAGTACTATTTGAATATATTAATAATCTGTTATAGATATTTATGTATTTAATGTAAAGAAATTCATACATATAGAATTATAAATATGGATCTATTCTCCATTCTAACTCTGCAGAACTATACATTATTTTTGCTTATGTACATATTTTTATTTTTAAGATAAAAATATAATTTAAATGGGTAATAAAGTATACATACAAGTAGGCAGAAATCTATATAAAGATAGACTATGAATTTATCTTACATATATGAGCTCATAATCTAATATTTTACATGTCTTTTGACTAAAGAAGAAATGATTTGTATTTTTTCCATGTAGATTAATATTGCATAAATTTCTGTGTGTATTAATATAGAAACATGTTTAATGGTTATTTATTTTTCCATTATATGAGTTTTCATTAATGATTTTTAAACTTCCATACTCATATATACGTAAATAAAATATATATATATACAAATTCTTCATTGTTGTAAATAATATAGTGATTAATATCTTTGTCCTAAATTGTACATTTTCATAAATACAATTACAAGGCATTCTAAAATAGCTTTCCAAACATAATATCCTAACTTTAACCCCCAAAAATAGCATTTGAGAAGCTCCAATACCCTATTTCTTTGCAACACTTCATAAAAGTAACATATTTGATGGCTAAATCTAGCAATTGCAAGAAGTAATACTTTCAAGCACATGCCTATCTAGAATTTGTATTATTTCCATAAATACTGAAAACAACATGAACATAACCTGGCCTTCCTTAAATGGGTTCCTTCCTTAAATGGGGCCTTCCTTAAATGGGTTACAGCAGCTTTTGGGGGGAAAAGGGCCAGGGAGAATGCATTTATTACTCAGTGATATCACTGTAAAACAATGTATTATTTTAAACTGACTTTTCTACTTTCTTAAGGGCACTGAAGTATTGAATACCTTTTTATTAAGAATAGCATTTACAGTAAAATAATTCTATTCATACTTATGTGAATATACAGATTTTTTCCTGTAAAATAAAATTTATATATCTAAAATTGGACTAGAAAAAAGTAAATAATATTTCGATATGCAATGTTAAAAATGTCTAAATTTCTGTTTATAAATTAAGAAACATATCTAAATACATCTACATATATCTCTATATATCTATATTAACTGAACAACATAATTTTTATAGTTTCTTATACTCTCCATAAGCAGGAAACATAAAATACAAAATTGGAAAAAAAATATTACAGAAAAAGCCAAAACCAAAAAAAAAACACAAAAAAACAAACAAAAAAAAAACCTGAATAACAATGCAAACACAAAACAGTACTAAACTTGTTCTGGCAAGTAATTCTATTCTTTACAACTAAAATTTTTAAAGAATTGAAATTGTGAATCTTTTTTATAAAATAAGAAAGGATATACTACCACCTAGTGGATAATGGGTTTGCTCAAGGGTAATATTTCACCTGCAAGCATTCTTAAAAACCACAGATCAAGGGAGGCTGAGGACTGAACACCTTACAATTAATCAACTTTAGTAAATAATTGTCAAAACTTATTTGATTATTAAAAATTATTAGCCATTTTTTACTTTATTTCTTTTACCTTATAAGTTTTAGCCCTTTTGTAATAAGGATATAGATCATAAAGGGTAGATACGGCTATACAAAATAATAAAATATGTCAATATTTGAACATTTTAAGAAACCAATGAAGATAAAACTGTATTGACTAATTCTTAGAGATCATTAAATTTACCAGTGCTAAATTTAAACTACCTATTACTTTGAGCCTGGAAATACATTAAATTTTTCACAAATTCGTAGAAATTGGTAATAGATATATGACAATAGTGAATACTCAACTTGAACATTAAAGGTTCAGTTAGTCCTTTAAGTGAAAATATTTTGAAGATCATTAAGGAGAACATGTATGGGGAAAAAAGAAACAAATAGGAAAATATTTTCAAGGAATCAATTTATAACTATATTGTGCTCTCTGATAAATTATGGATTTTTTCCACTTCTGCTCCTTTGCCTTTGAGTATATGCACAAGTGTGTATGTGTGTACATGTTTGCTTTGAGTTATATGACAATGGATATAATTTTACATAGTTTTGTTATTATAGCATATCTTTAATATAAAATTTCAAAGCCCTATACATAAGTACTGTGTAGTGTCCTTTCTAAAATTGAATTCATGATCAAATCATTTAATTAAATTATTAATTTAACTAAATAATTAAAGCACATTTTTATTATTTAGTCATGGGCTCTATTCAGTTATCTATGATTATTAATTTTGAATCATATACTACTGCAGGCAAGAGACAATGAGGTTTTTTGATATAGAATCCTTTATACAAAATCTACTTTATCAAAAATCAATATTCTGCTACAAAACTCCTGGAAAACAGAATTATTTGTTCTTTAGCAAATTATAGCTTTAAAATTAGTTCTAGGGTATTAGTATAAGAAAACAAGAAGTCAAAGACACATTTATTCATTTATTCATGAACTCACCAGATACATAATGACTGCATTTTAAGGTCATCCAATGTATTAGGAGCTGGGGACACCACAATAAAGAGCTAAATTTAACTGTCACAGTCTCTGCTCTTATGGAATTACTTCTTTTTGGAACACCTAGTCATACAGAAGAAAAATGGAAGATAAAAATGGAAAGACTTGGACTTTGGAAAAGAAACAATCATGAAATTGCCAGGCAACAGAGATCCCAGCTACAGAGAAATCAGGCAAGTTCAGAAAAACAGGGTTTGCCATGCTTCTAATGGCAGAGAGGAGAAAACTAGAAGCAGAGAAGGTGGGCAGAGGTGCGTGAGCAAATGTCAGGAGGTAGGAACTTAATGAGGAGGAAGAAGCAAGGGCCAGATTACGACGCAGGGCCATGCAAGGCAGACAGAAAGTTTAAATTTATTTGAAGGCTTGTTTTAAAAATCTCTGCTTTCATAAATGACAGTGAAATAAGATTTAAAAAGAAAAGAAACACAGAAAGAGGAACATATTTGGGGGAGAGGAGGGAAAAGTAAGTAAATTCAGTTTAGACAAGTTGAGGATGAAGTCCTCTCTATGCATGACATTAAGTGAAGGGAGAATGAGTGGAAAGAGGAACAGGTGTTTCCCTTCAGCCCCTGTAGTGGCCAAATGAAAAAATGACCTTTTATCTGTTACAGCATCACTCTAATGAGGGTTAGGAAGTTTTCTGCAACATAGAAACATCATCTGTAATAATTTCAAAGCATTGTTCTACAGACTACTTACAATGTTACCTTCCAGGATAAATCTTAATTCAATGTATTTCCAAGTGTACTCCTATTTAGAAACAGAGTGTTTAAATAACAGACATCCCTTTCCCCTCACTACCTTCTCCAATTGTAACCCTTCTATTGAATTCTTAGAGCACTCTCAAATTGTAACCACTATCATGACTTCTAACATCATAAATTAGTTTTGCCTGGGAAATGGGATCAGTATAAAACTTATGCTTTTGTGTCGGGCTTCTTATGCTCTGGTTTTACATGTGATTTACCAGCTCTCATCACTGTATGGAATCTTAGCGAATGGATTTGCTCTCTTACCATAGAAGAACCTTGTATTATTTTCAGATTTTTATTGTTATGAATGCTGTTGTTGTGAATATTATTGCTGATATCTTCAGGTATTGACAAGTTGGAGTTATGGTGTGTATATAAGTATGAATGGAATTGTAATATAAGATAGATTGTGTTAGGTATTATCAGACATGACTAGGTTTTCCAATACAGCCAATATATCCCCCTGAAACAATATAGGATAGATCCAGTTGTTTGAAATCCCCCCCAACTCATGACATTCCCTTTCAATTTTTTAAATGGCTTTATTAAAGTATAATTAATACACCAAAAACTACACATACTTAGTATATGCTGTTTGATGAGGTTGGGCATATGCAAACACCTGTGAAGCCATCAAGGGAGTCAAGATAATAGACGTATTCATTCTTGTGTTTGTTTTGTTGTTGTTGTTGCTACTGCTGTTTTGTCTTGTTTTGTTGTATGTGTGTGTATTGATGGGAGGTAAGAACAACATGAAATCCACCCTCTCAATCAGTTTTTAAGTGAATGATACAGTATTGCTGACTATAGATAGGATGCTGTACAGTGGATCTTTAGAACTAATTCATCTTGCATATCTGAAACTTTATACCAGTTGAATAATAATTCCTCATTTCCCACTCCCTTCCAGCCTCTGGTAATTACTGTTCTAAGCTCTTCTATGAGCTTCACTATTTTAGGTACCACATGTAATTGGAACCATGCAGTATTTATTCTTATGTGCCTGGTTTATTTCACTTACCATGGTTGTTCTGCTGTGTGTGTAGTGGTATCTTATTGTGGTCTTAATTTGCACCAACTCTGATGTATAATGTACTTAAGCATCTTTTGGTATTCTTTTTTTTTTTTTTTTTAGGTATTTATTTATTTGACAGAGAGAGACACGTGAGAGGGAACACAAGCAGGGGGAGTGGGAGAGGGAGAAGCAGGCTTCCTCCGTCCGAGCAGGGAGCCCAATGCGGGACTCGATCCCAGGACGCTGGGACCATGACCTGAGCCAAAGGCAGACGCTTAAAGACTGAGCCACCCAGGCGCCCCACGTCTTTTGGTATTCTTATTGGCTATTTCAATGTACACTTTTGTGAAGTGATTGTTAAAAGCTCTTGCCACTTTCTAATTGGACTACAGGCCTCTTTCTTATTGATCTTTCATATATATATATATATATATATCTTGTTACAAGCCCTTTGTTTTATGTATATTGAGAATATCTTGTCTAACTTTTTAGATTTTCTTTTTTCCCTCTTGTTGGCATTTTTTGACAAAGAGTTTTATTGTTTTACTTTCAAGTTAAGATCTGTAATTCATCCAGAATTGATTTTGGTATATGGTATAGAATGGGGTTGTGCTTAATATTTTTCCATATGGATATCCATTTGACCTGTTATTATTTGTCTAAAAGCATTATAATTTTAACCTGCCCTGCAATATCACCATTGTCACAAATTGGGTAAGCGTATATTTTTGGGTTTCTGTTTGTACCTCTATTTCATTCTGTTTTGAATTTTTTCTCTTTGCCTATCCTTATTAGTATATGAGACAGTGCTAGACTGTATAAGTGTGATAGCGCTGATATAATTATTCTAGATTTTTAACAAGTCATGCTAATTTTTGCTCTATATTGTCCAAATTAGTTTCCCTTCTTATATAAGGCTCATTATCTATTATTGATCCTCTTCATATCCATGTAAAATTTATAATTCTTTTGTTAAATTGTATAATCAGAATCTGCTGAAATGTTGATTGGGACGGCACTGAATACACAGATAAAAAATTAAGTATAAAATATGTTTTTTACATTTTTCAATCAATCCATAAACAAAGTATTTTCATTTTTTTGAGAATTTATTTATTCTCTGTAATGTATTGAAATTTCTATATAAAGCTCTTAGTTTTTTACATTTGTGTTTGATAAAACGAATTTAAAGGTTAATGCAATTGCAAATTATTTTAGTAACTTCATTTTCTAAGTGTTATTGCTAACATATGGAAATCAGTTTTTTAATTGAGTTATATCCAACCAACTTTCTAGATTCCCTCATCAATTCTAACAGTACATTTATAGTTTCTTTGTCCTATATACACAGTTACATCATCTGGAAATAATGTTAGTTTCATTATTTGTTTTCTGATCTCTTTAACTTTTATTTCATTTTTTTTTGTACTAACTAGAATTTCCAATTTGCATATGGAGCTATGTACGAGAACCTAGTAGTTACAGAAGTCAAGAGAAATGTAGACAAACATGTGAATATAGATATCACGTAAACATAACTCAAGGGGTATATAACTAGTAAAGTATTACATAAGAAATATATTGATTTAAGGGGCCAATTCTGAGAAATGAGAAGTTTTGAATCAAGTGCACAAAATAAACTCACTGTCTTCCATTGTCTATATCTCAGTAGTGATATATACCAGCATTCTGATTTTCACTAGTTTTATTAATATGGGCAATCATAGAAGATAATTATTCTGATAAATGCTTTGTCACTACCTACATAGGGAATCCCCAAGACTACCATTTGTATCAATAATTTGCTAGAAAGACTGATAGGACTCAAAAGCTTCTATCCTCAGGGTCACAGTTTATTATAACAAAAGGCTATATTTAAAAGTAGCAAAGGGAAAAGGTGAGACACATGGAGAATGTCTGGGAGAAACCAGGTGTAAGATCCAAGTGTCTGGGGTGCCCGGGTGGCTCAGTTGGTTAAGAGACTGTCTTCAGCTCAGGTCATGATCCTGGAGTCCCGGGATCGAGTCCTGCATCGGGCTCCCTGCTTGGCAGGGAGTCTGCTTCTCCCTCTGACCCTCCCCCTTCTCATGTGCTTGCTCTCTCTCATTCTCTCTCTCTCAAATAAATAAATAAAATCTTTAAAAAAAAAAAAAAAGATCCAAGTGTCTGCTCCCTGTGGAATCTCATAGGATATGCTTAATTCTTCCAAGAATGATGTGTCACAACATGAGCAAAGTTGCCAACCAAGGAAGCTCACCTGGGCCTTGTCTAGGATTTTTATTGTAAAGTCATGTAAGCATGTAGTATGTGCATGACTAACCTCAGATATTCAGATTCCAGACCCCCAGAGCAAAAGCAGGTGTTCATCATGAATAACATTGTTAGCGTAAACTATCTGGGCATGTTAGTACCGTGTGACCCAAGGCTTCAGCTCTATAAAAACATTCTTATTAGACAGATTATTTTGAACTTTATACTTATTTCCTAGAAGTTGCCAAAATGCCAGTCCTGAAAATAAGACTTTCTAATAAAAGTGCAGGTTTTGAGCACCTCAGCCCTGCTGAACTGACCCTCTTCTGGTCACTCCCCCCATGGATTTTCATCTGTTATGCAAAAATGTTGGACGTTGAAAAATGTTCTGCTACAAAGACTTAGATTTACTTCAAGGTCCAAAGAAAATTTAGGTGATTTTTAAGAATAGCTCTTAGTGGGCGCCTGGGTGGCTCAGTTTGTTAAGCTACTGCCTTCAGCTCAGGTCATGATCCTGGAGTTCCCGGATCGAGTCCCGTATCGGGCTCCCTGCTCAGCAGGGAGTCTGCTTCTCCCTCTGACCCTCCTCCCTCTCGTGCTCTCTCTCTCTCAGTCTCTCTCTCTCAGATAAATAAATAAAATCTTAAAAAAATTTAAAAAAAGAATAGCTCTTAGCTTAGTTTTGTTATTAAGGCATTATTTTCTTATTATATTTTTCAGTATATTTATTTGTAATATGTTGTATTTGTATACATGTGCACATGTATATTCAGTGTTCTGAATTTCTTTTAAGATTTTATTTATTTATTTGAGACAGAGAGAATGAGAGACAGAGAGCATGAGAGGGAGGAGGGTCAGAGGGAGAAGCAGACCCCCCACCGAGCAGGGAGCCCGATGCGGGACTCGATCCAGGGACTCCAGGATCATGACCTGAGCCGAAGGCAGTCGCTTAACCAACTGAGCCACCCAGGCACCCCAGTGTTCTGAATTTCTTATCCAAGCCAAAAATATAGTTCTGTATTTAAGTGAAGTTGTTTGCATTAAAAATATGCTTATTTCAACATTAAATTATCTCTAAAATTGAGCTATTCTTTCTAATTTATGTTTACTATTATATTTCTGGTGGGTGTCTTTTTACCTATTTCTTGATTGTTCTTGGGACTTCTAAATTTATGTTATCTAGGTTTGTATATTTAATATAATGTTTCTTGATATTGTCTCAGCTCATTATTATTAAACTTGCTGCTATAACATATACTCAATTTATATTTTAATAAAAAGGTATGGTATTTTGGCTGATTTGGTTCTTGACACGGAGCCATGCTTACACAATAGCCAGTTCTTTTGGTCTTATTATGGTCATAAAGTTTGATTATGAGGTTAATAATTTGTGTTAGGTAAAAAAGAGATACATGGAGATGGTAGATACAGTGGGAATAACATATGAAAATTATTACTGGGGTCCCTACAGGCATATACAAGTAGGGCAGTGGAACACAGTAATGAGTACAAGTAGATCCCCACGTGCAAGGTCACCTAATTTAGGACAATGGTGGCCAGCATTCTTGTGCAGTAAAGAAAGGATAGTCTTTTCAATAGTTAATGCTTGGTTGATTAAATAGAACCAAAAATTATTCCTAAATGTTACATAACACTATAATCAAAAATCAATTTAGGGAAGTTAGTAGTTTTAAATGTAAGTCGTATAAAAATAGATACTTCTACTTAAAAACAAAAAAATATATATTTATTTATAACTATAATGTAGTTGGTAAAGATTTCTTTGTTAGCATGGACAAACAAAGTGTTTACCATAAAGGAAAAAAAATGATAAATCATACTACATTAAAATTAAGAAGTTATGCTCATGAACAGATATCATTAAGAAAGTAGAAAGGAAAGAAAAGGAGTTTGGAAAGAATGTATTTGTGAATATACACATCCGAAAAAAGATGTGGATATAATAACAAAATAGACACATGACTTAATTAAAAAAAAAAAACAGGCAAAAGATTTACATGGGCAATTTTCAAAAAAGGACACCTAAAAGGCCAATAAGCACATTTTTAATGTTGCTTGACTTCTTTAAAATGTAATTCCATGGAATACTTAGAAAGTTTAAATGACAAACCCTGACAATACTTAGTATTAGCTAAATCACAGAGCAACTGGAATATTAATCAGCCAAAAAATAATGAAATTTTGCCATTTGCAACAACATGGATAAAGCTAGAGTGTATTATGCTAAGCAAAATAAGTCAGTCAGAGAAAGACAAACACCATATGATTACACTCGTATGTGGAATTTAAGAAACAAAACAGATGAACATGGTGGGGAGAGAGGCAAAGCAGAAAGCCGACTCTTAACTATAGAGAATAAACTGAGGGTTGCTGGAAGGTTGGTGGGTGGGGGGTGGGCTAAATGGGTGATGGGTATTAAGGAGGTCACCCATTGTGATGAGCACTGGGTGTTATATGTAAGTGATGAATCACTAAATTCTTCTCCTAAAAACAATATTACACTATATGTTAACTAACTAGAATTTAAATAAAAACTTGAAACATGAAAAAAAATTACAGAGCAACTGGGATTCACATCGATACAAGTGGGTGTATAAATTACTACAACTGCTTTGGAAAATTGGAAGTATCTACTTAGAATCAATATTAGCATTACCTAGGACCCAGCAATTTCATGTCTAGGTTTATTCTCAACACAAATGAGAATGTATTCACCAAAACAAATGCACCATATCTCTGAAGCAGCACTATTCATGTGTATTAACAAAAATATGCACAAATATCTTTTTATCTATTGGCAAATGAATGGTTAAATAAATACTGATATATTTATAGCATGAAATACTAAATAGTAAGGACAAGGAATGATAATACATCTCTATACAATAACACAGATGGATCTTAAAAACATTATTGTTGAGTGAAAACAACTATAAGTGAATATATATTTTAGTATTTTAAATATATGATTCTCAAAAATAGCAATAAGAACCTATGTTGTTAGAAGTCTAGGTTACGGGGCGTCTGAGTGGCTCAGTCCTTAAGCGTCTGCCTTCAGCTCAGGTCATGATCCCAGGGTCCTGGGCTCGAGCCCCACATCGGGCTCCCTGCTCAGCGGGGAGCCTGCTTCTCCCTCTCCCACTCCCCCTGCTTGTGTTCTCTCTCTCGCTGTCTCTCTCTCTCTCTGTCAAATAAATAAATAAAATCTTAAAAAAAAAAAGAAATCTAGGTTATGTTGTGATAGTGACTGGAACAAGACATGGTGAATACTTTTGAGGTTCTGAAAATGTATATCTCTTGATTTGCATATTTATCATGTAGTGTGTTTACTTTGTGATAATGAATTCAGCTGTACAAATTATATATGTATAATTTTCTTTCTGTACATTTCACTTCAATGATAATTTTACTGGAGATTAATAGAAATTATTTTAAAATAAAAACATCATTATAATGTTTTCAGTGTCATGTCTTAGTCATAAAGTAATTTTAAATAAAATAAATGTTTTACAGTAATTTGGGGGGGCTAATTCCCTAATATTTTCTTCATTTCTGTAATTCATTCTTCTATGTTTTTTCATCATGCCTTCATATAATAATATTTTTAAAATCATTTTATGGCTAATACATTTCAGCTCCATTTTGCAATATAAAATTTAGAAAATAGGGCGCCTGTGTGGCTCAGTCGTTAAGCGTCTGCCTTCAGCTCAGGTCATGATCCCAGGGTCCTGGGATCGAGTCCCACATCGGGCTCCCTGCTCCGCGGGAAGCCTGCCTCTCCCTCTCCCACTCCCCCTGCTTGTGTTCCCTCTCTCACTGTGTCTCTCTCTGTCAAATAAATCAATAAAATCTTTAAAAAAATTTAGAAAATAGAATGTCATAGATTTTAGCCCAAGTTATCATAGATCAAATGGAATTTCTTAGAAATGAGATTTCAAATGGACAAAAATGCCTTCCCAAGTAGGATTTATAATTTTGGAGGTACTCAGAAAAACAAAATTTAAAATCCTAGAATCAAAATCAAATATATTTCTATACAGTTATTAGGAACAGAGGTGGGATAGATGAGCACTGCCAGTAATTAACACCTCTGGGTATAGCACTCAGCCAAGGATACATTTGAGTTGGTGGATAAATACCTCTACTTTCTCTATACTCTGTGCTCCTTGCTATTTCCCAGAGGTTCTCAGTGGGATAAAAGCCCAGTTAACCATAACAATAAAGTGCTCATCAGTGCCTTTTTATCATTCTTTTGCCTTTGTCTTACTTCCCCATTTCATATCATTCCCCTATATTGTCTTGGATTCACATCTCAAACTTCACACATGATGATTTTTGTATCAAGTAGTATTTCTAAGCAGGACCTAATAAAATGCTGAAGCTGAAAACAGAACTGAGCTCATGTAATAAATCTTACTAGCATATTAACAAGATTATTGAAGTTTGAATACAGTTCTGGAGGAGCTCCCTGAGACACATTCTACCTCTACCCACAGTTAAAGCTGTAGCCTATCTCCTTGCAAATATACAAGACCATTAATTAGGGTAAGAAAAAAAAAGAGGCAAACTCTATAATTTTTTTTCAAAATAAAATCATATTTGTCCTATGAGATATATAGAGTACATGTTTTTTCTTTTAGTTATAGTTGAAGATACTTATTTTTTTATTAAACTATCACTTTTCTCTGTTGTGTTTTTGTATCATACATTTTTCCTCCCCCTTTCCCTTTTCTCTTTGATTATTTGTGTTTTTTACTGTCAGAAAGTCTGTGGTTTCACAAAAATTGTGCTGTTTTTTATAGGGCACCTCAAATGATTTTAAAATGAGTTGGAACATAAATAAAAAAAAATAATAACACTAGAAATAGGAACATAAACAGTATTACACCACATGATTTTGCTAGCAATTATTTCCTGTCAAGGACCCAAGATATCATCTAGTCTGTAACTCTGTCAGTGTATAAAATGTTCTGCAACCAATTTCTCCAAACAATATTTATGCCTCTTGTGGGGAAAAAATGTGTAGAAGTTGGCCATCAGAAAATCCAAAGCAGTTAGGAAATGACCAGAGCACAGATGGAAACATCTCAAATAAAGCATCTAAGCTGCAAAAATAACATATAGATAGATAGATAGATAGATAGATAGATAGATAGATAGATAGATAGATA